>NC_141538.1:71781250-72110000 GCF_021556685.1 Rattus norvegicus
TTTTTTTTTTTGGAGTCGGGGATAAAAGAGGGCAGGCAAAGTGTAAACCTCAGCAGACGTGCTGAGGAGAGTAGAGACTGGAAAAGGCCTGGCTGTTTAAATTAACCAGGGTGAAGGACAAGCAGACAGCAGCAGGAAGCCACAGTGAAGATCCCTAGTGAAAGAGTAAGGAAGTCCAAAGTTTTAAGAAAACTCATCATCAAGGAGACAGGAAGAAGAAAAGGGGTGACTTGGGAAAGAAGATGGAGCTGCATAGTTGTGGCCCTGTAAGACTGTGTAGATGATGGGAGTTCTGGGAAGGAATTGTTCCTGAGCTCATTGAAGGGTTAACTCTTTTCTTGTCATGATTTGAGATGATCCTCTCTTCCTAAAGATACCTTAGCCAGCTCACTGATCTCACACAAATGGATGTGAAAGATTTTATCCTATTGACCAAATGTTTTCCACAATGGCCTTCAATGTTACTCTTCCACTCTCCTTTCTAAAGAGGAAACCCTACAGCCACTTAGGAAATGAGCCATAATAGGAAAATGGAAATTACCCATTTTTTAAAATCACACTGCCCAACCGTCCATCAGCATGAGTCACATAATACTGGATTTCTATGTCAAGCTAACCTTCAACAAGGTTTTTGTGATGTGCCATTGGGTTAGGAAAGGCTGCATTTTTTTCCTGAGAAATAAGTGATCAGGATTTGGAGTTTTAGCAACAGTGATGTGAAACATGTTGTCTTAGTCAGGGTTTCTATTCCTGCACAAACATCATGACCAAGAAGCAAGTTGGGGAGGAAAGTGTTTATTCAGCTTACACTTCCTCCACGTTGCTTGCTGTTCATCCCCAAAGGAAGTCAGGACTGGAACTCAAGCTGGTCAGGAAGCAGGAGCTGATGCAGAGGCGATGGAGGCATGTTACTTACTGGCTTGCTTCCCCTGCCTTGCTTTCTCATAGAACCCAAGACTACCAGCCCAGGGATAGCACTACCCACAATGGGCCCTTCCAACTTTGATCACTAGTTAAGAAAATGCCTTACAGCTGGATCTTATGGAGGCATTTTCTCAAGAGAGGCTCCTTTCTCTGGGATAACTCCAGCTTGTGTCAAGTTGACTCCCCAAACCAGCCAGTACACATGTGGAGGATGCACAAGATAATGAAGTTAAACTATAGAAAGGTGAAGACAGAGGAGCCCTAGAGAGAGCCTCATTATTTTCTTCTGTGGAGCTGGCCTTCTGTTACTTAACTTATGCTAGGGCAATGTAAGTGTCTTCCTTCTTTTGCTTAAGATAATTGAAATAGAGTAGTTGTCACTTTCATTCAAGAAAAGAGGAAGGGTTCTCTTTGTGCCAGTGTCAGAAGGTGCTATTTGTACCCTGTCACTAGTGGCTCTGAACCCATCCCTACTTCCTTAGGCAGATAGGGCACACTAATCTTTTAGATTTCCTGGCTTTTTTATGGATTGCTGGAGCTCCAGTGCTATGACTTCTAGACACCAGGCTCTCACTTTCTAGCTACTTTTCTCCTTCAATGTTCACATCAGACATTTTTACTCTCCTCACTATAATTGCCCATAATGATCCACACAAGCTGTGTTCTATTCTCAATGTGTATCATTTTTTCCCAACCAAACCTGGACAAAGCATATACCCGTGCCTCCATTCTTTCTCATTTAGAAGCAGTTTGTCTTACAAGGCTTTTGACTTCCACAAAAAATTCTGAAATTTCTACATAATCCTGAACAGCTGAGTTGCCAGTTTGGCCACTCCGAAGGACAGAATAGAATAGAGTCAGGTAGGCTTTTCAGGAGCAGTTCAGGGAGATGAGCCATGAAGATTGAACCTGGTTTGGTGTATACACACACACACACACACACACACACACACACACACACACACACACATGCACACACACAAAAATAAAATAAAAATTATGATTTTTGAAACCCAACAAATATTAAGCATATGTAAAGTCTCATAGCATGCCTCACAGTCCTATAGAACAGAAACAAAAGATGTCTTAAATTGAAGAACTTAGACAAAATTTAATAAAACTTTCTGCATTGTTTCATTTACTTTACTTGAAGTTTGGCCTATTTTGGGGATAAATGGGTTATGTTTTGACAGAGAAATATAATAAAATAAAAACTTGCAATTGGCTGTTTTTTCTGCTAAATCTTGAAGTTTTATCTACATTATAGATTTCCTGTAACATTCTCCACTCACACCATTTCCACTACATCTTTATTTCATTTGCTAGAACAGAAAGTGGAATATAGATCTGTCTATAGCTCCAGAGTAGATGGATGGACAAGCGAAAATAATCTGTCATCATGTCTTTTTGTGAATGGATCGTTGATATAAAACAGGCCAACCCTGAAAAGAAATGTGCAAATTGAGTCAAATTACAAAAATGTATTTTGAGAGGTCCATCCAATGCCTTTTCAGGAAAAATAATCAAAAACTAAAATACAGAAATAACAGGAACTTCACCTTCCTGTTGAGGGCTGACAACTACAGTCATGTCTCTAAAGATTTCTTCTTCATATTTAATATCTTGGTTTCTGAATGTTCTCTCCCAAAGGAAAGTCTTAGAAACATGCTACTAAAAGAAAATATAGACTGAGATGTGTATCGCTTCTGTTGTTAAAACAAAAAGAGGTTGAGGGGCGATAATTAGCTTAGCACTGTCTACTCTTTCACAAGACCCAGGTTCCTAGCATCTACATCACAATTAACAGCTGTCTGTAATTACAATTTCAGGGGATCTGCCATCCTCTTCTGACATTCATGGGCACCAGGAGTGAGTTATAATAATTTGTGCAAACATAAATATACATAAAATAATAAATCTAAGTAAATTAAGGTAAAAAGTATATATGGAACCTGGGGGTGGCAGGATTAATTAGGTGCTTGCTGAGCAATTGTGAAGACCTGAGTTAGGATCTCCAACACCTACATAAATGTCAGGCAACGTAGCATATATCTATAAGCCTAGGGCTGGTAGTGAGAAGAAAGACAGATGGATTCCTATAGCTCAGTGGGCAGCCGGTATAACCTGTCAGTGAGTGCTGGATTCAGTGAAAGTTGCTGTCTCAAAAATTAAGACAGAAAGCAATAGAAGAGGTCATGGAACATCAACCTTTAGCTGACCTCTCCAACTCCCACACACATGTTCACATACATGCTCACATACACACAAACACACCATCACAGTGTACATACACAAAATTTATACACACAGAGTGTATGAAATCTATATGGATTTTGTATTTATACTTGAGTCTCAACTGGAAATATTGTGTCTATGCAATCACTTGAAAATATACAACGTCCTAGATACAAACTTTCTCTTTTCCAAAGTATTTTAGATAATATATACTCAACAGATACACCTTGATAAACAACACTTTTGTATGTTTATCATCCAAAGTGCACTTTCAAGTGCTTGTAGCCACTTTACCAACTGGGGACACGGAATATTGTGTATCTTTCCTTCAAATACCAATTCATGAGTGTTTTATACAAATGATTTGTCATGGTGTTGGCAAGATGGCTCAGGAGTTAAGAGCAAACAATGCTCTTTCTGAGAATCTGAGTTCAGTTCCTAGTACCCATGTCAGGTAGCTCACAACTACCGGTCACTCCAGCTCTAAGGGCTATGAAGGCTGTGGCTTCATAGCTTACTTGCACACCTGTGCCTATAGCCATACATAGACACACATATGCATGTAGTTTTAAAATAACAAAAATAAAATTAAGCAATTCAGCAGAATATTTGGACCATTCCCACTGCCTCAGTGGTCACCCCCTTTCTATGGTTTAGGTCCATCCGCCTCAGTTTTAGCACACTACTCAAATTTTGTTCACTCATGCACGGATGTAACATCTATTAGTCTTCTTCCTGGTTCCAGCTCTTTGTCATGATTTTACTGCATGGTATTTTATTAAACAAATACAGTCTGTCTCCCAGTTTATTCTGAAAACAACATATACTACAAACCAACTTTATGACTCAGTAACACATGTGATGAGTGTTTGATCATGAGGCCTGAGCCTCTGCAGTGACTTGATAGTAAATAAACAGCCCTGCTCATAAGGATCTGAATACCCAGCAGGGTCCAGTGAATAAAACTACTACACACAAGGATTTGAAAATCCAGCAGGGTTCTGGTTGGCTTCCACAGTAATTGGCACACAATAGGACCCTGATAAAGAGCAATAAAGGAAATAGAAAAAGAAATGGAGGCAATGAATAGTGTGGATTTCCTCTGGTGTGAAGTGATATGTGATTTAAAGAAGAATAGAATTATTAATGAACTGTGCAATATCCTACCTAACTTTTAATCTGATAATTATTTCTTTTGGCAATTCTAGAAAAAAACTTTAATGTCGTGATGATACAATAGCTTCAGGATTGGCAATACTTTCCACAGCAAGTTACATATCAGTCAAGTGGGACTAAAAAGAAAGGTATGCATGAGGAACGTTTAAGTCATCATATTAAACAATTAGCGAAGTCGTTTTAAAAGTTACTTTCTCTAAGGGATTAAGAAGCATTGATTAAACAGCCTTTTAAAAGGAGGGTAAAAGAGGACCATATAAAATGTAAGCTGATACTTATATTATTTAGTCACGGTATCAATCATTTTGGAAAGGCTTTATGTTTTTGAAAAGAGGCTGCAATGAAAATGAGTGAAGTCCTAAATGAACTAAATTGATTTAAGAAACATTTAATGACCTTGTGTAGCTATATATTTGAGACCAGTGGTAGACTTCCATTCTCGGTGTTTAATTAAGAGTTTTCATTATTGCTGCCATCATACTAAATGCCTCATTCATGGCTCACACATTTCACAGCAGAGTGGGATTTATATTTGAAGATGGGAGGTGTGCCTTTGTTCTTGATGTACAAGTCACCAGAGGGATATATACCTTCAGACTTTCTTAACCTTCCCTTACCTGCAGTGTGATTTTAAGACACAGGAGTTTATTTGTCAAAGTTAGTCAACTTTGAGCTTCAGCTCCACTCAGTTGAAGGGGGACCAATCCCAGCCGTACACTAGATCACAAGGTGATAGGGGTTTTGTAAAGTTTACAGAACTAAGGCATTCTAGATATAGAGAAACAGTTTGTTTCAAATGTCATTTCTCCTACCAAATTTCTGCCACCAAAATAACCAGAACATAGATACAAAGAAGTTTAATTCAAAGCATAAATATATATGTACTGAGATATGTATATATTTAGGTATATGTATATGACATAGACATGAATGTGTGTTTGTAATACAGCCACAGCCACAACTGTTTATAATTAAGCTTTTAGTGATACATAAAAGTATAGTAAAGAACTAAAATATTTCTAATTTCCACCGTGCTAATTCAGCCAGTTTGTACTGGAAACATTTGGAACCAGAGAAAACTACAATATGAATATGTCGTGTTATACCCATTAAAAGACTACATATGAGTAGAGGAAAATGAAATATTAGAGCCAGAATTGAGTTTATGGAAAGAAAACTTTGTCCAGCTAATATTTGTGCAAAAATATGAACAGAGGATCAAGTTCACATCAAAGCTGAACTCAAACACACAAGTCTTAACCTATTATGAATGATTTGGAGAATTTGTCTGACATAATTATGAATAGACTTTATGGCTTTTTACTCATCAGTGAGGAATCTGTTGAACTTCAATGTGTGAGTGTTTGTAAACATTTCTCTGTTGTAGTGAAAGAAGAGTGAGGAATTCGAACCATTATCTGAAACTCAATAGACTTTTCCAAACTCTGAAAATAATGCTAAAAATATTACATTACTAATGATGAAAAAGCTGAAAACTTTTAAAAACTGATTTAAAGCTGAAACTTTTCAAAGCTTACCCAATAATAGAGAAAAATTTTGAAACGTTGTAATAAATGTGTTTATTCTTATTCAAAAAATAATTTCTTAAAATTATTAAAATTTCAACTGATTTCAAAAAGTTAAAAATTTATTATAAAATATCTGTTTTTTCCATTGTTGTGAAGAATATATAATTTGGCAGCTTTTGAAAATCATCATACTGATTGCTTTTCTACTCAAGATAAATGCTAATTGCCCAACCCGATACTGTACTATTTTGCTTAAAGAGAGTCTCCCAATTTGTGGAACCTACAAGATGAACAAAACCTTGATCTGCTCAGAAGATGAAGGAAGAAACAAGAAATACTCTTTTTTGATAAATTCCTGTTGCCTTTCCATACTCAGCCCAGGCCCCATAATATGAAGACTTTCTGGTTTTGAAACTTAAAACAGCTGCTACTGCTAACCTTTCTGTCCCTACATTTTTAAAATCTTTTCCTCGAAAACTTAAATTTCAGTGAGACTTAGATACCAACTTCACCTGGTGTCCCAATGCTGTCTCTGATCAAAGGAACCCTCAGGCATGTAACTAGACAAGTCAAAGTTGTGTGTGTGTGTGTGTGTGTGTGTGTGTGTGTGTGTGTGTGTGTCTGTTTATATACACACGTATGTATTTAAATGTAATCTTTTAACTAATTATTTTGAGTGATTGGTTTATTTGCATGTATGACTGTGTACCATATGATTTCCTGGTGCCAACAAAGGCCAGAAGAAGGTGTTGGATCACTGGGACTATACTACAACTGGTTATGAGCAGCCATGTGGCTGATAAGAATCAAACCTCTTCCTCTGAAAGAGTAGCCATTGCTCTTAAACATTAAAACATTTTCCAGTCCCTATATCAGTTTATTTAAAGGCTTCTATGTCACATATGAGGAAAAACCCTTGGACTGTTTCTAAGACACTCATTCAGGAATAAATATGTACATACCTACTGTATCCTGACCAGCTTCCCACACATAGTAAAAGAAGAAAGTAAATTTCTAGGTTGATTTGGTCCATTTCACAAAGGTTCAACTCTGTAAAGTCCCAACATTCTTGTTTCCTGGGACACTGGCTTCAACTAAGAAGCCAGGATCCCTGACAAGACATGAATTTTCATCAGCATTGTGATGTTGAGTGTTCTGTTATCAGGAATATGAAGACATAGCTATTATTTCCTCAGACTAAGTTGGTTTCTTTATTAGTACCTCAGGCTCAACCACATTTCTTCGTGTGTATTCATGTTCATGTGTCCGTAGGTCTGCATGTACTTGCAGAAATGTGTGCACATAAGTTAAAAAGCCAACCTTGATTACTCTTCAGAAGACATCTACTCCTTTTTCTTTTTCAGAAAAAAAAGCAAAACAATGCTAACTAACTAAACAAACAACAAAGTTGCTAAGCAAGCTAGACTGACTGCCCAGGAAGCCCAGAGATGCCCCTGTCTCCACTTCTCAGAAATGAGATTAAAAACAGCACGCTAAGATGATTAGCTTCTTTATGGATAGTTCTGCAGATTGAACCCAGGTCCCCATCCTTTTATGCAAACTACTTTAGTGACTGAACTGTTTCTCCAGCCTTTCTTTGTCTTTTCATTGTCTTTAAGTCTTTAAACTCTATTTTCCCTTATTGCTTGGTTGCACACTGTCAGGAGATAAAGTATTTTTGGAAACAACATACAATTTGTACAAAAATTCCAACCTATTCAGTATCTACATATTATTAAGTAGAAAATGTATCTATTCATAATCAATAGATTATTAATAATTAACATCTTATAGTGCTTGTTCTAAACCTTACTTCTTATTTTTATTATGTTTCTTTTTTGCTATAGTTTTCCTATATATTTATATGATTGACTCTCATAATATTTTTGTGATACTTTGTTTGAGATTCTGTTTTGTCTGCTATAGATTTCACTTTGTAGTTACTGTGACGCTTGAAATAAAATTTTTTTCTTGTAACAAGTTGTTTTGAAATAATAGCAACTTGGCATGATTGCAAAATAAGAAGTCCCTAACAAAACCACAAGAAAAATGAAATTCATGTCAAAACAGCATGGTGACTTTTAGTTCTGTGCATAATAACAGAAGATCAACCAGCCCCATTGTCCATGTGACATACCACTTCTGAATCAAATGGATCAAAGCCTGAGACCAAATCCTGCCAAGCCTAGCAGAACACCAAGACCTAAACTGGACTGCTCTGGACTCCGTACTTCTGATGTGGATTATGGCTGGATACTAAGTATACAACCATCCACAAAGATGATGCTAACTGAGATGGAAATCACATAGATTGAAGCTCTCTATCTTCCTCTGGCAATGGAGGTACTCTACAGGCTGTACCCACAGGCATACCTGGAGATGGAATCCCATAGATCTAACAAGCATTAAATTTTGTGCTTATTATCCTGCTCTACCCTCAAAAAAAGACCCTGTCTCAGACTATTGAACACAGCAATAGACCTGACACTAAAATCTAATACAGAAATTTAATATCCTACTTCACAAAGGAGAACTTTTTTCTCCCTGTCCTAAACCCCAAGTCTAGGAGAGGGTTAGTGGTTACAACTACTTTCCTACCCAAGACAGTCACAGAGATTCATAGGAATCAGACTTTAGGCATTTTCTCAGTAGTGGGTTGAACTGTGTTTTGGTCTGGTATCAAGTTTAAAGTATATGGTATGAATTTCATTCTTTCTTTCCACTAAGAAGAGGAAATATGTCTTTTTTCATATTTGGCTACTTGGAGTTCAAAGATGAGTAAAGTTAACTCTTCCTTCTTATATTTTTGTTATACTAAAATAAGGTTTTACACACTGTCACCTAGCTTCCTTGCTTTCAGTGAAGGCAGTGTGGTTGTCAGAAGGGATGATGAACCTGTGGTGTCCACAAGGAAAGAACCATCAGAAGACTTCATTCAAAGGTCATCATGATCCATTCACCCAAGAGGAATAAAAATTTAAAGTGAAATTACTTTGTCAAGTTTTTAAGATCCTCAATCCTCTGTATTTAAAATACAGAGTCTTATAATTTGATATTTCATCTTATAATTCCCCAACTCTGTGGTGGTGTAGAAGTGACACACGTCCAGTAGAAACTTTCATTTAAATTTGATTGTTTCCCAGAGTAGGAAATGTGGCGGACTGTTTTCTCATGGTTCTTAGTATTGACTTTAAGCTTGATTTCCAATCATAAGAACAAACAGTCAATAATCTACAGTGCCATTGAGCGATGATTTCCAGTAACTTAATGATATTAAATACATTTTAACTTATGGCATTCTCATCTCATTATGGTTTCTGGAGATGTAACTCCATTATCCATCAAAAACTGTCTATGGGAATGTTCATATATTATTAGTATATATGAAACTACTCTACCTAAAAGGCACAGTTTTAGCACTGGCTTAAGATAATTGTGCCTATCAGCAGCCTCTCTTGCATGACTGGTATAGAATTTTACCAATACCCAATTTGGTAGAACCATTGCACTCAGTTCTTGTACTCATTATTGCATTTGATACATACAAGGTTCATTTTTCCCAATATTTTACTCACTTATATTTCATTCCCAATGAACTGCTTTCCTAGTGTTCCTATTATATGTTCTTTAGTATTTTAAAAATAGATTTAAAGCACTTCTAATTTGATTATAGTGCATGGTGTTGACATAAAAGCAGAAACATTGATCAACAGAATCTAATTGAAGACCCATACATAAATCCAAAGACCTATGGACAACTGATTTCTTTTATAAAGAAGCCAGAAATACACACTGGATGAAAGAAAGCATCTTCAACAAGTAGTGGTGGTCAAACTGGATGTCAGTATGTATAATAATGCAAATAAATCCATATTTATCACCCCACACAAAACTCAAGTCCAAATGGATCAAAGACCTCAACATAAAGCCAGAAACATTGAGTGTGCTGGAAAACATGTAGGATATAGCCTTGAATGCCTTAGCACAGGAAACATCATCCCTGAACAGAGCACCAATAGCATAGGCACATAAATCAACAATTAAAATATGAGACCTCATGAAACTGAAAAGCTTTTGTAAGGCAAAGGGCACAATCAGACAATAAGCAGCCTATAGAATGGAAAAGAATTTTTACCAGCTCCACATCTAATACAGGACTAATACCAAAATATATGAAACTAGATATCAAAAAAATATTTCAGTTAAAAAATAAAGTACAGATCTATACAGAGAGTTCTCAAGAAAAGAATCATAAATGGCTGAGAAACACTTAAAAAATGATCAACTTCCTTATCCATAGGGGAAGCACAAATCAAAACTACATTGGGGTTCCATTTTATACCTGTCAGAATGGCTAAGGTCAAAAACACAGGTGGCAGCTGATGCTGTTGAGAATGTGGAGCAAAGTAAACTTGTCTCCGTTGCTGGTGGGAGTGCACTCTTATCCAGCTTCTATGGGAATAAATATGGCTGTTCCTCAAGAAATTGAGAATTGATCTTCCTGAAGACCCAGCTACACCATTCTTAGACATTGACCCAAAGGGCTCTCCATCTTACCACAAGGACAATTGTTTAACTATGTTCATCTTGTCACTAATCACAGAATCTCAAAACGGGAAATAACCTAGAATAATGGATGAAGAAATAATGATACAGTTACACCGTGGAATATTATTCAGATTTTTTTTTTAAAAAATGACATGAAATCTGCAAGGAAAGGTATGTTACTAGAAAAAATTAGCCTGGGTGAGGTAACCCAGACCCAACTAAATGGTAATCAAGCTACAATACACAGATGCAAAGAGGATAGGTAAAAAAGAAGGCTCTAAAAGGTAACTATGGACCTCCCTGGAAGGGGAAATGGGGTAGAGTTTATGGATGAACTAGCCAGGTTTACTTAAGAACACGGGAGATCAGGTGGGGGAAAAGAATGGAGCAAGAGACTGTGGGAGAGCCAGCTGCAATTGGTGAACATTTGTTGTGAGGTGGAAACTATCTGGAATCTATGAGGATGACCCTGGTGAGGACTCTTAGTATTGGCAGATGCAGAGACTGAACATTTATAACCAGGCAAGTCTTCCAGTGGTGGGACAGGGTTGCATTTGGCCAAATTGTTGGCTAAAGGGGTCCCATGGTGATCTCCAAACATCCTAGACTGATACTAGGCAGAAAACTGACAGAAGGGTCGCAATCCTGAGAACAACATCCACACAGCTCATTGAAAGAGAGCTGGTGCATGCATGGAGACTTCATCCTGCATTCTAATCTCTGTACAGGAAGGTACTCTACAGGCTACTGAAAAAAGAAACCTACACACCAACACAGTCATAAAACCTATAATTATAATCTGTCCTGCCTGAAAGATGTGCTGGGGTAATGGAAGCACAGAACTCATGTGAGAGTCCAATGAGCTGTCTGGCTTAACTCAAGACCCATGCCAAGACAATGAACCCATTCCCTATACTGCCGGGAAGAGCAGAAACCAGAAATTAGATAGCCCAGAGACCTAGGGTAGAATCAAACAAAATTACTCTAAAAATTTAATAAAATGATTCCTAAAAATATTCTGCTATACTCATAGATCTGCCCTCCTGTCCAGTTGTTATCAGAGAGGATTCTGTCAGTAGCTATTGGGAGCAAGTTCAGAAACGCACAGCCAGGCACTATATATATGGAGAGAGTCTAAATCAGAGGTCTCCATTGAGTCCTTCCCCTCAGACCTCAGGTAACACCTCAGAAACAGAGAGAAGAAGGATTTCATGGGTCACAAGGGATGGGGGACACCAGGAGAAGATGGTTCACTGAATCAGCTAAGCAAGACTCATATAGGTTCACAGAGACTGAAACTTATGCAGGAGGCCTACATGGGTCCTCACCAGATCCTCGGCATATAGGTTACGGTTGTTATCTCTGTGTTTTTGTGAGAATCCTAGAAGTGGAAACCAATATGTTTTTTACTTTGTTGCTTGCTCTTGGGACCCCTTTCCTCCTATTGGATTGCTGTATCCATCCTCAATATGGGGGCTTTTACTTTGTCTTATAGTATTTTATTTTGTTGTGTTCCTGTGTTGTCACTTTTTGAAGGGAAAACAGAGAGAAGTGGGTCTGAAAGAGAGTGGAGTTAGCAGTGAGGGTGAGGAATGAAGAAAGGGGAAAATGTCATTGGGATTGTATGATAAAAGAACCTATTTTCAATTAAAAGAAATGAACTCCACCAAGAATGGACGTCTGATACTATCACATATTCTCAGATTCTCTAATTTTATGGGATACATCTTCCTTATCTGTGTTCTTTTGATGGAGTAAAACATCTCATCTAAATTGGAAAGCTTTTTTCTGACTCCATATGATATATCTGCTTGAATTTTCCTGAAGGGTCATAGGTGATAAGAAATCAAAATTAAGGTATAATTAACCTTAACTAAGCACTTCTTAAAATATCATCTCTAGATTTTTCAATAAAGGAAACATTAACAGACTTGCACTAGAGAAAAAGTTATCATTTATTATATCTTAACTACATTTAAATTTTTGAACAGAGGGGAATTACCCATACTGAGAAAAAAGGAAAGTTCTTGAATTTTTTGAAAGGTGTAACCCCTCTTAGAAGAATATATACATATAAAGCAATTAAACTTGATTTCACCATTATGTTTGTGATTCTTTCGCGAAAGGATTTAATTACTATTTATACTCTACTATTTATCTCAGAATAACATTTTCCATAATTAGTATTGTCTCTAAAAGTGACATCTGTCCAGCAATTGAGCATTCTTTTCCTCAGAGACAGAAGACTTGAGTACTGTAAGAAGCATTTGTTTTCCAGATACCGATTTGTACTTCGGAGCAAGGAAAGCAAAACTTCAACAGCCCCACATAGTGTTTTCCTGATTTACTGTATGTATGATTTTCATTGATGGAAGAATGCTCTTCCCTCTACAGCATGAACATGAATATGAGACCAACAATGTTGTTTTCTGGAATATATTCTGGCTAAATCTTGCCATTTTTGAGCCAATTTTGTCACATCTGTTTTTATGACAAAATGACATACTTGAACACTAAGCTATAGTAAGGAAAAATTTTTATTGTTAGGCAGTTCTTCACAGGTGATGGGATTTGCCTCAGGCAGGATAATGGATTCATTTCTATTATCAACACAAGTATACACCCAGCAAATGAGAGTCAGCACCAAATCTCTTGACCTCGTCATCGTATTTGATTAAAGCAACTTTTCAATAAATGTATTACATGAATAACCTTTTCATCAGAATGGGATCCTCCCAGATTCTCAAGTTTGGCTATTTATCTTAGAAGCATCAGTAAAGTGTGCCCTTGAATGAATGTCAACTTTTGATCATCAGGTTTGTTGTCTGACTTAGGTGGAAAGTTGAGAGTTATAGCAAAACACGTTTGAATTTTAACTAAGAGATGTCAGAGAAAAACATTAAATTAAGAGCCTGACAACAGGAGGCTGGCTAGCCCAGATTAAGAAAACAAACAGAGCAAATGGGCTGTCTGGAAAACAAATGCTTCTTACAGTACTCCTGTCTTCTATTTTCCAGAATAATATCATTATTCCTAATGATATTCTGCTATACTCAAAAATCAGTGCCCATTCCAGCCATTATCAGAGAGGCTTCCTCTAGCAGATGATGACAGAAGATTCAGAGACACATAGTGAAAAATTAGGAGCTCAGGGAACCCTGTAGAAGAAGGGGAGAAAAGATTGTATGAGTCAGAGAGCTTGCAGATATCAGGAGAAAACAGCCATGGAATCAACTAAATAGGGTTCATAGAACCACACATGGATCTATGATATGATACCATTGTGTAGTCTGGAGGTTTTATGGGACTCCTAACAATGGGAGTGGACAGTGTCTCTGACTCTTGCCTGTTCTTGGGACCCTTTCCCTCTTCCTAAGTTGCCATGACCAGTATTGATACAAGGGGTTGTACCTGGTGATATTGTGTCTTGTTATGCTGTATTTGGTGGATATTTCTGGAAAGCCCGCTCTTTTCTGAAGGAAAACAGAGAAAGAGGGATCTGGGGAAAAAAGAATGTGGGGGTTGGGTGCTGAAATGAGTGGAGGGAGGAGAAACTATGATCATGATATATTATATGAAAGAAGAATTTTTTTAAAAAGAACTTGACAACACAAATACAGTGAGGAAAATATTTGCCAAAACCTTTCTAATGACTAGCCGTCTAAGACAGACACATCCACAGTTAAGATTACGCCAGAGAAATGAATGGCATGAAGCTGTAGATGCAGCTGAGATGGGGTAGTGCTAGGCTAGTGTGCCCATGTCCTATGTTCAGGGCCTGGAATCACAAGCACTGAATAATTAAAAATTTTGAAACTAAATACTAGTAATTACTTCAAAACCTCATAAAGATCTACAAATGAGACACAACTTAATTATGATAAATATGTGGGTATGAATTTTATTTTTCTTACAAAAACTTTCCTTCCACACATGTCCCAGGCATAACCTATGAGAAAGGGTAAAAAGGGAGAGTCTTACCAGTTGTCCTATAAATTCAAAATTAATAGAAAAATGAATTATTCATCTATATTTATAGCCTATGTACAAGTATCTGGCCTGTGCCATCATAGTTGTTTTCTTACGTTAATTAATAATTGATAAGGAACTAGTTGTTTTCAAATACCAAAAAATCCTTTGCTCGTTTTTCCTTAACACCACTTTTTTTTCTAAATATTAAAACCCTGGTATATATAGCCTTCATCATTTCTAACAACCTGAGGCTACAAACTCTCAAAACTCTTCATCTTTAACACCATTAGGCCCTAATGCTATTAAGGACTGCAAAGATGATAACAATTTGCTTTGGAGCAGTATCATCCAGAGGAAAAGTGCTTCTCAGATGCAAGAGTTATATATATATATATATATATATATATATATATATATATATATATATATATATATATATATATGTGCACACACACACTTGCTTTAAACATTTTCTTTAAAACTGAAAATAAATAGTTTGCTAGTATTTTTAGTAATATAATTGAAAGCTTCATGCATAACGATAGCTAGCTCATTACCATTATCTCCATATTTCTTGGCACTTGAAACAAAGTTCTTTAAAAATAAAATAGGTACAGCTCAGCAGAGGTTCAGGCTGGCACTCTTTCTGCCTTCCTCCTCACCTCCAGTAGCCAGCAGCAACACTGGTCTATGCAGTCTAGGACCCCATGCACAATTCTCCCAAAAAGGGAGGACATGGAATTAAACCACCTGCAATTGTGGGAAGACTTGGAACCTCACAGAAAATTGATATTGTTAGTATGTGAAATCTTGGTTAGTCTACCTTCTTCAGTGTATTAACCAATAGTTAGGCTCAAGGAGAAAACTTCCTATTCTGCCTTGTTAATCCTATTGAGAGTAGATTTCCTGTGTCAGATGAGAGGTTTGAGTTCCTTTGCTAATATCACAAACCAGGAAGCAAAATTCCTCCTTCTTAAATGTAGTGGATATTGCTGGCCATATGAAAGAAGCCCATAATGGGTGGGGCTTGGGGAATACCTTTTGATCTCACAGCAGTGATTATGATGGGATTTTTTCATCTAAAACATGCCTTTGAAGACGATGATATCACACATGCTGAAGGAAGTATAGATTCCAGTCGAGATATACAAGTAATTCATGAAAAGCTTCAGTTGAAAGATGAGAAAATGATTGAACCTGTTATAAATAAACTAGGGACGGTGGCTGTGAGAAAAAGTGATAAGAAATTAAAGCCCAAGTCCAAACATGACATAATATTGCAAAGTCAAATCTAGGGCTACAGATCATAAAAAAACCTATTGACTTCTATCATGACTAGAATGACAAAGAGATTAAAGTGTTGAATAAACATTTTTTTTTACTTCAAAACCAATGGTCTGTATGGTTAAGCTTTCTGACAAAAACCTGTACAAGAAAGTAAAACAAATGGTTGACAAAAACTGTCTACTAATCTAACTCTCCAGAAGATACTAGAAGGAAAACTCCTACACAAACTATACCCCCCAATAAAACACAAGAAATTAATCATCCCACACAAAAACCTAAAAAAGAGAATCACATACACACAGTAACACATACAACATCAAAACAACAGGAACTAACCATCATTGGCCATTAATATCTCTCAACATCAGTAGGCCCAATTCTCCAATAAAAAGATAAGGGCTAATAGATTGTATATGTAAATACCATACACTATTCTGCTGCATAGAAGAAACACACCTCAGCAACAAAGATAGTGGTACCTGAGAGTAAAGGTCTAGAAAAAGTTTTCCAAGCAAATGTCCCCAAGAAATAAGCTGGAGTGTCCATTCTAATATTTCATGAAATAGACTTTCAACCAAAAGTAATCAAAGGAGATGAGAAATGACACTTCACACTCATCAACATAAAAAGCCACAATCAAGATGTCTCAATTTTGAACATCTGTACCCATAATACCAGGGCACACACTTTCAGGGTGAAAAATTTACTAGAGTTAAAAAACACTTTGTTGGGCCCTACCTTGGAGTGTTTCCCTTCTCCCTCAATGAGCCTTTCAGCCTGCTATGGCAAGAAGTTGTTTACACCATTGGCAGCTACTCTCGGCCCCTGATTTGGGGCTGGGACTTTCCAAAACACAGATTTTTTTCCTGTATTCCTTGTTGGGGATTTTTCCACCTGCTCTAGTACTTTTCCACTGCTTTTGCCTCTTGTATATAAGGAGATCTCAGTAAAAGCCTGGATTCTTTTAGCACGAATGACCTGAGTATGTGTTTCTTCTTCAATCTCACAGGCCTACTCTCCATTCTCAGTGTCCTGACCCAGAAACCCACACAATAGTGAGGGAGGAACTTCAAAACCAGACTCTAGCCAAGAGGAAGGTCATCAAAACAGAAACTAAACAGAGTCACAGTGAAATTGACAGAAGTTATGAACTAAATGGATTTAACACACACACACACACACATACATTTATAATTTCAAACAAGCAAAAGAGCATCAATGTAAAAGTAGTCAATAAAATCCTTGCAAACTAAATCCAAGAACACATCAAAAACATCCTTCACCACAATCAAGAAGGCTTCCTCCTATAGGTCAGAATGGTTCAAAGTATCCATCAACATAATATTCTACATAAACAAACTGGAAAACAAAGATCACATGATCATCCCAATAGATGCTGAAATATCCGTAATGTAAAAAGTTTTGGAGAGATCAGGGATTCAAGGCACACACCTACACATAATAAAAGCAATATATGACAAACAATAGCCAACATCAAATTAAATGGAGAGAAACTTAAGGCAATTTCATTAAAATCAGGAACAAGACTGCCCCACTCTCTCCCTATTTATTTAATTAGTACTCGAAGTTCTAGCAAGAGCAATAAAACAAAAAATGGAGATGAAGAGAATACGAACTAGAAAGTAAGAAGTCAGAGTATTACTATTTGTGGATGATATGTTAAAATATGTAAACAATATCTAAAATTCTACCATAGAATTCCTACTGCTGATAAACAACTTCAGCAAAGTGGCTGGATATAAAATTAACTCAAAGCAATCACTAGCCTTTCTCTATACAAATAATAAATGGCAGAGGAAGAAATTAGTGAAACAACACTTAACAATTTCCACAAATAATGTAAAATGTATGGTTGTCACTCTAACCAAGCAAGCAAAAGATCTATAGGACAAGAAATTCAATCCCCAAACGAAGAAACTGAAGAAGATATCAGAAGATGGAAAGATATTCTCTGCTCATGGATCAGTAGGATTAATATAGTGAAAATAGCCATGTTACCAAAAGCAGTTTACAGATTTAATGCAATTCCAATGAAAATTCTAACATAATTTTTACAGACCTCGAAAGAGTAATTTTAACTTTATATCAAAAAATGAAAAATTAGGGAAGAATCTCGAACACATGGGCACTAGAGAAAATTTCTTGAACAAAACATCAATGACTTATGCTCTAAGATCAAGAATGGATAAATGGGATCACATAAAACTGCAAAGCTTCTGTAAGGCAAAGGACACTATTGTTAGGACAAAACGGCAACCAACAGATTGGGAAAAGATCTTTACCAATCCTGCAACTGATAGAGGCCTTATATCCAAAATATACAAAGAACTCAAGAAGTTAGACCGCAGGGAAACAAATAACACTATTAAAATATAGGGTTCAGAGCTAAACAAAGAATTCACAGCTGAGGAATGCCGAATGGCTGAGAAACACCTAAAGAAATGTTCAACATCTTTAGTCATAAGGGAAATGCAAAGCAAAACAACCCTGAGATTTCACCTCACACCAGTGAGAATGGCTAAGATAAAAAACTCAGGTGACAGCAAATGCTGGCGAAGATGTGAAGAGGAACACTCCTCCATTGTTGGTGGGATTGTAGACTGGTAAAACCATTCTGGAAATCAGTCTGGAGGTTCCTCAGAAAATTGGACATTGAACTACCTGAGGACCCAGCTATACCACTCTAGGGCATATACCCAAAAATGCTCCAACATATAAAAGAGACACGTGCTCCACTATGTTCATAGCAGCCTTATTTATAATAGCCAGAAGCTGGAAAGAACGCAGATGCCCTTCAACAGAGGAATGGATACAGAAAATGTGGTACATCTACACAATGGATTATTACTCAGCTATCAAAAACAATGACTTTATGAAATTCCTAGGCAAATGGATGGAAGTGGAAAATATCATCTTGAGTGAGGAAACCCAATCACAGAAAAACACACATGGTATGCACTCATTGATAAGTGGCTATTAGCCCAAATGCTTGAATTACCCTAATGCACAGAACGCATAAAACTCAAGAAAGATGACCAAACTGTGAATGCTTCACTCCTTCTTTAAAAGGGGAACAAGAATACCCTTGACAGGGAATAGGGAGGCAAAGTTTAGAACAGAGGCAGAAGCAACATCAATTCAGAGCCTGTCCCACATGTGGCCCATACATATACAACCACCAAACTAGATAAGATGGATGAAGCAAAAAGTGCAGGCCGACAGGAACCGGATGTAGATCTCTCCTGAGAGACACAGCCAGAATACAACAAATACATAGGCGAATGCCAGCAGCAAACCACTGGACTGAGAACGGGACCCCTGTTGATGGAATCAGAGAAAGAACTGAAAGAGATTGAAGGGGCTTGAGACCCCATATGAACAACAATGCCAACCAACCAGTTTCCAGGGACTAAGCCACTTACCTAAAGACTATACATGGACTGACCCTGGGCTCCAACCTCATAGGTAGCAGCAATGAATAGCCTAGTAAGAGCACCAGTGGAAGGGGAAGCCCTTGGTCCTGCAAGACTGAACCCCCAGTGAACGTGATTGTTGGGGGGAGGGTGGTAATAGGGGTAGGATGGGGAGGGGAAGCCCATATAGAAGGGGAGGGGGAGAGACTAGGGGGATGTTGGCCCAGAAACCGGGAAGGGGAATAACAATCGAAATGTAAATAAGAAATACTCAAGTTAATAAAGATAAAAAAAAAAAAGAAAAACCCAGGATAGCCAAAACAATCCTGAACAATAAAAGAACTTCTGGAGGAATCACCATCCCAGATTGCGAGCAATAGTGATAAAAAACTTCATGATGGCTCATTGAACACGGAGCCAGTTCTCAGGGTCTCTGTGTGGTCGCCTTGTCAGCACAGTTGGGCCTACACGCAAGCAACCATGTCTAAGGGACCTGCAGTTGGCATTGATCTTGGCATCACCTACTCCTGCAATGGTGTCTTCCAGCATGGAAAGGTGGGAATAATGGCCAATCACCAGGGTAACCACACCACGCTGAGCTATGCTGCTTTCACCGACACAGAACGATTAACTGGGGATGCGGCCAAGAATCAGGTTGCAATGAACCCCACCAACACAGTTTTTGATGCCAAACGTCTGATCGGACGTAGGTTCGATGATGCTGTTGTTCAATCTGACATGAAGCACTGGCCCTTCATGGTGGTGAATGACACAGGCAGGCCCGAGGTTCAAGTCGAATACAAAGGGGAGACAAAAAGTTTCTACCTTGAGGAAGTGTCCTCAATGGTTCTGACAAAGATGAAGGAAATTGCAGAAGCTTACCTTGGAAAGACTGTTACCAATGCCGTGGTCACAGTGCCAGCTTACTTCAATGACTCTTAGCAGCAGGCAACAAAAGATGCTGGAACTATTGCTGGCCTCAATGTACTTCGAATTATCAATGAGCCAACTGCTGCTGCTATTGCCTCTGGCTTTGATAAGAAGGTCCAAGCTGAAAGGAATGTGCTGGTTTTTTACTTGGGAGGCGGCACTTTTGATGTGTCAATCCTCACTATCGAGGAAGGAATTTTTGAAGTCAAATCAACAGCTGGAGACACCCACTTGGGTGGAGAAGACTTTGACAACCAAATGGTCAACCATTTCATTGCTGAGTTTAAGCGAAAGCACAAGAACATCAGTGAGAACAAGAGAGCTGTCAGGCGTCTCCACACTGCCTGTGAGCGGGCCAAGCGCACCCTCTCCTCCAGCACACAGGCCAGTATTGAGATTGATTCTCTCTATGAGGGAATTGACTTCTACACCTCCATTACCCGTGCTCGATTTGAGGAGTTAAATGCGGACCTGTTCCGTGGCACACTGGACCTGTAGAGAAGGCCCTTCGAGATGCCAAACTGGACAAGTCACAGATCCATGATATTGTCCTGGTGAGTGGTTCTACCAGAATCCCCAAGATCCAGAAATTTCTGCAAGACTTCTTCAATGGAAAAGAACTGAATAAGAGCATTAACCCCGATGAAGCTATTGACTATGGTGCAGCTGTCCAAGTAGCCATTCTATCTGGAGGCAAGTCTGAGAAAGTTCAGGATTTGCTGCTCTTGGATGTCACTCCTCTTTCCCTTGGGTGGAGTCATGACTGTCCTCATCAAGCGCAATACCTCCATTCCCACCAAGCAGACCCAGACTTTCACCACCTACTCTGACAACCAGCCAGGTGTACTCATCCATGTGTATGAAGTGAAAGGGCCATGGCCAAGGACAACAACCTGCTTGGGAAGTTTGAGCTCACAGGCATACCTCCAGCACCCCGTGGGGTTCCTCAGATTGAGGTTACTTTTGACATTGATGCCAATGCCATCCTCAGTGTTTCTGCTGTAGATAAGAGCACAGGAAAGGAGAATGGGATCACCATCACCAATGACAAGGTCCGCTTGAGTAAGGAGGATATTGAGTGCATGGGCCAAGAAGCTGAGAAGTACAAAGCTGAGCGTGAGAAGACAGAGATAAGGTTTCCTCTAAGAACTCGCTGGAGTCTTATGCTTTCAACATGAAAGCAACTGTTGAGGATGAGAAACTTCAAGGCAAGAACAATGATGAAGACAAACAGAAGATTCTTGACACGTGCAATGAAATCATCAGCTGGCTGGATAAGAACCAGGCTGTGGAGAAGGAAGAATGTGAGCATCAGCAGAAAGAACTGGAGAAAGTCCGCAACCCTATCATCACCAAGCTGTACCAGAGTGCTGGTGGCATGCCTGGAGGAATGCCTGGTGGCTTCCCTGGTGGAGAAGCTCCTCCGTCTTGTGGTACTTCTTCAGGCCCCACCACTGAAGAGGTCAATTAAGTCAGTCTAAGTAAAGGGTATAGCATTGTTCCACAGGGACCCAAAACAAGTAACATGGAATAATAAAACTATTTAAATTGGCACCAAAAAAGAAAAACCTTCATGATGTTAGTAAAGAAATAGACATGTTAATCAGTGGAATTGAATCAAAGGCCCAGAAATAAACCCACGTAGCTATGGACACTTGAATTTTGACATGGTTACAAAACCATGGAATGGAAAAAAGAAAGCATCTTCAATAAATGGTACTGGTCCAACTGGATGTATACATGTAGAAGAATGCAAATAGATCCATATTTATCACCCTGTACAAAACTCATGTCCAAGTGGATCAAAGGCATCAACATAAAACTGGATACAATTAACCTAATAGAAGAGAAAATGGAAAAGAACCTTTAACACATTGGAGCAGGGGACAATTTTCTGAAGAGAATACCAATAATTCAGGCCCTAAGATTAACAATTGACAAATGGGACTTCTTAAAACTGAAGAGCTTCTGTAAGGCAAAGGACACTGTGAACAGAACAAAACAGCAGCCTATAGGCTGAATAAAGATCTTCACTGGTAACCCTACAACAAACAGAGGGATAACATCCAAAATATATAAAGAATTCAAAAAGTTAAACTCCAAAAAAACAAATAACCCAATTAAAAATGGGGAAGATAAGTAAACAGAATTCTCAGCAGAGGAATCTGAAATGCCTGAGAAGCATATACAGAAATGTTCAAAGTCCTTAGTCATCAGGGAAACGCAATTCAAAATGACCCTGAGATTCTACCTTACACCAATCAGAATGGCTAAGATCAGAAACTAAAGGAGAGCACATGCTGGCAAGGATGTGGGGAAAGGGGGACATTGTACCATTGCTGGTGGTGTGCAAACTTGTACAACCACTCTGGAAGTCAATCTGAGAGTTTCTCAGAAAATTAGAAATAATTCTACCTGAAGACCAAGCTATACACAAATAAAGACCCAGAAATAAACCCACACAGCTATGGACACTTGATTTTCAACATAGAAGCCAAAACTATAAAATGGAAAAAAGAAAACATGTTCAACAAATGGTGCTGTTCCAACTGGATATCTGCACGTAGAAGATTGCAAGTAGATCCATATTTATCACCCTACGCAAAACGTAAAACCAAGTGAATCAAAGAACTCAACACAAAACTGGATACAATAAACCTAATAGAAGAGAAAATGGGAAAGATATGCCCAAAAAGATGCTCCACCATACCACAAGGACGTGTATTCATAGTAGTCTTACTCATAATAACCAGAAAATGAAAGCAACCCAGATGTCCCTTAACCAAAGAATGGATTACATAATGGAATACTATCCAGCTACTGAAATCAGAGACATGATGAAGTTTGCAGGCAAGTGGATGGAACTAGAAAATACCATCCTGAGTGAGGTAACCCAGACTCAAAAGGACAGCCATGGTATGTATTCACTGATAAGTGGATCTTAGCCATTAGGGAATGAATACCATAGTACACCTCACAAAGAAGTTAATCAAGAAGAAGGGTCAAGTGAGGATGTTTCGATCCTTCTAGGGGCTGAACAAACAGTCATAGGAGGCAGAGTGGGGGAGGAACTGGGGGAAGAAAAAAGGGGGTATGGAATGGGTAATCAGAATCAAGTCTTAGGATAGACAGGAGTGTGTCCCAGAGGGGCAGGAGAATGAATGGAAATCTGCAAGTGTGGATAGAGTGACCTTATCCAAGATACTTAATAGGGAGAACATGGAATCTGAAGAGGCCACCTCCTATAGCCAGGCATGACTCCCAGTGGAAGGTTAGGGACACCAACCCATCCACAAAACTTTCAATCCAAACTTTGTCCTGTCTAAAAGAAATACAGGGATGTAGCAGAGACTAAAGGAAAGGTCAGACAATAAGTGGCCCAACTTGAAAGCCATACCATTGACAAGCACCAATCCCTGACATTATTAATGATGTCTTTATAACAGGATTCTAGCTCGCATAACTGACCTCTGAGCAGACTGAAACAGACCCAACCTTAGACAGAAGTCGGGGACACTTATGGAAGAGTTAGGAGAGACTTGAAGGCCCTGAAGTATGTGGGAAAACCAACAGAGTCAACAAACATGGACACCTGGGAGCTCTCAGAATCTTAGCCACCAAACAAAGAGTAAACATGCACATGCTGGAACAGGCACTTTGGCACATATGTAGCAAACAGGTCTTGTTCTAACTCCTTTTACCTGTGCCTATACAATGAAAGAAC
Source organism: Rattus norvegicus (assembly GCF_021556685.1). Taxonomy (NCBI): domain Eukaryota; kingdom Metazoa; phylum Chordata; class Mammalia; order Rodentia; family Muridae; genus Rattus; species Rattus norvegicus. The sequence goes on from NC_141538.1 coordinate 71,805,010, forward strand.
TTTGAGCTGTACAGTTTAATAAAAAATAAAAATTAGATATTTTCTATGAGTTAAATTATCAGTCTTCATGGCTGCCCTGTCTGGTCTCAGCGAGAGAGGATGTGCCTAATCTGGCACAGACTTGATATGCCAGGGTTGGGGAGAGGCCTACCCGGGAGGGGGCAGGGCTATCCTCTCAGAAGAAAACAGAAGAGGGATAAGGAAGGGGCTCTGTGAGGGAGGGACTGGGAAGGGGACAAGCATTTAGCCTATAAAGCTAAGTACTTTAAAGTGCAGAATTACTTTGTATTCTACAATACAAAGAACTCTTTATTTTTTTTCCACCAACATAACATAACATGTTTAATTAAGAAAAGAGAGAGTAATCTGAACACATGCAAATTGAATCAATGCTAACTACTGCACCAGGAATACCTGTTACAATACTCACATCTACAGCATACCACAAGACTTTATTTGGCATTTTCTTCAGGGCATATTTTACAATCTTAGTTTTTCACAATGTCAATGTAGCAGAATTCTTTGAATAAGAGTGTGTGTTAAATTCCTAGATTTCAATAAGCCATGATTTTATTTATTTTGCCTATGCAAAGTGTTGGCAGAATGTAAAAGTTTAGTCAAGAATTGTGGATGTCTTTATGGAAGAATCTAACAAGAGATCCTCTACTTCCAAAATTCACCCACTACTAAATTTTCTGCATAGTCTTGTTCTAACTCCTTTTACCTGTGCCTATACAATGAAAGAACTTTGAGCTCTACAGTTTAATAAAAATAAAAATTAGATATTTTCTATGAGTTAAATTATCTTTTTGCCATCTTTTAAGATACAGAAGCAGAAATTGACAGTGACCCAATACAAATAACCAAGAGTGATATAATCTATCATTTCCAAATATGTCATAAAGAATCAAGTGACAGAAGAAAGTTGCAAGTGAATCCACTTTGCATATGAGTCCTTCAGTAAAATACAGTAAGTCCAAAGAGCTGTCCTTCAATGCATTTGCTGTCCCAGATGCATTTAATCTTGTTTTCACCTTTTTCCAGTGAGAGCTGTGATTATTAATAACTGTAGATTATTACTCTGACAGAAGTCTTGCAAATCATCCACAATATAGGGATTAAATGTGATTATCTTTAAGCCTCAGCTTAGGTCCTTTCATTTGTTCTTTCTGTTTCTTCCTTTGCCAGACTTGAATGTTCATCTCCTCTCAAGAGTTAGCAAACAATTTATACTTTATTTAAAGTTCTATTTTGTTTTGTCTGAGGTGGGGGTCTTACGGAGTTCATGCTGGCTCAGAGCTCACTAGGAAGCTCAGGTTGGCCTTAAATCCATTGTTGATTTTTCTGCATCCACCTCCCGAGTACTAGAATTATAGATGTGTGATGTGATACCATGGTTTCCAATGGTTCTTACTTTATATCATTCTATATTGAAGGAAATTTATAAGGTAGTCTACACGTGAAATCACAACGTGTACTCATCAGTTATTATTGAGAAAACTCATCAGATTTATGAATATTTATAACAGAATTTTTGTGTAATTTATTCTTCAAAAAAACTGGGAAGGGCTTTAGTTTATTGACATTATGATATGTAGTACATACTTGGGTAATCAACTAGAGTCAAATTAATCTCAAGCTTTCTGCAAATATCTGTAAATTCTGCAGTGTGCCTTGGGTATTAACGTTATCTTCAACTGAAGTGTTTTTTATTTCCAAGTCTCCCCTCTCATCTATTAACTCTCAGTCTATGCATTAAGTACTCACCATCATGAAGTGCAAAGCTCATCTGTGATCTAACATGCAAAGCCATTGACAGTTCGTGACCAAGAAGATGTGTCACGTTGCAGTACATTAATATGCTCCTCACTAATATTTAAGAAAGAGTCAAAGGGAGCTTTAATTAATACCTAAACCCTATATCATGAAATAACTACCATCATATTTAAGTATATCAAATATGCATATGAGAGAGAACGAGAGAGACACACACAAAATGTGAATGAGATTTTTTTTTTTGATTTATTGTGGTTTTCTTTTTTTTTTTTTATTAACTTGAGTATTTCTTATATACATTTCCAGTGTTATTCCCTTTCCCGGTTTCCGGGCAAACATCCCCCTCCCCCCTCCCCTTCCTTATGGGTATTCCCCTCCCAACCCTCCCCCCATTGCCGCCCTCGCCCCATAGTCTAGTTCACTGGGTGTTCAGTCTTAGCAGGACCCAGGGCTTCCCCTTCCACTGGTGCACTTACTAGGATATTCATTGCTACCTATGAGGTCAGAGTCCAGGGTCAGTCCATGTATAGTCTTTGGGTAGTGGCTTAGTCCCTGGAAGCTCTGGTTGCTTAGTATTGTTGTACTTTTGGGGTCTCGAGCCCCTTCAAGCTCTTCCAGTTCTTTCTCTGATTCCTTCAACGGGGGACCTATTCTCAGATCAGTGGCTTGTTGCTGGCATTCGCCTCTGTATTTGCTGTATTCTGGCTGTGTCTCTCAGGAGCGATCTACATCCGGCTCCTGTCGGTCTGCACTTCTTTGCTTCATCCATCTTGTCTAATTGGGTGGCTGTATATGTATGGGCCACATGTGGGGCAGGCTGTGAATGGGTGTTCCTTCAGTCTCTGTTTTAATCTTTGCCTCTCCCTTCCCTGCCAAGGGTATTCTTTTTCCTCAATTAAGGAAGGAGTGAAGCATTCACATTTTGATCATCCGTCTTGAGTTTCGTTTGTTCTAGGGATCTAGGGTAATTCAAGCATTTGGGCTAATAGCCACTTATCAATGAGTGCATACCATGTATGTCTTCTGTGATTGGGGTAGCTCACTCAGGATGATATTTTCCAGTTCCAACCATTTGCCTACGAATTTCATAAACTCGTTGTTTTTGATAGCTGAGTAATATTCCATTGTGTAGATGTACCACATTTTCTGTATCCATTCCTCTGTTGAAGGGCATCTGGGTTCTTTCCATTTTCTGGCTATTATAAATAAGGCTGCTATGAACATAGTGGAGCACGTATCTCTTTTATATGTTGAGGCATCTTTTGGGTATATGCCCAAGAGAGGTATAGCTGGATCCTCAGGCAGTTCAATGTCCAATTTTCTGAGGAACCTCCAGACTGATTTCCAGAATGGTTTTACTAGTCTGCAATCCCACCAACAATGGAGGAGTGTTCCTCTTTCTCCACATCCTCGCGAGCATCTGCTGTCACCTGAGTTGTTGATCTTAGCCATTCTCACTGGTGTGAGGTGAAATCTCAGGGTTGTTTTGATTTGCATTTCCCTTATGACTAAAGATGTTGAACATTTCTTTAGGTGTTTCTCAGCCATTCGGCATTCCTCAGCTGTGAATTCTTTGTTTAGCTCTGAACCACATTTTTTAAAAGGGTTATTTGTTTCCCTGCGGTCTAACTTCTTGAGTTCTTTGTATATTTTGGATATAAGGCCTCTATCTGTTGTAGGATTGGTAAAGATCTTTTCCCAATCTGTTGGTTGCCGTTTTGTCCTAACCACAGTGTCCTTTGCCTTACAGAAGCTTTGCAGTTTTATGAGATCCCATTTGTCGATTCTTGATCTTAGAGCATAAGCCATTGGTGTTTTGTTCAGGAAATTTTTTCCAGTGCCCATGTGTTCCAGATGCTTCCCTAGTTTTTCTTCTATTAGTTTGAGTGTGTCTGGTTTAATGTGGAGGTCCTTGATCCACTTGGACTTAAGCTTTGTACAGGGTGATAAGCATGGATCGATCTGCATTCTTCTACATGTTGCCCTCCAGTTGAACCAGCACCATTTGCTGAAAATGCTATCTTTTTTCCATTTGATGGTTTTGGCTCCTTTGTCAAAAATCAAGTGACCATAGGTGTGTGGGTTCATTTCTGGGTCTTCAATTCTATTCCATTGGTCTATCTGTCTGTCTCTGTACCAATACCATGCAGTTTTTATCACTATTGCTCTGTAATACTGCTTGAGTTCAGGGATAGTGATTCCCCCTGAAGTCCTTTTATTGTTGAGGATAGCTTTAGCTATCCTGGGTTTTTTGTTATTCCAGATGAATTTGCAAATTGTTCTGTCTAACTCTTTGAAGAAATGGATTGGTATTTTGATGGGGATTGCATTGAATCTGTAGATTGCTTTTGGTAAAATGGCCATTTTTACTATATTAATCCTGCCAATCCATGAGCATGGGAGATCTTTCCATCTTCTGAGGTCTTCTTCAATTTCTTTCCTCAGTGTCTTGAAGTTCTTATTGTACAGATCTTTTACTTGCTTGGTTAAAGTCACACCGAGGTACTTTATATTATTTGGGTCTATTATGAAGGGTGTCGTTTCCCTAATTTCTTTCTCGGCTTGTTTCTCTTTTGTATAGAGGAAGGCTACTGATTTATTTGAGTTAATTTTATACCCAGCCACTTTGCTGAAGTTGTTTATCAGCTTTAGTAGTTCACTGGTGGAACTTTTGGGATCACTTAAATATACTATCATGTCATCTGCAAATAGTGATATTTTGACCTCTTCTTTTCCGATCTGTATCCCCTTGATCTCCTTTTGTTGTCTGATTGCTCTGGTTAGAACTTCAAGAACTATATTGAATAAGTAGGGAGAGAGTGGGCAGCCTTGTCTAGTCCCTGATTTTAGTGGGATTGCTTCAAGTTTCTCTCCATTTAGTTTAATGTTAGCAACTGGTTTGCTGTATATGGCTTTTACTATGTTTAGGTATGGGCCTTGAATTCCTATTCTTTCCAGGACTTTTATCATGAAGGGGTGTTGAATTTTGTCAAATGCTTTCTCAGCATCTAATGAAATGGTCATGTGGTTCTGTTCTTTCAGTTTGTTTATATAATGGATCACGTTGATGGTTTTCCGTATATTAAACCATCCCTGCATGCCTGGGATGAAGCCTACTTGATCATGGTGGATGATTGTTTTGATGTGCTCTTGAATTCGGTTTGCCAGAATTTTATTGAGTATTTTTGCGTCGATATTCATAAGGGAAATTGGTCTGAAGTTCTCTTTCTTTGTTGTGTCTTTGTGTGGTTTAGGTATAAGAGTAATTGTGGCTTAGTAGAAGGAATTCGGTAGTGCTCCATCTGTTTCAATTTTGTGGAATAGTTTGGATAATATTGGTATGAGGTCTTCTATGAAGGTTTGATAGAATTCTGCACTAAACCCGTCTGGACCTGGGCTCTTTTTGGTTGGGAGACCTTTAATGACTGCTTCTATTTCCTTAGAAGTTATGGGGTTGTTTAACTGGTTTATCTGTTCCTGATTTAACTTCGATACCTGGTATCTGTCTAGGAAATTGTCCATTTCCTGAAGATTTTCAAGTTTTGTTGAATATAGGTTTTTATAGTAAGATCTGATGATTTTTTGAATTTCCTCTGAATCTGTAGTTATGTCTCCCTTTTCATTTCTGATTTTGTTAATTTGGACGCACTCTCTGTGTCCTCTCGTTAGTCTGGCTAAGGGTTTATCTATCTTGTTGATTTTCTCAAAGAACCAACTTTTGGTTCTGTTGATTCTTTCTATGGTCCTTTTTGTTTCTACTTGGTTGATTTCAGCTCTGAGTTTGATTATTTCCTGCCTTCTACTCCTCCTGGGTGTATTTGCTTCTTTTTGTTCTAGAGCTTTTAGGTGTGCTGTCAAGCTGCTGACATATGCTCTTTCCTGTTTCTTTCTGCAGGCACTCAGCGCTATGAGTTTTCCTCTTAGCACAGCTTTCATTGTGTCCCATAAGTTTGGGTAGGTTGTATCTTCATTTTCATTAAATTCTAAAAAGTTTTTAATTTCTTTCTTTATTTCTTCCTTGACCAGGTTATCATTGAGTAGAGCATTGTTCAATTTCCACGTATATGTGGGCATTCTTTCCTTATTGTTATTGAAGACCAGTTTTAGGCCGTGGTGGTCCGATAGCACGCATGGGATTATTTCTATCTTTCTGTACCTGTTGAGGCCCGTTTTTTGACCAATTATATGGTCAATTTTGGAGAAAGTACCATGAGGAGCTGAGAAGAAGGTATATCCTTTTGCTTTAGGATAGAATGTTCTATAAATATCCGTTAAGTCCATTTGGCTCATGACTTCTCTTAGTCTGTCGACATCACTGTTTAATTTCTGTTTCCATGATCTGTCCATTGATGAGAGTGGGATGTTGAAATCTCCCACTATTATTGTGTGAGGTGCAATGTGTGTTTTGAGCTTTAGTAAGGTTTCTTTTACGTATGTAGGTGCCCTTGTATTTGGGGCATAGATATTTAGGTTTGAGAGTTCATCTTGGTGGATTTTTCCTTTGATGAATATGAAGTGTCCTTCCTTATCTTTTTTGATGACTTTTAGTTGGAAATTGATTTTATTTGATATTAGAATGGCTACTCCAGCTTCCTTCTTCTGACCATTTGCTTGGAAAGTTGTTTTCCAGGCTTTCACTCTGAGGTAGTGTCTGTCTTTGTGTCTGAGGTGTGTTTCCTGTAGGCAGCAGAATGCAGGGTCCTCGTTGCGTATCCAGTTTGTTAATCTATGTCTTTTTATTGGGGAGTTGAGGCCATTGATATTGAGAGATATTAAGGAATAGTGATTATTGCTTCCCGTTATATTCATATTTGGATGTGAGGTTATGTTTGTGTGCTTTCATTCTCTTTGTTTTGTTGCCAAGACGATTAGTTTCTTGCTTCTTCTAGGGTATAGCTTGCCTCCTTATGTTGGGCTTTACCATTTATTATCCTTTGTAGTGCTGGATTTGTAGAAAGATATTGTGTAAATTTGGTTTTGTCATGGAATATCTTGGTTTCTCCATCAATGTTAATTGAGAGTTTTGCTGGATACAGTAACCTGGGCTGGCATTTGTGTTCTCTTAGGGTCTGTATGACATCAGTCCAGGATCTTCTGGCCTTCATAGTTTCTGGCGAGAAGTCTGGTGTGATTCTGATAGGTCTCCCTTTATATGTTACTTGACCTTTTTCCCTTACTGCTTTTAATATTCTTTCTTTATTTTGTGCGTTTGGTGTTTTGACAATTATGTGACGGGAGGTGTTTCTTTTCTGGTCCAATCTATTTGGAGTTCTGTAGGCTTCTTGTATGTCTATGGATATCTCTTTTTTTTGGTTAGGGAAGTTTTCTTCTATGATTTTGTTGAAGATATTTACTGGTCCTTTGAGCTGGGAGTCTTCACTCTCTTCTATACCTATTATCCTTAGGTTTGATCTTCTCATTGAGTCCTGGATTTCCTGTATGTTTTGGACCAGTAGCTTTTTCCGCTTTACATTATCTTTGACAGTTGAGTCAATGATTTCTATGGAATCTTCTGCTCCTGAGATTCTCTCTTCCATCTCTTGTATTCTGTTGGTGAAGCTTGTATCTACAGCTCCTTGTCTCTTCTTTTTGTTTTCTATATCCAGGGTTGTTTCCATGTGTTCTTTCTTGATTGCTTCTATTTCCATTTTTAATTCCTTCAACTGTTTGATTGTGTTTTCCTGGAATTCTTTCAGGGATTTTTGTGTCTCCTCTCTATGGGCTTCTACTTGTTTATTTATGTTTTCCTGGAATTCTTTCAGGGATTTTTGTGTCTCCTCTCTATGGGCTTCTACTTGTTTATTTATGTTTTCCTGGAATTCTTTCAGGAATTTTTGCGATTCTTTCAGGCATTTTTGCGATTCCTCTCTGTAGGCTTCTACTTGTTCTCTAAGGGAGTTCTTCATGTCTTTCTTGAAGTCCTCCAGCATCATGATCAAAAATGATTTTGAAACTAGATCTTGCTTTTCTGGTGTGTTTGGATATTCCATGTTTGTTTTGATGGGAGAATTGGGCTCCGATGGTGCCATGTAGTCTTGGTTTCTGTTGCTTGGGTTCCTGCGCTTGCCTCTCGCCATCAGATTATCTCTAGTGTTACTTTGTTCTGCTATTTCTGACAGTGGCTAGACTGTCCTATAAGCCTGTGTGTCAGGAGTGCTGTAGACCTGTTTTCCTCTCTTTCAGTCAGTTATGGGGACAGAGTGTTCTGCTTTCGGGCGTGTAGTTTTTCCTCTCTACAGGTCTTCAGCTGTTCCTGTGGGCCTGTGTCTTGAGTTCACCAGGCAGCTTTCTTGCAGCAGAAAATTTGGTCTTACCTATGGTCCCGAGGCTCAAGTTCGCTCGTGGGGTGCTGCCTACGGGCTCTCTGCAGCGGCAGCAACCAGGAAGACCTGTGCCGCCGTTTCCGGGAGCTTCAGTGCACCAGGGTTCCAGATGGTCTTTGGCTTTTTCCTCTGGCATCCGAGATGTGTGTGCAGAGAGCAGTCTCTTCTGGTTTCCCAGGCTTGTCTGCCTCTCTGAAGGTTCAGCTCTCCCTCCCACGGGATTTGGGTGCAGAGAACTGTTTATCCGGTCTGTTTCCTTCACGTTCCAGCGGTGTCTCAGGCAGGGGTCCTGCTGCTCCTGGGCCCTCCCCCACGGGAGCCCAGAGGCCTTATACAGTTTCCTCTTGGGCCAGGGATGTGGGCAGGGGTGGGCAGTGTTGGTGGTCTCTTCTGCTCTGCAGCCTCAGGAGTGCCCACCTGACCAGGCGGTTGGGTCTCTCTCTCACAGGGTCTGGGGGCAGAGAGCTGCTGCGGGCCGAGATTTTTTTAAATACAAATTCCATTCAGTGGTTCCATGGGGGTGAGAAGTCACTGGAGTGAATCAATAGTGACTTGAAAAGGAAAAATGTGGGTTGGGGATTTAGCTCAGTGGTAGAGCGCTTGCCTAGCAAGCGCAAGGCCCTGGGTTCAGTCCCCAGCTCTGGAAAAAAAACAGAAAAAAAAAAAGAAAAGGAAAAATGTATAAAAGCACAGTATTATTTTAGACAGAATTTGATATGTAGAAACATAAATAATGTTTAACAAGTTTTAATCTACCACTTTAATAATTGAAATCCTGTTGTCCAATTATATAGTCAAAGACGAAGTAAATAGGGAATGTTGCTCTGAGGTGATTATCATTGTTATTATTTCTAACTTGCAGTACCAGATAATATAGGTTCACTTATGTGACTTGATGCATGAAATTAAATAAAAACTTATTTTAATTTTAAGCAAATATTTTAACCTTTAATTCTAGGCTTGCTCTTACTTGTATACATGTTTGTAAAATAAATATTAATTGAGACAGAGAAGAATGTTAAGTTGTTAATTTACCTTGAGAAAGTTTTATACTCATAATTATTAATTATCCATGCAAAGGGCTAATTTCTGGGAAAGCACGGCCAGCAGTTTCAAATATTTATTCATCCAACACATATTCACTGCAGATATCAGGAACACTAAGAAAAAGAAAACTTAAGGTCAGTCTGTCCACCAAACTCAGAGCAGCAGAGACAGAAAATTGATGCTATTTAGTCTAAACAAAATTTTCTGGAGTAACATTTTTTTCTGTTCCTTTAAGACAACCAACAATATTCTTGAGCAGTGAAAAGAATTCCTTAATAAGTTTATTATAAAATCCATATACTTTTAGAAGGTATGGTTCATCTTAAATTTTTGGGGGGTTTGCAGGGTGCATTTGAAAACCACCCTCAAATTGGTAGGAATGAATCTGCTTTGACCAGCAGAGTGCTATCAATGCAACATGACTGAACACAGTCAAGAGTTGACTGTAGATTCAACTACCCCGTCAGCTCCATGTGAGAGATGGTGTTCGTAGCAACGCTGGTGAACACATAAGGAGTTAAGTGGAGAAGATAGTAAGATGTTCCATTCTCCTCTGGGTTTCAAAGTAATGGGATTTGCTATTTTAGTGCAGAAGAAAACCTCTGGGCCTTTTGATATTTGACTGAACTTTAAATACTAAATCTATCCCGCATTGCAAAGCCAGTCAGCTCAATCTATATTCTCAGAGCCATGTCTACAAGAGAGCAATGAACGTATAACACCTATGATTAAGAAAACTCAAAGGCCTGCTTCTACCCTCCTTCATCACATATGATAATGTTATAGTCACACTTCTGAAATGATAATTTGCCATAAAGAATTGAGATTTGCTGAAGCATGTAGTGTTAATAGTTCTCAATCATTTTAACAGAATAAGCAAGGCAAGTTTTAGATGACTTCAAAAACAAAACTATTTTTAAACTTTCAAAACTACATATGTTTCCATGCAAGGTGTTAACTTGTCAGTCATTAGTTAGTTAATCTCGAATAGTTATGATGTTCACATATAGATAAATACAGAATAATCACTGGGGAATACTGGAATACTTGCTTTTGTATGTTAACAGTATTATTGAAACCAAATTTATTATAAAATGAATAAGTAAATTCAAAACATTTTGAAACATGTAATAATTAGGTATTGGAGGTAGGCTCATCAAACAAAAATATCATAGAAAAGTAAAAAAATCGATACTTAGCTTATATCAGGACATATTAATAAGATCCTTCTAAACGAACTAGAGTATCTTATACTAAAACCAAGGTTTTTCATGGCTTGTAACAATGAAGTTTTCCCAGAAAATGTCAACAAAAGCTAGAAAATACATCCCCACAGAGTGGTGAGTGCCCTCTTCTCAACGAAAAGGGGCATGCTCAACGGGAAGCAAGTGTTTTGCTAAGTTATGAAGCATTACTGCGTGGATGCTGCCCAGCCATGAGCAGTGATCATTACAAAGACAAATTGTAGATAACTAATTGTAATACCATCTCCAGTGGCAAGGCATAAGCTGAAGATTGTCGATCACACTTCACACAAGCTGCAGAAGAAACCATTTGCAAATAACTATATGATAACAATAAGCAGAAACAGAAACACCTGCTACTTTAGTATTGAGTCCATTTTTGTTTATATTTTACTCGTAGTAAATTACAGTTAAATATATAAATAAAAACACCATTATTATACTCAAAGTAAAAAGCCACAGCATGTTCAGAAAAGCTGAAACAAATTTCGATTTTAGAATAGCTTGACAGGGAGAGTAGTTTCACATCCGTAACAAAATTGAGCAGGAGGTGTGGAGTGCTCATCTGTGGCCCTCCACATTCACATCCACAGTTTCCTCTAACATCAGCATCTCCACGGCAGCAATTATTCTAATTGATGAACCTCAAAGTGCACAGTGCTATCACACAGAGGATACACTTCTCATTAGGATTCACTCTCAGTTTTGTACACTCTGAGAATACAAATACAGACAACTGACCAATGTCATGTTCTACTTCTGATGTATGGAGTAATCTCATGATTCTCTAGTTTTTCTTTCCACTGTCCAGTAATCTTTCCCATTCCCCACCCTCAAAATTATTGTTTCATCAAAACCTTTACTATATATAACTCAGAAAGACCAAAATGGGAAACATATATAGGATAACTTTTTAAAAAAACCTTTTTTTATTTTTTTTAATTTTTTTATTTTTATTAACTTGAGTATTTCTTATTTACATTTCAAATGTTATTCCCTTTCCCGGTTTCCGGGCCAACATCCCCCTAACCCCTCCCCCTCGCCTTCAATATGGGTTTCCCCTCCCCATTCTCCCTCCATTACCACCCTCCCCCCAACAATCATGTTCACTGGGGGTTCAGTCTTAGCAGGACCAAGGGTTTCCCCTTCCACTGGTGCTCTTACTAGGCTATTCATTGCTACCTATGAGGTTAGAGTCCAGGGTCAGTCCATGGATAGTGTTTGGGTAGTGGCTTAGTCCCTGGAAGCTCTGGTTGCTTGGCATTGTTGTTCATATGGGGTCTCGAGCCCCTTCAAGCTCTTCCAGTCCTTTCTCTGATTCTTTCAACAGGGGTCCCATTCTCAGTTCAGTGGTTTGCTGCTGGCATTTGCCTATGTATTTGCTGTGTTCTGGCTGTGTCTCTCAGGAGAGATCTACATCCGGTTCCTGTCGGCCTGCACTTCTTTGCTTCATCCCTCTTATCTAGTTTGGTGGCTATATATGTATGGGCCACATGTGGGGCAGGCTCTGAATGGGTGTTCCTTCTGTCTCTGTTTTAATCTTTGTCACCCTATTCCCTGCCAAGGGTATTCTTGTTCCCCTTTTAAAGAAGGAGTGAAGCATTTGCGTTTTGATCATCCGTCTTGAGTTTCATGTGTTCTGTGCATCTAGGGTAATTCAAGCATTTGGGCTAATAGCCACTTATCAATGAGTGCATACCATGTGTGTTTTTCTGTGATTGGGTTACCTCACTCAGGATGATATTTTCCAGTTCCCTCCATTTGCCTATGAATTTCATAAAGTCATTGTTTTTGATAGCTGAGTAATATTCCATTGTGTAGATGTACCACATTTTCTGTATCCATTCCTCTGTTGAAGGGCATCTGCGTTCTTTCCAGCTTCTGGCTATTATAAATAAGGCTGCTATGAACATAGTGGAGCACGTGTCTTTGTTATATGTTGGGGCATCTTTTGGGTATATGCCCAAGAGTGGTATAGCTGGGTCCTCAGGTAGTTCAATGTCCAATTTTCTGAGGAACCTCCAGACTGATTTCCAGAATGGTTTTACCAGTCTGCAATCCCACCAACAATGGAGGAGTGTTCCTCTTTCTCCACATCCTCGCCAGCATTTGCTGTTACCTGAGTTTTTGATCTTAGCCATTCTCACTGGTGTGAGGTGAAATCTCAGGGTTGTTTTGATTTGCATTTCCCTTATGACTAAAGATGTTGAACATTTCTTTAGGCGTTTCTCAGCCATTCGGCATTCCTCAGCTGTGAATTCTTTGTTTAGCTCTGCACTCCATTTTTAATAGGGTTATTTGTCTCCCTGCAGCCTAACTTCTTGAGTTCTTTGTATATTTTGGATATAAGCCGTCTATCTGTTGTAGGATTGGTAAAGATCTTTTCCCAATCTGTTGGTTGCTGTTTTGCCCTAACCACAGTGTCCTTTGCCTTACAGAAGCTTAAAAAACAACTTTAAAAATATATACTGATCTTATTAATATTTTGTTTGGTTGGTGAGCATTCAGTTTTGTTACTTGTTTACTTTTGAAGGTGCATTTGCATGCACACACCTGTGAGAGTGTGTGTGTGTGTGTGTGTGTGTGTGTGTAGCATGTACTTTCCTGGTGGTAAATAGTATGCAAAGAAACTGAAAAACTTTTTCTTTACATTAGAATAAAGTTTATGCAATGTTCTCCAATCACATACCTAAGGAAGTACTATTATATACAGAATGCATGTACTTTGAGACTAGTTTTTGAATAGTGTAACCATGGAATATATAAATATCCATGTCAGTGTAAATGTATGTACAAGTGTATGCAGAAGCACATGAATGTGGAGGTATACATATGTGTACAGGAAAGTGTGCATGTGGAGACATACTTGCATGTATAAAAGAACACATGCACATACATGTGGAGGTCAGGCATCATTGTCAAGTATATCCTTCTGTTACTTTCCACTTTGTTTTTTGAGACAGAGGCTTTCAGTGAACTGGAGCTCACTAATTTGGTTGGACTGACTGGCTAGTGAGCCATAGAATCCCACTTGTCTTTACCTATTTGGAACTGGGGTATCAGAAGCACTCTGTACCTAGCTCTTTACATGAGTGCTAGACACATGACCTCAGGACTTTACTTTTGAGTATTTCCCAGGCTACACTTAAATCGTAACTGCCAAAAACGACCAGAGTAACCTTCTCCTAATGAGTTTATCTGAATTGGTAAGTGATGCTGAGGGCGATGAGAACAGTTATCCTTACCAAGTGAAGTATTAGCAAGACATAAGCATGACAAAATCTCAGGGAAAACACGTCACTAGAAAGATAATGTTTATTTATTATATTAATTTCACAGAGAAGTAAATCTCCTTAAAAAATATTGGTGTTTAAAAATCAAATTAGCTTTATATTTCTAATATAACCATTAATATCATTAAAAGGAAGCTTCTAGAACTCATACCTTTTCATTAAATGTATTCACATACTGATTTCAATGTTAAGTTCTCTCTAAACATCACCTTTAAATTATTTAACTCCCTTAATGTTCATGATTAAGCATTCTGAGAATTGTACTTTTGTAAGTAATGTTTAAATGAACAAAATTTTTTGTGTTTTTGTTTTTGTTGTTGTTTTGGTTTTGGGTTTTTTTTTGGTGCATTTCAAACACTGTTACTTTTTAAAACTATTAATTTATAGGGACTAATTTGTTGCCCCCAAATAATTATAAAGTATGGGTGTGTGTATGTTTAAAATATAGGTATATATTTTAAAGGAATTTTTAATAGTTATGTTATGAGATTTAAAACAAAATAAATCTGATATACAAAATTGATGGGAAATTAAAATGAGTCTTTGTAACCATTACACTATGAAAAAATTAACTACTTTAGTTTGAAAGAAACAGTGATATTAATAAAATGAGTTCATGCAAAGGCTAAGAATCTAAAGTGGTCCAAAAGAATATACAAAAGGCAACAAAGTTAGTAGAAGAGACAGATGCTGGTTGGGAAGATGGGATGCTGAGGTTAAGACTGATGTCTGTTAGGCTTTATGAAAAATGGCTAAATAACAGGATTATCTTACTGGGGTTATCAGGACGTACTTGACAATGATCTAGTTCCCTTTCATAGAGTAAGAAGCAGAGATACAGTTCAACTGAGAGTCAAAGAAAGAAGTTCTACAAAGAGGATCGAGGTAATGGAAAGGGCTTTCAAAAGTTCACACTTTGGAAGGTGTCCTCAAATAAATCAAATCATAAAGGAAGAGACTGAAAGGCCAGAGCCAGAGAAGGAAGGTATGGTGCCATGTATTTGTTTGCTTTGATTGTTGTGATAAAACGTTTACTGAAGCCAACCTAGGGAGGAGGGTCCATTTGGCATACATATCCAGGTTACTCTTCTTCATCACCAAGAAAAGCCAGGGCAATAACTCAGTCACAAGAACCTGAAGGCAGGAACTGAAGCAGAGTCCATGGAAAAATGATGGTCACTATTTAGTTCTCCATAGCTCCCTCAGTTTTCTCTTTTAATATAGTCCAGGACCACTGTCCAGGGGTGGCATCACTCACAGTGGGATAAGGCCTCTAGAACGATAGTTAATCAAAAAATGCCCCATAGGGCCAAGCTCATGGAAGTATTTTCTTTAAACTGAAGTTCCCTTTTCCCATACAACTCCAGTTTATGTCAATTCCACAAAAGCAAAACTACTAAGACACACTTCAAAAGCTACACATATTCTCCTCCATTAAGTACACTATCTATTAGATTAGTTAATATCTGTTGGATACTAACTGAGATCTGGAGAAATAGAGACAAACTATGTCCCTCTACTGTAGGAGTTGAATGTCTGTTTGGAGGCAGTTACAACACAATGCAATACTTCTTTAGTAACTATAAAAAGAAAGATATTAAAACATATAATGTTTGTCAAAACATGAATTAACAAAGTTATCCACATTGCCTCCAGTTTGCAGTCACTGGTAAGAGGAGAGGAGAATGACGATACTGTAAATTGACATGACTTTTCCACAAAGAGATTTGATTTTGCCAGGAGATGTGGTGTATTCTGATTTTAATGTGCTTGTATGCTAAACTATTAATGTATAACATACTTGAACATTAGCATAAAATGTGAAATGCCTATGGCCACTGTGTCTTTAGTTTCTTGTTTGTTAAGTTTGTTAAGCCATAATTTCCAGAATGAAAGAGTAATGGGATATGTGCATATGTAAAATGAAAAACCAAGAAAGAAAAGCTCGAACCTAATTATTTTAAGCTAGACAATGAATGGTCTGGGCCATTGTTCTGGGGTTCTACATAGTGTCTCTATTTTTGAAGATTATTTGCTGTTCAACCTATGAAAAAATGTTTGAAATAAATGCATTAGAAGAATTGGCTTATGAAGTATTTATTAAACACAAGGCATGGAGAATTGTCTCTCAATAGACCTTAAGTATCCAAAGTCTAAATACAAATCTGATACGACACACAAAAAATTAAATTTTTTGTCAGACTCAAGTGCATCAAAGATCTCATTTAATACAAAAATAACAAATTCAGTTATTCAAGTGATTGCAAGAAGGAGGCTTGAGAAGGCAACGTCGGTGCCCTGGATGTTATTTCGTTCATTCAGCCAGGTTACTTATGAAAAACACCAGCCTCTAACATAGATATTGGCATAGTATAACTGACAAAATCTAATGCTTTACACATGTTTTTGTTTTTCTTAAGCAATTTTATATAAATTGATATACACTATGAATTCTATCATAAAAACGTCCTATAAGTAAGTACCACCAGTGGGTTTTCTAGCAGGTAGGCCATTGGCAAATCTACTTAGAGATGAGTGAGTCAGATGTTTTTTACAGCTCTTTACATATTTAACTTTTGGGGTCTTGTTTCTCTTGCCCTCAAATAAAAAAAAAACAAGAATGCCTGTTTTACATGATTACTGATAGACTAACTGAGAAAATAAAAGCTAATGAAGAGGAACAGACTACGGCAGTACCTTGCCCATTGTAAAACATATGTACTCCTTGATGTGGCTGTTCTAAACCCATAGCAAGAAATCTTTATAAATTCAGAATAGTTAAAAAAAACCCTACAATATCACCTTATTCTTTTGTTTAAAGAATTATCGAACATTATAGGAAATTACTCATATTATGTGGTTAAATAAAATTAGGTAAACCTAAACCATATTTTCATATTATAGCAACTTTTAAAAATATATCCATACCTTTCAGTCTCCATCTGTACCCCAGAAATAAGGGTGAGCCACAGATCTCCTTACACAAACCCACCCAGAGAGAGCTGGTCTCCCAGGAATGCATATACACCTAAGATCACAGTCTCACAGGCTCACAGGAAGGAGAAGTTCAAGTTAGAGAAAACAATACGAACTAACACCAGAGATAACTAGACAGTAAGAAGCAAGCCCAAGAACCTAAGCAACAGAAAAGAAGACCACTTGGCATTATCAGAACATAGTTCTTCCACTACAGCAAGGCGAGAAAACCCCAATACACCAAAAAAGCAAGATTCAGATTTAAAATTGCATATCATTGTGTTTAGAGAGAACTTTAAGAAGGATATAAGTAACTCCCTTAAAGAAATACAGAACAACACAGGTGAACAGGTTGAAGCCCTTAAAGAGGAAACACATAAATCCATTCAAGAAATACTGGAAAACACAACCAAACAAGGGAAGTAATTAAACAAAAACCATCCAGGATCTAAAAATGGAAATAGAAACAATAAAGAAATCATAAAGGGAGACAACACTGGATATAGAAAACATAGGAAAGAGATCAGGAGTCATAGACACAAGCACCACCAACAGAGTACAAGAGATAGAAGAGCGAAGTTCAGGAGCAGAAGATACCATAGAAAACATCGACCCAATTGTCAAAGAAAATGAAGAATTCAAAAATCTCACAACCAAATACATCCAGGAAATCCAGGACACAAGGAGAAGATCAAACCAAGGGTAACAGATATAGAAGAAAGCACAGATTCCCAAATTAAAGGGGGAGTAAATATCTTCAACAAAATTACAGAAGAAAACTTCCCTAACCTAAAGAAAGGAATGCCCCAAAACATATAAGAAGTCTATAGAACTCCAAATAGATTGGACAAGAAAAGAAATTCCTCCTGTCACATAATAAGCAAAACACAAAATGAACAAAACAAAGAAAGAATATTAAAAGCAGTAAGGGAAGAGGTCAAATAACATATGAAGGCAGACCTATAAGAATTACATTAGACTTCTCACCAGTGACTCCAAAAGCCAGAAGATCCTGGGCAGGATCATATAGACCCTAAAAGCACACAAATGCCAGCACGGGCTACTATACCCAGCAAAACTCTCAATTAACATAGATGGAGAAACCAAGATATTCCATGACAAAACCAAATTTACACAATATCTTTTCACAAATCCAGCCCTACAAAAGATGATAAATGGTAAAGCCCAACATAAAGAGGCAAGCTATACCCTAGGAAAAGCAAGAAAGTAATATATCCTTTCAACAAACTCAAAAGAAGTTAACCACAAAAACATAATTATACCTGTAACAACAACAACAACAACAACAACAACAAATACTAAGAAGCAACAATCACCTTTCCTTAATATCTCTTAGCATCATTAGACTCACTACCCCAATAGAAACAAATAGTCTAACAAACTGGATACATAAACAGGACCCAGCATTTTCATGCCAACAGCAAATGCACCTGACTAACAAAGACAGACACATCAGAGTAAAAGGATGGAAAAAAATTTTCCAAGCAAATGGTCACAAGAAACAAGCTGGAGTAACCATTCTAATATCAAAAAAAAATTACTTTCAACCAAAAGTTATCAAAAAAGATAGGGAAGATGAACTCTCAATTCTGGATATCTATGTCCTTAATGCAATGGCTCCCGCACTCATAAAAGAATCTTTATTGAAGTTCAAAGCACACACTGCAG
This sequence comes from Rattus norvegicus, assembly GCF_021556685.1. Taxonomy (NCBI): domain Eukaryota; kingdom Metazoa; phylum Chordata; class Mammalia; order Rodentia; family Muridae; genus Rattus; species Rattus norvegicus. Next base: position 71,823,358 of record NC_141538.1, read on the forward strand.
CTCATGCAATAATAGAGGGAGACTTCAATACCCAATTCTCATCAAAGGACAGATCAAGGAAACAGAAACTAAACAAAGACACAGTGAAACTAAGAAGTTATGAACGAAACGGATTTAATAGACATTTATATAACATTTCATCCTAAAGCAAAAGAATATAACTTCTTTTAAGAACCTCATGTTACCTTCTCCAAAATTGGCCATATAATCAGCAACAAAACAGGTCTCAATGGATACAAAAAGAGTGAAATAATGCAATGCATCCTGTCAGATCATCAGGAACTGAGACTGGTCTTCAATATCAACAAAAACAACAGAAAGCCCAAATACATATGAAAGCTGTACAATGCTCTACTCAACAATAACTTGGTGAGGGAAGAATTAAAGACATCTTAAAATTTAATGTAAGTGAAGGCACAATATACCTTAACTTACGGGACATGATGAAAGCAGTACTAAGAGGAAATCCCATAGCTCTGAGTGTCTCCAGAAAGAAACTGAAGAAAGCATACTCTAGCAGCTTGACAGTACATCTGAAAGCTCTAGAACAAAAAGAACCAAATACATCCAAGAGGAGTAGATGGCAGGAAATAATCAAACTCAGAGGTGAAATCAACCAAGTAGAATCACAAACAACTGTATGATGAATCAACAAAATCAGCATCTGTTCTTTTTGAGAAAATCAACATGATAGATAAACTCTTAGGCAGACTAACCAGAGGGCACAGAAACAGTATCCAAATTAAGAAAATTAGAAATGAAAAGGGAGACATAACAACAGACACCAAGAAAATCCAAAAAAATCATCAGGTCATACTACAAAAGCCTATGTTCAACAAAGCTGAAAATTTGGATGAAATGGATTTTCTAGACAGGTACCATGTACTGAAGTTAAATCAGAATCAGATAAATCATCTAAACTGTCCTATAACCCCTAAAGAAATAGAATCAGTGATTGAAAGTCTCCCAACCAAAAACAGCAAAGGACCAGATGGGTTTAATGCAGAGTTCTATCAGACCTTCAAAGAAGACCTATTCCAAATACTCTTCAAACTCTTCCACAAAATAGAAACAGGAGGAAAAATACCAATTTTTTCAATGAAGCCACAATTATGCTTATGCCTAAACCCCACAAAAAGCCAAATATGAAAGAGAATTTCAGACGAATTTCTCTCATGAATATCAATGGAAAACATTCAATAAAAAACTAACAAAAATGGATCAAAGAACAAATCAAAATGATCATCTATCATGAAAATTCAACATCCCTTCATGATAGAAGTCTTGGAAAGAACAGAAATCGGGGTTGGGGATTTAGCTCAGTGGTAGAGCGCTTGCCTAGCAAGTGCAAGGCCCTGGGTTCGGTCCCCAGCTCCGAAAAAAAAAAAAGAAAAAAAAAAGGAAAGAACAGAAATCAAGGCCCATACCTAAACATAAAAAAAGCAATACACAAGAAATCAGTAGCCAACATCAAACTAAATGGAAAGAAACTTTAAGCAATCCTAATTAAATCAGGGACTAGGCAAGGCTGTCCATTCAATATAGTACACAAAGTCCTAGCCAAAGCAATTAGACAACAATCAGATGTCAAAGAGATACAAATCAGAAACAAAGAAGTCAAAATATCACTATTTGCAGATGATATGATAGTATATTTAGGTGATGCAAAAATTTCCATCAGAGATCTCCTAAACCTGATAAACAACTTCAGCAAAGTGGCTGGATATAAAATTAACTCAAAGAAATCAGTAGCCTTCCTCTACTCAATGGATAAACAGACTGAGAAAGAAATTAGGGAATTGACGCCCTTCATAATTGTCACAAATAATATAAAACATCTTGGAGTGACTCTAACAAAAAAGGTGAAAGATCTGTACTACAATAACTTCAAGTCTCTGAAGAAAGAAATCAAAGAAGATATCAGAAGATGGAAAGATCTCCCATGCTCATGTTTTGGCAGGACTGATTTAGTAAAAGTTGCCATCTTACCAAAAGCAATCTACAGATTCAATGCAATCCCTTTCAAAAATTTATCTCACTTATTCATATAGTTAGAAAGAGCAATTTTCTAATTCATTTGGGATAACAAAAAACCCAGGATATCAAAAGCTATATTCAACAATAAAAGAAGTTCTGGGGGAATCACCATCCTTGACCTCAAGCAGTATTGCAGAGCAATAGTGATAAAAACTGTATAGTATTGGTACAGAAATAGGAAGATAGATCAATGGCATAGAACTGAAGACCCAGAAATGAACCCACAGACCTAAGCTCACTTGATCTTTGACAAGGAAGGTAAAACCATCCAGTGGATAAAAAGACAGCATTTCCAAGAAATGGTGCTGGTTCAACTGGTCATTAACACATAAAAGAATACAAATTGGTCCATTCTTATCTCTTTGTACAAAGCTCAAGTCCAAGTGGATCAAAGACCTCTACATAAAACCAGATACACCCAAACTAATAGAAGAGAAAGTGGGGAAGAACTGCAAACACAAGGGCACAGGGGAAAAATTCCTGAACAGAACACCAATGGCTTACACTCTAAGATCAAGATTCAACAAATGGGACCTCATAAAATTACAAAGCTTCTGTAAGACAAAGGAGACTGTCAATAGGACAAAACAGTAACCAACAATTTGGGAAAAGATATTTACCAATTCTGCATCCAATAGAAAAGTAATATCTAATACATAAAAAGAACTCAAGAAGTTAGACTTCGGAGAACTAAATAATCCTATTAAAAAATGAGGTACAGAGCTATACAAAGAATTCTCAACTGAGGAAAATCAAATGGCCAAGAAGCACCTAAAGAAATATTCAACATCCTTAGTCATCAGGGACATGCAAATGAAAACAACCCTGAGATTCCACTTCACACCATCAGAATGGCTAAGATCAAACATTCAGGTGACAGCAGATGCTGGTGAAGATGTGGAGAAAGAGAAACATGCCTCCATTGTTGGTGGGATTGTAAGCTAATATAGCCACTGTGGAAATCAGTCTGGTGGTTCCTCAGATAATTGGACATAGTACTACCTGAGGACCCAGCTATAGTACTCCTGGGCATATACCCAAAAAGTGCTCCAACATATAACAAGGTCACATCTTCCACTATGTTTATAGCAGCCTTATTTATAATAGCCAGAAGCTGGAAAGAGCCCAGATGTACTTCAACAGAAGAATGGATACAGATAATGTGGTACATTTACACAATGGAGTACTATTCAGCTATTAAAAACAATGATTTTATGAATTTCGCAGGCAAATGGATGGAACTAGAAAATATAATCCTGAGTGAGGTAACCCAGTACCAAAAGAGCACACATGGTAATGCACTCAGTGATAAGTAGTCATTCTTCTTTGTTGGGCATTTTAGCTAATCTAATTCTTGTTGGGTCCTGGGAGTCTCCTGCTTTCCTGGCATCTGGAACTTGATGGTGACTACCCACAGTTTTCCATTCCCTATTGCCACACAACTCTATTCAGTTTCCTGACACTCTCTATATCATCCCTCTGTCCTTCCATACCTGATCCTGACCCCCTTTCCCGCCCTCCTCTCTTTCTCCCAAGTTCCTCTCACCTCCTGCTCTCATGAGTATTTTGGTCCCCTTTCTTAGAAAAACTGAAGAATCCACACTTTGGTATTCCTTATTCTTGAGTTTTATTTGGTCTGTTGGATAGGGGCTTTTTGGAGGGGAAACCAAGAAAGGGGATAACCTATGAAATGTAAATAAATAAAATATCCAATAAAAATATAGCCATGTGTATACCTATAAAAAATTAACAAAATAATCCTGTCTTCATATTCATTGAGATACAGAGTGTTATTTTCACTAAAATTTTAATATTCTTTTTACCTCCTATAAGAAAAAAAAACATTGACCTATGATACATTTACCACAGAAAAAGTAACACTTCAATTAAATTGGGATTTGTAATAGTATGTGAACATTTTGAGCCCAGATTTATTCAACCTTTATTCAAAACCTTTTTTTTCTAACACGTCTTTAAAATTACAAAACAACTTGTTAAAGATGAAAAATATTTGCCATATATTATGGTGCTTCTACTTTTTCAAATGTTTTATCTCCAAGACCAATGCCTTATTTACTTCTCCAGTTTATAATGCTTGCAGGGTATAGCAATCCCAGGTTTACGTTTCCTATGTACCATGGAGAGCATTTCATTTGCTCAATAGAGGGAGATGTTTACATGTAGAGTCTCTTAATCTGCCAGCTGGAATTTTGAGTGACACACTAAATAGAAACTTAAAAGCAGCATCATATACAAAGCCCAGAGACTCCTCGTTAATTACAGTGTTGAATATATGGAAATATGCTTCGTTACAAAGCCCGCCTACTGAATTTATAGACTACCACAGTTGTTCCTCTGCCTTTCTATTTTTCTAACTAAAGACAGTGAGTTGTCAAATTGATTTGAGCTGAAGGACATTTTAGGCATGATGTAACAAACACAGAATTCAAGTCAATCCAGGCATCAAGCAATTAAGTTCAGCTGGCCTGACTCAGCAGCATGTTCTTTCTCTGGGATGCATTTCCGTTGTGAATCAGAGTTCAGGAGTTATGAAAAGACACAATCTTCTTCTGCATGCCATCCAATACTAAAGAGATAAATTTTTCTGTGTCTTCTGAACAAAAGCCCATCTTCTTTGTTTCAAAGTTTGGAAACTGATATGCACAGTAGTAAGTAGTAGGGCGTTTGCTGAAGATAATATCATTAATTATGATATTAATTATTAATTAAAACATTGTTCATTTTAATTGCTATAAACATGCTAAAGTGATCAGGAGAATGCAGATGACATCTTAACTTAACATGAAGAACTACAGACAACCAAGAAATACCTGGATTGGGAGAAATAATCTCCAGCTGGTTATCCCAATACCAAATGTGCAGCCCTAAGTACATACGGCAGACAGACCAGGTGGTATTCAGGAATATATATCTATATACATGCACATATGTGTGTGTGATAACAATTATGCAAAAGAGTGCATAATTTTGAAGGAGAACAAGAGGAGAGATTTTTTAAAGAGCATTTAGAGGAAGAAAGGGGAAGGCATAAATTCTGTAATTATATTACTAACTCAGTAATAAATGACTTTAAAAAGCAGAATGAGATCAGCATGTGGCTTCTACACACAATGAAATCTTACCATCAGCAAGCCAATCTAATTTTTTTAAGCCGCTTCCTTTGAAAGGAGCCATTTTGACAGGTACTCACCTAGGGCTTTTCTTCTGGAAACATTCTCTTGAATGAGGTAGATTGGTATAAATAACGTAAAAGAGTAGAGTAGTTTTATGTAAATGAGAATTTTAAAGCAGAAATCCATTTGTGAGTGAACCAATGTATGTGACTAAGGAGAGGAGCTTCTGAAACACCAACACAAATAGACTTGAAGTTCATCTAAGTCATACTCATATACTAAGTCTCCTAAGAGCAAATAATATACAGGTCTGAGTGGATAATAAATGAGACAGACATGACTGTCTTCACCAAATGAATCAGGGGGTTCCTAAGCTATAAGTCCAGGGAAAGCAGAAAGTAGCCTCCTTGTGAGATCACACATTAAAAGTGATTACAGAATAAAGCCTCAGTAAGGATTGCTTTTATAGGTTTCATTGATTCTACTAATGAGTAGTATGCAAATATGTGTGCATGTTTCATCTGGAGTTCAAGAAAACTGAACATGAACACTTCTTTAGAAGATTTTGATAGGCTATTTAACTTGGCCTCAATAACAAAGGGTAAAAAATGACTTTGCCTGTGGGCTTTCTTTATTCAGAGAGTTTTAAAAAAACAATATGAAAATGAAGCCAGCCGCCAGATGGAAGATGTGTTTTCAGAGCTCAGAAAACCAAGGCAGAGCGAACACTGCTGAACAAAAGCAACTGGGGCTGCCTTGGCACTTGCTATCTGTTTGCATTCATTCATAAAATCTTAATGTTTAGACATTAAGCAGAACACAGAAAAGGAACTGCTACGGTCTGCTAAGTGTTAGTGCCAGATGAAAGTTTATTGGTGCCGTGAAAAACAATAGCAAAAGCTACTCTAATGATTTAAGAAAACACAGCTATGGCTGTTCTTTCATCTAAGAGAGAGCTAAGTCATAAACATAACATTTAGTTCATATAACTTATTTTTGATCTGTATCAAATCCAACATGTCTTGCATTGGCATATGTGATCATTAAGTTTGTAGTAGTCAAAGAATCAAGCTTTCTTTGGGGCGTCCATAGAGAACAAGGTAGGATCCTGGTTCAAGATTAACTTGCCTAATTATCAGTACATTTCTGGTTATTGTTAAGTATTTCTGAAGACAATCTAAATAGAATTAAACAGGAGTTTTAAAATAGATCAATGTACAAGAGAACAGAACTTGGATTCAAACCAAGAGAAAATGTTTCATCTCTCATGAACCTTTGCTTTGTCTATGAAACCTGATAATAACTCATCACCTCATCTTGAGGATAATTTAATTCTTATTAAATTACTAATGTAAATATATGCTTTGATCGCAGCCTACTTCTTAACAAGGTAACAAATATATGTAGGTGACTTTCTTATATCTAGAAACTATAAACCATAAGGAGAGACTATTTATAACAATCTGGAAGGAAACTAGTCATTCTTTATCTCTGTGTCCTAGATTCTAAGTCTTCACCTCTTTTTAGTGTTAGTTAAGGCTTATCTCCCTGCCAACATTAGGATTGATGTATGTAGACCTAAAAGCTGAAGTCTAATTCGTATGAGAATTAGATGACCCCAAGAAGTATTAATAGTTCTTTTCCTGGCAAGTTGTGTTTGGATATAGTTCATGTCTGTCATGGCTGATGAATGAGTTCCTCAAGGTGTTCAAAAGTTCAGGTATATGTGAGAGTATCCTGCTGAAACTTCTTGGCCAACGCTGATACTATCCAGCCTCTATCCCGAGATGTTACAGAGTGACCTCCCTGTGACTGGCCTGGGAATACTGAGTTTCTGGCCTCAGCTCTAGGTCATTAGTCATAGTCATCACCAGTGTCCCCTCTGCTGCTCTCAAAGTGATATCACACACAATGCCTACCCCACTTAGACCTAAAGTCTTTGGAAAGAGATATCTCCCTCACATGAACTTGAACCTGCCCTATGTTCCTAGGACTCATGACACACAATCATACGTCACATCCTCCTTCCATCCTATCATGGCTGCACCTTATGCCCTGATTGAATATTAAACCCACATGGAATAGTTCCACTTTAAATCTATTTGTTTGTCTTTCTGTTTCTTAGAAAAGCTCTTAGCATCAATAACATATACATGGCATGTAACTTAAGATGCTCTTGGTTACTTTATAAAGTCTCATTTAGCATAACACTCCTACAATGAAAAGTAAACTGGATTCTGCTTTTATGAATATGAAACTCGTAGATGGACTTCAGCCCTGTTAACACAATGGCTGTCTACTGAATTTACTTCCTGATCTTCAATATATGATCCATATAAAAATTAAATGAAATAAAAAGAATGATAATTTATACCATGTATGATACCAAAATTCTCCCTGAATTCTGGAAAAGAGAATGCTACAGTCTACAATAAAATGTCCTGGAAAAAAAAACTGAAGATAAATTATAAATAAATAACAAAAAGAATTCTGACTGACCTGTGTTTAAAATAATAAAATAAAATAAAATAAAATGAAAATGCAACGGAGTGATAGATGGCTCAGCGGTGAATTGCTGTCTGGCAGAGGACCCAGGATTGGTTTCTAGCGCCTATATCAGGAGTCTCACAACTGTTTGTAATTATAGTTCCATGCGGTCTTAAAGGCATACCTATGCTATACATACACCAAGGAGGCACTCACATCTACCCATAAAACAAATGTTAAAAATTAATAAACAAACACACAAACTCTTTAAATGATCCAAATACTGCCTTAAAGAATATTATGTTTAAAAGCCGAACACTTCAGGTGGTTTTATTTTCAAAATCCTATCAGAATGTCTTTGAAATTTTTGCTTATTCATTTTAATTTAATTTAAAAAATGTGTCATTTTCCCCATTTTCTCTTCCTTTCTACCCTTCCTAGATCCACCCCCTCCTAAATTAGTATTCTCCTCCTCTTTAACTATTTTTGTTATGCATACATATAAGTGAATGATATAAATGCAAACTGCTGAACGCCTTTAGTGTTGCCTGTGAGTATACGACTCTAGGGCTGACCACTCAGGATTGACTTTTCACTATGAAGGCTCATCCTTGAGGAAAACTAATTCTCCCTTTTTCAGCAGCTGTAAATTGTGTGTGCGAAATTACTGTCAATTTTCAAAAATTGATATTTTATTACTCTAAAAGCTCTGAAATTATAATTTACTGATTCATGCACATCCATGAAATCCTAATAGTAAGACCTGAACAACTACAACACTTGAAATTTCAACACAAATGGGGGAAATCTCACAGTGACTCAGCCCTACATGATGAGGTACAAGCATCGTGTGCATATGTGCCATGTTTTTATCCACTTGTTTGTTGACTGGGTGGCTTCAGTATCTTGGTTAGTGTGAACACTGAAATGATGAATATGAATGCACGAGGGTCTCTGTGGCAATGTGACTCAGGTTTTGTTGGGTAAATATGCTGAGAAGTAGTATAGGTGATTTATATGGTAGCTCTATTCATAGACTTTTAAGTCTTCAACACCGTAGACGCTGCACAAGTTTCCATGTCTACTAACAGAATGTGGGTTCCTCTTTCCCCACATTATCACCAGCACTTTTTATCACGTGCCTTCTTCTTTTGTTTTTTGTTTGTTTGTTTGTTTTGTCTTGTTTTTATAGAAATTCGTTGCAGTTACAATTTGCATTTCCCCAATTGCTGAAAATATTTAACATTTTTAAAAATATTTATTGGTCAGTTTTATTTAAAAAGAATATCTAGTCATGAAACCCCCCACTACCCTCCCCATCTCCACTCCCATCCAGTGCCCTCCCTCCATCTGCCTCCTACAACTTTTATTCCCCCTTCTAAGTGACATTCCAGTGTCTCTGCTTGTGCCTTGCTTCCTGTCCAGCCTCCTTGGCTCAGTGGAGTATAGGACAGGTATTCTGTATTTCATGACTAATATCCACTTATAAATGATAAATACCATGCATGGCCTTTTGGGTCTGGGTTACCTCACTCAGGATGATGTTCGCAAGATCCATCTATTTGCCTGAAAAAGTCATGATGTCTTTGTTTTTAACAACAGAATAGTATTCCATTGTGAAGTTGTACCACATTCTCTTTATCCATTTGTCAGTTTGGGGGCATCTTGGTTGTTTTCAGTTTCTGGCCATTAAGAAGAAAGCAGCTATGAACACAGTTGAGCAAGTGTCCCTATGGTATAATGGGGCATCTTTTGAGAACATGTCCAGGAGTAGTATAGCTGGGTCTTGAGGTAGAACTACTTCCAATTTTCTGAGAAACCACCAGATTCATTTCCAAAGTGGTTGTGGAAATTTGCACACCCACCAGCCATGGAGGGGTGTTCTTTCTCCACATCCTCGCCAGTATATGCTGTCACCAGAGTTTTTGATCTTAGCCATTCTCACTGGTGTGAGGTGAAATCTCAGGGTTGTTTTGATTTGCATTTCCGTTATGACTAAAGATGTTGAACATTTATTTAGGTGTTTCTCAGCCATTCGGCATTCCTCAGCTGTGAATTCTTTGTTTAGCTCTGAACCCCATTTTTAATACAGTTATTTGTCTCCCTGCGGTCTAACTTCTTGAGTTCTTTGTATATTTTGGATATAAGGCCTCTATCTGTTGTAGGATTGGTAAAGATCTTTTCCCAATCTGTTGGTTGCCGTTTTGTCCTAACCACAGTGTCCTTTGCCTTACAGAAGCTTTGCAGTTTTATGAGATTCCATTTGTCGATTCTTGATCTTAGAGCATAAGCCATTGCTGTTTTGTTCAGGAAATTTTTTCCAGTGCCCATGTGTTCCAGATGATTCCCTAGTTTTTCTTCTATTACTTTGAGTGTGTCTGGTTTAATGTGGAGGTCCTTGATCCACTTGGACTTAAGCTTTGTACAGGGTGATAAGCATGGATCGATCTGCATTCTTCTACATGTTGACCTCCAGTTGAACCAGCACCATTTGCTGAAATTGCTATCTTTTTTCCATTGGATGGTTTTGGCTCCTTTGTCAAAAATCAAGTGACCATAGGTGTGTGGGTTCATTTCTGGGTCTTCAATTCTATTCCATTGGTCTATCTGTCTGTCTCTGTACCAATACCATGCAGTTTTTATCACTATTGCTCTGTAATACTGCTTGAGTTCAGGGATAGTGATTCCCTCTGAAGTCCTTTTATTGTTGAGGATAGCTTTAGCTATCCTGGGTTTTTTGTTATTCCAGATGAATTTGCAAATTGTTCTGTCTAACTCTTTGAAGAATTGGATTGGTATTTTGATGGGGATTGCATTGAATCTGTAGATCGCTTTTGGTAAAATGGCCATTTTTACTTATTAATCCTGCCAATCCATGAGCATGGGAGATCTTTCCATTTTCTGAGGTCTTCTTCAATTTCTTTCTTCAGTGTCTTGAAGTTCTTATTGTACAAATCTTTTACTTGCTTGGTTAAAGTCACACCGAGGTACTTTATATTATTTGGGTCTATTATGAAGGGTGTCGTTTCCCTAATTTCTTTCTCGGCTTGTTTCTCTTTTGTGTAGAGGAAGGCTACTGATTTATTTGAGTTAATTTTTTACCCAGCCACTTTGCTGAAGTTGTTTATCAGCTTTAGTAGTTCTCTGGTGGAACTTTTGGGATCACTTAAATATACTATCATATCATCTGCAAATAGTGATATTTTGACTTCTTCTTTTCCGATCTGTATCCCCTTGACCTCCTTTTGTTGTCTGATTGCTCTGGCTGGAACTTCAAGAACTATATTGAATAAGTAGGGAGAGAGTGGGCAGCATTGTCTAGTCCCTGATTTTAGTGGGATTGCTTCAAGTTTCTCTCCATTTAGTTTAATGTTATCAACTGGTTTGCTGTATATGATTTTTACTATATTTAGGTATGGGCCTTGAATTCCTATTCTTTCCAGGACTTTTATCATGAAGGGGTGTTGAATTTTGTCAAATGCTTTCTCAGCATCTAATGAAATGATCATGTGGTTTTGTTCTTTCAGTTTGTTTATATAATGGATCACGTTGATGGTTTTCCATATATTAAACCATCCCTGCATGCCTGGGATGAAGCCTAGTTGATCATGGTGGATGATTGTTTTGATGTGCTCTTGGATTCGGTTTGCCAGAATTTTATTGAGTATTTTTGCGTCGATATTCAGAAGGGAAATTGGTCTGAAGTTCTCTTTCTTTGTTGGGTCTTTGTGTGGTTTAGGTATAAGAGTAATTGTGGCTTCATAGAAGCAATTCAGTAGAGCTCCATCTGTTTCAATTTTGTGGAATAGTTTGGATAATATTGGTATGAGGTCTTCTATGAAGGTCTGATAGAATTCTGCACTAAACCCATCTGGACCTGGGCTCTTTTTGGTTGGGAGACCTTTAATGACCGCTTCTATTTCCTTAGGAGTTATGGGGTTGTTTAACTGGTTTATCTGTTCCTGATTTAACTTCGGTACCTGGTATCTGTTTAGGAAATTGTCCATTTCCTGCAGATTTTCAATTTTGTTGAATATAGGCTTTTATAGTAAGATCTGATGATTTTTTGAATTTCCTATGAATCTGTAGTTATGTCTCCCTTTTCATTTCTGATTTTGTTAATTTGGACACACTCTCTGTATCCTCTCGTTAGTCTGGCTAAGGGTTTATCTATCTTGCTGATTTTCTCAAAGAACCAACTTTTGGTTCTGTTGATTCTTTCTATGGTCCTTTTTGTTTCTACTTGGTTGATTTCAGCTCTGAGTTTGATTATTTCCTGCCTTCTACTCCTCCTGGGTGTATTTGCTTCTTTTTGTTCTAGAGCTTTTAGGTGTGCTGTCAAGCTGCTGACATATGCTCTTTCCTGTTTCTTTCTGCAGGCACTAAGCGCTATGAGTTTTCCTCTTAGCATAGCTTTCATTGTGTCCCATAAGTTTGGGTATGTTGTACCTTCATTTTCATTAAATTCTAAAAAGTTTTTAATTTCTTTCTTTATTTCTTCCTTGACCAGGTTATCATTGAGTAGAGCATTGTTCAATTTCCACGTATATGTGGGCATTCTTCCCTTATTGTTATTGAAGACCAGTTTTAGGCCGTGGTGGTCTGATGGCACACATGGGATTATTTCTATTTTTCTGTACCTGTTGAGGCCTGTTTTTTGACCAATTATATGGTCAATTTTGGAGAAAGTACCATGAGGAGCTGAGAAGAAGGTATATCCTTTTGCTTTAGGATAGAATGTTCTGTAAATATCCGTTAAGTCCATTTGGCTCATGACTTCTCTTAGTCTGTCTACGTCTCTGTTTAATTTCTGTTTCCATGATCTGTCCATTGATCAGAGTGGGGTGTTGAAATCTCCTACTATTATTGTGTGAGGTGCAATGTGTGTTTTGAGCTTTCGTAAGGTTTCTTTTACGTATGTAGGTGCCCTTGTATTTGGGGCATAGATATTTAGGATTGAGAGTTCATCTTGGTGGATTTTTCCTTTGATGAATATGAAGTGTCCTTCCTTATCTTTTTTGATGAATTTTAGTTGAAAATTGATTTTATTTGATATTAGAATGGCTACTCCAGCTTGCTTCTTCTGACCATTTGCTTGGAAAGTTGTTTTCCAGCCTTTCACTCTGAGGTAGTGTCTGTCTTTGTCTCTGAGATGTGTTTCCTGTAGGCAGCAGAATGCAGGGTCCTCGTTGCATATCCAGTTTGTTAATCTATGTCTTTTTATTGGGGAGTTGAGTCCATTGATGTTGAGAGATATTAAGGAATAGTGATTATTGCTTCCTGTTATATTCATATTTGGATGTGAGGTTATGTTTGTGTGCTTTTCTTCTCTTTGTTTTGTTGCCAAGACGATTAGTTTCTTGCTTCTTCTAGGGTATAGCTTGCCTCCTTATGTTGGGCTTTACCATTTATTATCCTTTGTAGTGCTGGATTTGTAGAAAGATATTGGGTAAATTTGGTTTTGTCATGCAATATCTTGGTTTCTCCATCTATGTTAATTGATAGTTTTGCAGGATACAGTAACCTGGGCTGGCATTTGTGTTCTCTTAGGGTCTGTATGAAATCAGTCCAGGATCTTCTGGCCTTCATAGTTTCTGGCGAAAAGTCTGGTGTGATTCTGATAGGTTTGCCTTTATATGTTACTTGACCTTTTTCCCTTACTGCTTTTAATATTCTTTCTTTATTTTGTGCGTTTGGTGTTTTGACTATTATGTGACGGGAGGTGTTTCTTTTCTGGTCTAATCTATTTGGAGTTCTGTAGGCTTCTTGTATGCCTATGGGTATCTCTTTTTTTAGGTTAGGGAAGTTTTCTTCTATGATTTTGTTGAAGATATTTACTGGTCCTTTGAGCTGAGAGTCTTCACTCTCTTCTATACCTATTATCCTTAGGTTTGATCTTCTCACTGAGTCCTGGATTTTCTGTATGTTTTGGACCAGTAGCTTTTTCTGCTTTACATTATCTTTGACAGTTGAGTCAATGATTTCTATGGAATCTTCTGCTCCTGAGATTCTCTCTTCCATCTCCTGTATTCTGTTGGTGAAGCTTGTATCTACAGGTCCTTGTCTCTTCTTTTGGTTTTCTATATCCAGGGTTGTTTCCATGTGTTCTTTCTTGATTGCTTCTATTTCCATTTTTAATTCCTTCAATTGTTTGATTGTCTTTTCCTGGAATTCTTTCAGGGATTTTTGTGACTCCTCTCTATGAGCTTCTACTTGTTTATTTATGATTTCCTGGAATTCTTTCAGGGATTTTTGCGATTCCTCTCTGTAGGCTTCTACTTGTTCTCTAAGGGAGCTCTTCACGTCTTTCTTGAAGTCCTCCAGCATCATGATCAAAAATGATTTTGAAACTAGATTGTGAACATGTTTAAAGTGCTTTTTGACCACTTGTGATTCCTCTGTTGAAAATTGTCTGTTTTGCTCTGTACCTCATTTTTTATATTGGGCTATTTCAGTTGTTGGTGTCTAACTTCTTGAGTTCTTCAGAAAATTTGAATATTAGCCCTCTTTCAGAGGTAGTAGTGTTGGTGAATATTCGTTCCCAATGTGTAAGATCAGGTGTGGGGAAAATCAGGAGCAATGGCCAGATGGTCATGAGAATCAATGGAAATCTGCAACTTTCGGTGATGGGGGTGTGAGGATATCTAGATGACATACCAGAGACCTGGGATAGGAGGGACTCCCAAGAATTAATGGGGGTGACCTTAGCTGAGACTCACAGCAAAAGGGATATGGACCCTAAAGGGGCCATCTCCTGTTAGACAGGCAGGAATCCCAGTGGTGCAATAGGAACACAAACCCATCCACAAAACTTTAAAGGCAAAATTTATCCAGTCTTCAAGAAATGCAGGAATATCTTGAGACCCATCCCAAGGGCAAGCACCAATCCTTGACACTATTAATGATATTCTGTTATTCTTTGCAGACTGGAGCCTAGTATGGTTGTCCTCTGAGAGACCCACCCAGCAGCTGACTCAAATGAATGCAGAGAACTGCAGCCAAACATTGGAGGAAGCTTAGGGACTCTTATGGAAGAATTGGAGGAAAGATTGAAGGCCCTGATTGGGGATAGGAACTTCCAGGGAAGACCAATAGTGTCAACTAACCTGGATCCTTGGGGTCTCTCAGAGACTGAACTAAACAACCTAAGGGCATACATGGGCTGAACCTAGTCTCCCTACAGATATGAAGCAAATGGGCAGCTGGGTCTTCACATGGGTCCAGAACAACTGGAATGGGGGCTATCCCTAAAGCTGTTGCCTGTCTGTGGAATAGATTCCTCTAGTTGGGCTGCCTTGTCTGGCCTCAATGAAAGAGAATGCACCTAAACCCAAAGAGACTTGATGTGTCTGAGGAGATACAGGGTGGGGAGCTCTACCCTCTCAGGGTATAAGGGGAGGGGAATACTGGAACAGCTGTGGGAGGGAGCAGCCAGAGGATGCAGCAATCCAGATATAAGATGAATAAATTAATTTTTAAGGAAAAAATCTAGTCATTTATCTGACCATTTACTGATTGGATGTTGTAATTTTGATGTTTAAGTTTAGAGCTTTTTATACTCTCAAGATATTAGTCTCCCTTCATAGTTATAATTCATGGCCAAAGACTTGATTCAAAGATTAAGAGCATTCCTTGTTCTAGTAGAAAGTCGAGCTCAATTCCCAACTATAGTGGCTCACAACTGTCTGTAACAATAATCTGGGATCCAATGCCCTCCTCAACCTCTACAAGCACCAGGTATGCATGTAGTGCCCAAACACACATGTAAGAAAAATACTTATACACTAAAGTAAAATAAAATAATAAATTTAAGATAATTTTTAAAAGAGATATAACTGGTAGATCCACCCTGTCCCCAATTCTATAGTCTTCCTTCATGATCCTGAGCATTCCCTGACTGTAAAAGACCTTTTTAACTTTAAGCAATGCCCACTGGTTTCTTGAGATAGTGTTCTGTTTTGTTGGAGTTACTTTCAATTCCTACCCTTGTCTAAGTTAAAAGAGTTTCCCCCATGTCTCATGTTGGCAATTTCAGAAATTCTTACCTCATTCTAAGATCTTTAAGTGATGTTTGACTGGTGTTTGTGAAGTGAGAAAGATTCGGAACTAGTTTCACTTTCATACATTTTCTACATTTCCAGAACCACTTGTTGAAGAGACTGTTTTCTATACCATATGCTTTTAACACCTTTGTCAAAATGTAGATGCTATAACTCTATGGGTTTATTAGTCTTCTGTACTAACCCATTTGATGTCTCTGTTTCATTGTGAGTACTGTGCTGGTTGTTATCATATCTTCAAAATATTATTTGAGAGAAGGTGGATTGAATTGGCTGATCAAGTTTTTTCAGGCTTCCATGTGACAACCCCCACACTCATGATCTCTTACTGAATAAAAAGGAGAAAGTATGTGGAGCACTGGTGCCCATCCCTCAACTTCTGATTGTAGATGCTGTGTAAACAACTCCATGACCCTCCATGATGTTCCACAAAGGCAGACTACATATCCCTTCTTTTTTTTTTTTTTTTTTTTTTTTTTCGGAGCTGGGGACCGAACCCAGGGCCTTGCGCTTGCTAGGCAAGCGCTCTACCACTGAGCTAAATCCCCAACCCCTACATATCCCTTCTTAAAATGAGAGCCAAATTAAAATATCTTTCATTTAAGAAACACTTGTCTAGTATTCACCACAAGTAAAAGAAAATTTATAGATCGCTTTCAGTAATATAGCCATTTTTTTATTAATTCTACCAGCACATGAGCATGGAAAATCTTTCTAGCTCTTGAGTTTCTTTCTCTGGCGTTTTAAAATTTTTTTGTAGAGATATTTTACCTCCTTAGTTAGGGTTATTGCTGGACACAGAGAGAGAGAGAGACAGAGAGAGAGAGAGAGACAGAGAGAGAGAGAGAGAGAGAGAGAGAGAAATTTTATTCCAATTTTTCTTGGTGGGTTCTTTTTATATATTTTAAATTTTATTTTATGTGTATGAGTGTTTTGTCTGTGTGTATGTATGTGCACCACATATGTGCTTGGTGCCTGCTGCAGGGGTCAGAACAGGTGGTTGAATCCCATGTAACTGGAATTCAGACAGTTGTAAGCCACCCTGTAAGTACTGGGAACAAAACCCACATCATCTGCCACAGTAACCAGTGCTTTCAATCTCTGAGTTTTTTAATTCATATATTGGAAAGCTATCATATGCTAATTTCATAACTTGCCATTTTACCTGAGGTATTTATCAACTCTAAGAAGTTCTCGGCAGATCCTTAGCAGACTTAAAAATCTATGATTTTGCTGTCTGCAAACGGATAATCTGACATCTTCCACTCCCACTCCTCTCCTCCTTATTTCTACCTTTTGTCTTGGGGCTGTAACAGGTAAGCTGTCAAGTACTTTATTGAACTAGATTGTCTTATTGTATGCCTGATTTTAGGCAAAATTTGTTAATTTTTCCTTCACTTAGCTATAATTCTGTTTTACTTAGTCATTATTATGTTAAGGCATGTTCTTTTTATTTTGGCTTCTTCAGGGAAAGGATATTAGACTTTGCTAAAGCTTTTGATTCTTCAGTTGGGATGGCCATATGATTTATGTCCTTAAGTCTATTTATGCAGTGTTTTACATTTGTTGATTTCAATTGGCAATAATCCTCAAGGTGTTGTCATTATATGGAAATATACTGAAATACTAGGAGAGTTTTCTGTTTGTTTTTTAAGTTAATAAGTATATATCAATAAATGTTGATTTAAAATTCATAAAAGATGGAAATTAATTATTAAATGCACTAGTCAACATTAATTAATTAATTGGTCAGGTGTTAGAATTCTCACCCTGGTCAGGATTGGACATCAAAGTCTTGGGAAGGAAAAACCATCTCTGCAGAAAAGCAGTTTGCTGCTGAAGATGTAAGGTGACTGGTTGTATCCTTATGCCCAGTCACTAACTTTTTTTTATTTTGAGATCTTTTTTCTTCTTATATATCAAAAATTATGTTGATTTAAATCACTAAAAAGTCAAAACCTGTCTGATAAAAAACAGAACCATCGCTAGTTCTCCTCCCTAGTGCTCCAAAGTTTTTTGTTTTTTCCTACTGTTTCCAACTTCTTGACTCTTTTTGTCTTTTGTTGTCTCATTGATCTGTCTTCTCTGTTTTCCTGAGCCTTTTCTGTATGTGAAAATGCTGAGTCAAAATAATGCCATCTTACATTTGTCGATAAATTGGGATCTGTATGTATTCTCTCATCAGTATTTTTGAGGCTGTATCAGAAACTCTGTTTAAACAAACAGAGAATATTTCTTAACAGGCAAACATATATGGGGCTAGGATTTGTTAAAAAACAAAAAGCCCAGACTGATATATTTTCTGTCATTCAATAGCATCTGTCCTGAGCTTTGCTTCTCTGTGAAGCACAATCATCCAAAGCTCCCTATTGTTCTGTCAATATCTCCTTTCAGTAATAAGGACTAGTACTGGGGGCCACCTAAGAACCTCCCTTTCCACTATGAGAGAAGAACCAAATTTCTCTATATCCTTTATCAATTCCACTTTTTTTCAATTTTTCTCTCCCTGTATATCTGCAAAACCAATTTTAAAGCCTTTATTAGTAAGTAGAAATAGCTTCCTTTTATGAAAGAAACTATCAGTCCACTAGATCTAGGTTCAATAAACAAACTGAAGCAGAGATCACACCCAGATAGTTTCACAATATCTCAATGAAAGAAAGTTAATGAAAGTTTAGTACAAAAAGGTTGAAAGCAGATCTTTTACTGAGTAATTAATTAAGATTTGAAAATTTTTATGATATGTCATTTGAGATTGTTTTACTACCAACATGAGAACCTTGATAAATGATAAATAAGCAAGCTGGTGTGTCCAGATGAATAAACAGCCTAAATTATTCACAAAGATATAAATTAGATCACTGAGTGTTCTGAAGCAAAAATGGAATGTTTATTCCTTACTAGGTTATCTTACTGGTTAAAAAGAAAATTCCTGAATAAAAAATTACATCACTGACAACAGAGGTGGTCTCAGTTTTCAGTTCAGAGGGCTAAAATATGTGAAAAAAGTAATCTTGGTATTTTAATAGGTAGGGACTGTAGTTTAACACAGAATGTTTTCACCAAAGTATTACTTAAATCTTCCCCTGCTATATTCTAGAGAGACAGTAATTTTGAGCTTTATCAGTTCTCTGCCAGAAAACATTCAGTAATCTAGAAGTATGTCTAGAGATCCTAAACAACACAGGATAATGTCCTGTTCCCCAATTGGTGCTTGATCTGGCAGTAAAAACAAGTCATGGGCCAGTTGCTGGGCAGAAGGTACAAGCTGGAATTCCAGGTCACTGGAAGAAAAGGGAGACACAAAGAAAGAGAGAAGGAGTTTTGCAATGCTTAAAAGGGAGAAGAACACAGCAGCCTGGTGAGGTTTCTGAAGGATCTGTGGACTATGGCTACCAATACAGATGGAAAATCAGGGATGTTTGACGGGGGCTGGATGGGACTAGCCACTAAAGTTTAGGACAGGTGGAAGGTGTGGAGCAAGAAGTATTGATAAGCGCATGCTTTTCCAGGCATGAGATAGAAATGCCTAGCAATTGTGTCAAGAAGGCAAGTTGAAAATTCACACCTGTGCAGAGTAAACTCTGGGGCACAGTTCTCCAGACCCAAATCTCACCCAGAGAGTTGATCTGCCACATGTGCTGTCACTCCTAAGTTCACAGGTGAGACAAACACTTTTGCTCCAATAGCTAGACAAAATGGGACCTTCCAGGAGACTACAGAGAAAAACCATGGAATAACCAGGGACAGGATCTAGTCCTCTACATCTGCATCCCAGACTTAACATAAAGGCACAGGTCTCTGGAGAGAGCTGGTCTCCCAGGAGTGCTGACACACCTAAGATCATAGACTCACAGGGGGGAAAGGCTCCTGTAAGTGACAGCAAAACCAATTAACATCAGAGAGCAAGCACAGGAACATAAGCAAGAGAAACCAAGGCTACTAGGCATCATCAGAACACTGTTCTCCCACTACAGCAACTCCAAGATAACCCAATAAATAAGACAAAGACACAGATTTAAAATCACATCTTATGATGTTGTTAGAGGACTTTAAGAAGGAAATAAATAACTCCCTTAAAGACATACTAAACAACACTGGTAAACATGTAGAAACCCTTAAAGAGGAAATACCAAAATCCCTTAAAGAATTATAGGAAAACACAACCAATCTGATGAAGGAATTAAACAAAACCATCCAGGATCTAAGAATGGAAATAGAAAGAATAAAGAAATCACATAGGGAGACAACCCTGGAGATAGAAAACTTGGGAAAGAGAACAGGAGTCATAGACGCAAGCATCACCAACAGAATACAAGAGATAGAAGAGAGAATCTCAGGGGCAGAAGATACCATAGAAAACATCAACACAACTGTCAAAAGAACTCCTAACCCAAAACATCCAGGAAATCCAGGACACAATGAGAAGATCAAACCTAAGGATATTAAGTATAGAAGAGAGCAAAGATTCCCAACTCAAAAGACCAGTAAATACTGCCAACAAAATTATAGAAAAAAACTTCCCTAACCTAAAGAAAGAGATGCCCATAAACATACAAGAAACCTACAGAACTCCAAATAGATTGGACCAAAAAAGAAATTCCCCCCATCATAATAGTCAAAACACCAAATGCACAAAACAAAGAAAGAATATTAAAAGCAGTAAGGGGAAAATGTCAGGTAACATAAAGGCAGACCTATCAGAATTATACCAGACGTCTCACCAGAGACTATAGGAAGATGTCACATAGACCTTAATAGATCACAAATGCCAGTCCAGGCTACTATATTCAGCAAAACTCTCCATTAACATAGATGGAGAAACCAAGATATTCTATGACAAAACCAAATTTATAAATATCTTTCCACAAATCAAGCTCTACAAAGGATAATAGATGGAAAACTCTGACAAGAAGAAGGAAACTTCACCCTAGAAAAGCAAGCCATTAATCTTTCACAACAAACCCAAAAGAAGAGAAGCACGCAAACAATTCCACCTCTTGCAACAAAAATAACAGGAAAAAAATCACTATTCCATGATATCTCTTAACATCCATGGGCCCAGCACACTGCACATACAGAATCACACCTCAGTGACAAAAACAGTCACTGCATAAGAGTAAAAGACTGGAAAAAATGTTCCAAACATTTTTTTCCAAACATATATTTCCCAAAATAATAATAACAAAAAAAAGATAACAAAGGACACTTCATACTCATCCAAAAAAACCAATCTACCAAGAAGAACTCTCAATTATGCACATTAATGTTCCAAATGCAATTTGCACATTCATAAAAGCAACTATACTGAAGCTTAAAGCACACATTGCACCTCACACGACGATAGTGGAAGACTTCAACACCATTCTCATCAATGGACAGATCAAGGAAACAGAAACTAAACAGCGAAACTGTGAAATTAGAAGTTATGAACCAAATGGATTTAACAGATATCTACAGAAAATTTCATCATAAAACAAAAGAATATACCTTCTTCTCAGCATCTCAGGGTACCTTCTCTAAAACTGATCATAAAATCAGTCACAAAACAGGCCTCAACCGATACAAGAAGATTGAAATAATTCCATTCATCTTATCAGATCACCACAGACTAAAACAAAAACAACAGAAAGTCCATATACACATGAAAGCTGAACAATTTTCTCCCCAATGATAACTTGATCAAGGAAAAAAATAAAGAAATTAAAGACTTCTTATATTTTAATAAAAACGAGTGCACAACAAACCCAAACTTATGCGACATACTGGAAACAGTGCTGAGAGGAAAACAGCTCTGAGTGCCTGGAAAAAGAAACTTGAGAGAGTACACATTAGTAGTTTGACAGGACATCTGAAAGCTCTAGAACACAAGGAATCAAATACACCCAAGAGGAGTAAATAGCAGGAAATAATCAAACTCAGGGCTCAAATTGACAAGTAGAAACAAAAAGAACTATACAAATAATCAAGAAAACCAGGAGCTGGTTCTTTGAAAAATAAACAAGATAGATAAACCCTTAGCCAGACTAACCAGATGGCACAAAGACAACATCCAAATTAACAAAATCAGAAATGATAAGGGAGAGATAACAACAGAAACTGAGGAAACTCAACAAATCATCAGACCCTACTACAAAAGCCTATATTCAACAGAACTGGGACATCTGTATGAAATGGACAATTTTTTAGACAAGTACCAGGTACCAAAGTTAAATCAGGATCAGATAAACCATCTAAACAGTCCCATAACTCCTAAAGAAATAGAATCAGTCACTTAAAGTCTCCCAATTTAAAAAAAGCCCAAGACCAGACAGGTTTAGTGCAGAGTTCTATCAGACTTTCAGAGAAGACCTAATACCAATAGTCTTCAAATTCTTCCACAAAATAGAAACAAAAGGAACACTAACCAGTTTGTTCTATTAAACCACAATTACGCTCATATCTAAACCACACAAAGAGCCAACAAAGAAAATTTCAGGCCAACATCCTTAGTCATTAAAACAACCCTGAGATTCTACCTCATAGCAGTCAGAATGACTAAGATCAAATACTGAGGTGACAACAGATGCTGGCGAGGATGTGGAGAAAGAGGAACATACCTCTATTGTTGATGGGATTGCAAGCTGGTAGAACCACTCCGGAAATTAGTCTGGAGGTTCATCAGAAAATTGGACATAGTACTACCTGAAGACCCAGCTATACCATTCCTAGCCATATACTCAAAAGATGCGCTGACATATAGCAAAGACACATGCTCCAGTATGTTCATACAAGCCATATTAATAATAGCCAGAAGCTGGAAAAGTACCAAGATGTACCTCAACATAAGAATGGAGACAGAAAATGTGGTACATTTACACAATGGAGTACTACTCAGCTATTAAAAACATTGACTTCCATGAATGCTTGTATTCTTCTGAAGGGATCAGCCTCTCTCTCTCTCTCTCTCTCTCTCTCTCTCTCTCTCTCTCTCTCTCTCTCTCTCTCTCTCTCTCTCCCTCTCTCCCTCTCTCCCTCTCTCCCTCTCTCCCTCTCTCCCTCTCTCCCTCTCTCCCTCTCTCCCCCTCTCCCTCCTTCACTCCCTTCCCCACTACTCCAAAAAAAAGCTTGGATTTGGAAGATTGTCTTAAGGAAATCAATGAACTTTTAGAACATTTGCATACAGATTGCATTGGGACACCATACCATACAGTAATGCCTATGGGGTGTATGGAAAATGGAAGTTGTACATGGAAGGGCTGTGATTAAAAGAGTCAAAGTGTGGAAAAAACAAAAATCATTGACTTCATGAAGTTCTTAGACAAATGTTTGGAATTTGAAAATATCATCCTGAGTGAGGTAACACAGTCACAAAAGAATACACATGGTATGCACTCTCTGATAGATATTAGCCCAAAAGCTCATAATGCCCAAGATTCAACTCACAGACCAAATTAAGCTCAAGGAAAAGGAAGTCCAAAGTGTAGGTGCTTCAGTCCTTCTTAGAAGGGTGAACAAAATACTCAAGGGAGGAAATACAGAGTCAAAGTATGGAGCAGAGACCGAAGGAAAGGCCACGCAGAGACTGCCCCACCTGGAGATTCATCCCATATATAGACACAAAACCCAGACACGATTGCAGATGCCAAGAACTGGTTGCTGGCAGGAACCTGATATAGCTGTCTCCTGAGAGACTCTGCCATAGCCTGACAAATATAGAGGCAATGCTCGCAGCTAGTCATTGGTCTGAGCATGGTGTACCTAATGGAGGAGTTAGAGAAAGGACTGAAGGAGCTGAAGGATTTGCAACCATATAGGAAGAACAATGATATCAACCAAACAGCCACCCCAGAGCTCCGAGGGACTAAGCCACCAACCAAAGTGTACACATGGAGCGACCCAGGGCTCCAGCTGCATATATAGCAGAGGATAGCCTTGTTGGACTTCAATGGGAAGAGAGGCCCTTGGTCCTGTGAAGGCTCAATGACCCAATGTAGGAGAATGCCAGGGCGGGAGGCAGGAGTGGGTAGGTGGATGGTGGAGCACTCTCACAGAAGCAGGGGGCGAAAGGATGGGATAGGGGGTTTCCAGAGGGGAATCTAGGGAAGGGGATAACATTTGAAATGTAAGTAAATAAAATATCTAATAAAGAAAAGAAAATGAACAACTGTATGTGTTTCTTTATCCTCGGAGTCAAGGGAAGCTGGGTGGGGTCTGATAGCGTGGCCACTTTCTAAAGCAAAGGTTGCATAGCGCAAAGCCTCACCCAACCAAAGAAATGAAGGAAAAGCATGGAAGGGTGAAAGACTGCTGAAAGAGATGATTTGTTTTATAAGGGAACAGTTGTTAATTTCTTTTTCTCAAAGAATATTTGAAATGAAAAATTTAACAATGAGTTTAATGTATAACTCCCAACATTAAATTGAATTGGCTTCTAGATGACCATACTTACCTGTCGTTTAAGCAAGGAAAATTTAGATTAGTTAGCATGCCAGAGTTTCCTATATTGCAAAGATGTTAAAAATTGGATTAAATTATTAGAACAAGACTTGAATTGAAATTTTAACCTTTGTGCAAAATTATGTGCATATCGTCCATGAAATAAAAATTAATAAGTCAAGGTGAATTCAGAAGAAATTAAGATGAAAGGGTTGTGGGGAAATAGCATGTTCACAGTGTGTAAGAAATTAATAAAATGATTAGAGATAGTCAGCCTGAAGAGATAAACTAGAATCTAAGGATCTAAGGAATCTAAGTTCTTAAGGATCCTCTTAAAAGTGAAGTATGCCGTTATACAAGAATCTTACCATCCACAGTATTGTGGACAGACAAGCAACATTAGCATGACCTGAAATTCCATAAGGAATATAGAATAGCAGATCACATCTCACATACATTCAATTATTGTGTTTTTAAATGGTTCCATAGCTGGCTCACCTCCACATTGATGTCTGAAAAGTGCTTGACAAAGTGTTTCCATGCCTGGAATTAATAACTCCCAGTGGTATGAGCCAAGATACAGATTCTCAGGTCCATGCTCAGACTTGCTTGTTCAGAATTCCCAGGGCTACAAATCAGATAAGCTTGCTTGAGAAACTTCACTCTAGACTACAGTTTCTAAAATTTTATACTATAAATGAATGTGCTGGTTTGAGAGATAATGAAACCTAATCATGAGGTTCTTATACGTGGATGCTGACCATCTGTCAGGAGTGACAAAACAAGGAAGTCCGTTCTCCGTGGGAGGTAGAATTCAATGATTCTGTTTCTTTCTGAATACAAACCATAGATTCATCTAAATCCAGCTGTAAGTTCTCAAGCCAATTTGCAAGGATGCATTCATTAGTAAAAGCTAGGAGCAAATCCACATATAAAAAGCATGACCCCATTTTTGGCCCATTCCTACAAATAATGCCTTTCAAGAGCATTTGCTCAAATAAACTGTGATCCCAGTGACACAAGGAACTGAAAACAGGAGCACAGGTTCTAGGAAGTAATTAAGGATTTTTCTACTGAGCTCAGCTTGAATTAACTTTAAGGGATCCTACAGCTGCCTAGATTTTCACACCAAGTCATGTCATGGTGCATAATTTGATGCTGTAATATATTCACAGTTAATTCTTATTAAATGAATCCCAATGGCAGTTTTACCATAATAAAGGAAGAAAGTGCTGCTTGATTTATTGCTAGAGAAAAATGTTCACCGAGCTGAAAAATCGAGACTCACCTATGATCTGTTAATACACAGGTAATTGTTATGTGGAGTTCTCAAATTGAGCATCTACAAGAGTTCTCAAATTGAACTGCTATGAAATTCCACTCTTATTTCTTTTTTATTACTCTGGTTGTTTGAAGATGAGATCCAATTATAGCTTCTCTTCCAAACTCAAGTACAAAGTTGCAGATCAGGATTGTTCAGTAGACAGAATAAAAACTTCAGGCAGCCTAAGACCTGGGACTTAAATCCACTACCGATTTCTTGATGCAAGTGTCCACGATTTGCATGCCTTCCCTTCTGTTCATAGAAAATACCTCTGATTAGTGCTTAGCTTCCTTCCTGAATCCCAACTCATAATTTTTATCAGTTTATTCCTATTTTATCCTATAAATTGATGAAATGATAATTCATCTTTTCATACAACACATTTCAGAACAACACTTACATTGGTTACTCTCTCATAAGCATCAATAAATGAAATAAAATCTCTAGTGATCCCATAGCTCCCAAGTTATAGAGTGAACATTCATCTCCTCCACCTAACTCACACATTTTCCCTTTTCTCAACCAGTTAATTTCTACCATGATGACCTATGGAGCTGTCAGACTCTCTAACTGAGTTTAAATATCCCCTGGTGAGCTAAAACTAAAGATAATCCCTGGGTATGACCAATAATTAAAAATACCTAAAATCTTTGGATAAAGACTGAGGAAAAACAGAGAGATAGGGTCAACATAGAGAAGTAAAAGGAAAGGAAAGAGGGGAGGGAAGGAAGGAGGCAGAAAAGAGAGGGAGGAAGGAAGAGAGGGGAGAGGGGAGAAAGGAAGAAAAAGGGAGCAAAGCAGGCAGGTTTTCAAATTACTACAGAGCAAGGAAGAAGGGAAAAGATCAGGGGAGAAGGCAGGAAGGAAGGAAGGAAGGAAGGAAGGAAGGAAGGAAGGAAGGAAGGAAGGAAGAAAGGGAGGAAGGAAGGGAGGAAGGCAGGAAGGAAGGAAGGAAGGAAGGAAGAAAGGAAGGAAGGAAGGAAGGAAGGAAGGAAGGAAGGAAGGAAGGCTATTTTCTAGTAGCCTTCTATTATCTTGTAGGTTTGAAACCAGTCCAAGAAAACTGAGTTCTGATCAGGCTTTCTGTGAATAGGTAAGTTCAAAAGCACCAAGCTACAGAATACAAAAGAGCACTGCCCCAAAATGCAGAGCTTAGCTTTCAAACTCCTTGTGGCTGGGCATGATCCAACATACGCCGGTATTTCATCACATTATCTAAAGTGTGTTACCCTCTGCCTTTGTCATTTACCATCCTGTCTGCAGACCAAAATCAATTGTGAAGCTCTGTGAATAACCCACACACATTGACTGCCTTCCTGGATCCCTGCAGAGCAAGAATCTGAGAACCAAGGTGCATTCTATGAGCAGACTAATAAATTACACTAGCAGACATACTTCTGAAGATGAAGACCTTAGCTGCAATCATGCTACATCAGACAGACAGCCTTTTCTCAAACGGCCAACCTTTCTCCTATCACACTGCGGTTGATACCTTTCTTTTAACTAGCATACCTTACTTTTCTTCCATTTCTAACTTAAGACAATATTTTTTAAGCACTTTCATTTTCTGTCTGTGCTGACCTCTATTTGTCCCACTTCAACTCGAAGGCATAAGTTTCCCTCTCTTGGGTTTCCATAATAAGCTACACCCTTAACCTCTGACTATGCTGTCTTGCACCATGAAGGAGGTTTCCTCCTCTGCTAGATTAAAAACGCCTTATTTTCAGAGAGGATGGCACATTCTTCACCGAGATGTTGTAATTCCACGGCTTCTGGAAAGGCAGGGAAGAAGAAAATGTAAGAAATAGAGGCATTGGGGCTGTAATGGTAAAAGTGGTTAGGACGCTGCTAGTATGCTTTCATGACCTACATAGCAATTACAATGATGGATTTATGGATATCCATTAAATTGTTCTTTTATAATATGTGTGCATTTATTTTTGTATTTTAACCTTAACCAAAATTTTGGAAGAGACAATAAAATTATCAACCATAGAAGATGCAGCCACAGAACAAGCAGAAAAAAAAAATAGTCTCTAATAGGTTCTTGTTTAGAGGAAGATAGATCTAAGCTTCTCTGTAACATAGGGCATTAAGTTGTCCTTCTATTAAGTGGAATAATAGGACTGCTCAAATAGATATTGATGGTCTACTACATCTTTTCAAATGGGGGGATGAAATTAGTGTTAAGTAAATGGTAAGAATTTGGATCCAGAGTCCGATTTCTAATCTGGTATATCACTACCATGTGCCTGCCCCTAACAATTTAGCACTCAGAAGTTTGTAATTTATAATCCTGAGGTTTTGAGACCTTGGGTTTGATAAAACAAAATAGATATTAATAAATTGACTGTACAATATGCTAAACTAAAATAAGCCCCAGAAACAAGACAAGCTCACTGACCTTGAGATGACTGTAATCTGTGGGGGAGAAGGATTGCGACAGTGAAATGTGACAACCACAAAGTGCTTGGGGAGAGCACCTGTATATCAGGAGAGATTATAGCACCTGACACTCAACCCTACACCTTGAGTCCTATTGTAAAGCTCTAATAAATTACAGGATGCTGGGAAGATATGGAGTAGATTATAGAATAGAAAATAAATTGCAAGAATTAAAGCCTCTGTCAAGGTACGTGATATTACGCTCACGATGTTGACTCTGGGCTGATGTTCGACTGGAGATCATTTGCTATCCTTAACAAGAACTTCATCTGGATCATATACAAAACGCTACTTTAAAGACAAGAGTGGTGGACGGAAGAGACGTAAAGGGAGGGGCGCTTACTTTTAGAAAGTCAGTGTATATAAATTTTATGTACACACATAATTCAAGTAATGTTGCAAGTGTTATAATAGCAAAATCAAGGTTGTGCTTAGACATCTCTGTTTGAAGGAAAGAGAGGAAAAAAACTGACTTGAGGTTGCTAAATCAGCAAGTCAGGGGAAGTATCCAAGAAAACGGGACTGAGGAACAAGAGAGGGAGTTAGTATGGGCTAAACAAAAGAAGGGAATAGAAATTTGGTGAGAAAACTGATAAGTGAAACGCAGAGATAAATGGTGATGATAAATAGTGACTCAGGAGAGCTGGGCAAGGACCAGTGTGAGGTAGTCTATGCTTCGAGTTTGCCTTACAGGGGGAGTGAAGGTTCGGAAGGTTCAGAAGACTTTAAAATACAGAGGCATAAGAGTTATATGAATGGAATAAAACACTTTGAAATTTGAAAACTCATCTCAGGGGGAACCAGATGGAGCTGGGAAGTAAGCCTTCTCAGCAGGGCGCACCCCCCCCATTGGGGAATCTTGTGGTGGTGCAGAAGGGAAGACTAGGCATCGGGTAATTTTGAGGGCGATGAACACTTTACAGGGAATTTGAATAAAAACAAATTTTTGTATTCTAAAAAGGTTTTTTCCCCCACATACCTGTGCAAACAAAGCCAGCAGCCAATCTCATGATTTTATCAGGAAAGCACAGAGAGGAGAAACATCTTATGTGTCGCAGATTAGGAGCCTTGGCACTTTTGTCTAGTGCCCAAGGCTCTGTGCACAAAACCAGAAAGCAGAGACAATAGCTCTGCTCACTCACAATTAGCCACAGCACCAAGCATCAGCCATCAGTGTAAAAAGCATGGTGTGTATTTAGATGTTTATTTAAAGTGCTGGCTTTATTATAGGAGAGACACACATTCTTCTACATTTCAGTATCTGTTGTGTGGAAGAAAAGAAATGAACAATTACTGCCTAAAACTTCCACTTTAAACACATTTAAAAGCTAATCATGCAAATTTTGAAGAAAACCGTCAGAAGTTTTAGAGCTAAGGGGGGGGGGGGTTGGTTGTCTTGAATAGGGACAAAACAATAAAGAGAACAATGAAATAAGCAAATGAAAAATTGTTAGATACTCCCTTCCAGATCAGCTTCAAACCCATTGTTCTTAAGGAAAATCTCATCTTTAAAAATGCATTCAGGAAAGCACTGTGCTACACAGAAGGCTAAATCTATTCAAATAAAAGGGAGCAATGTGAAGGAATTGCCTTAGAGAGTTCACTAACTTACACAGTTAGTACATTCTGAACATAGGGTTGATTTGTTAGGAGACTAAGGTAAACCCAGTTACATTTTTGTCATTGTTTAAAAACATGTGTCATGATGATTGGCTGTACGATTGTCCTTGGCAGATTAAGTACATTAAAGAACAACAACAGATTATAGTCAAAATACATATGTATAAACACATTTGTAGATACAGAACATATATATTATATATATATATATATATATATATATATATATATATATATGCTAGGAGTTTTGCTATAAAGAATTAACTCACAATTTTGGAGCCTCATAAGTCCTAATATCTGCAGGATGAACCATCAAGTCCAAAAGCCTTAGAATTGAGATTGCAGTTCAAAGGCTCACGGGTACAAACCCAGAAAGAATTAATGTTTCAAATTAAGTTTAAAGGCAGAAAAAAAGTTAATATTCATGCTTGAAGGAAATCAGGAAGGACAATGTCTATGTACTCCAGGGTGGGAGGCTCTCTGTTGAGTTCATGCTTTCAACTGATCAGATGAGGCCCGTGCATTGTGGGGATGGTCCAGTTATGCTCCACTCACTATTCTGATCTCAATGTTGATCTCCCCTATAACCAGCCCCACATAAGTGCCAGGATACTGACTACTAAGTTAGATACAATCAAGAAGTGTTGGTGAACTATTGCACCATAAGTGAATAGAGACCACAGTATTGCACACTTTAAGTTGTGAGTGGCTTTACCATAAAGAGCATTTTGAGAAGGCAAAGACATGGATCAGTTGTTAGAAGTAGTTCTGTTTTTGCAGAGGACTTGGATTCAGTCCGCAACATGGTAGCTCGCACTGAAAGTTATAACTCCAGTTTCATGGGTATCTGGCCTCCAGTGACACCGAACACATAGGTAGTACACATATGTACACAGAGATAAACATCCATGCAGATAAAATTATTTTTTAAAAAAAATTTAAATGTTTTTTCATAAAAAAATGATGAGATGAATATATTTATCCTTATTTAAATATTATACAATCTCATGCACATCAAGTAGTCAAGTGCATCGAAACATTCATTCTCCAGATCTCTGAGATAGCTCTCTTGGTCCCTGTAGGCAGCTCTGGGTCTGCCTACCTACCTTCCTCTGGAGCTCAGTCCTTGCCCAATCTTCCTGTCAACAGCCTGGCCGAATTCTGCCTCAGCTCTGTTCTTTCCCTCTGGCCCACCTGAGTTGCCGCGGAAGAAAAACACCAGACAAGACAATCTTAGTTTAGAATCAACAGATAACCCATTCAGTGGGCACAGAATCTATCATGCTAAACTCACCAACTATTCTATGTTAGAAATCTTCCAGTGGCAGATCTTGATGGATTCCACCACCAGAACTGAGTCCCCTGCCTACATCTTGTCAGCCTTGCTCCCTCTGTCAAAAAAAGAAGTCCCCTCCTCCTGCTTTCTGTCTTCCTCTCTCTCTTGGACCAGGAAGGCTCACCTCCTTCTTACCCAGTGATTGGCTTCTTGTCATCTTTATTAGTTCATCAGTTAGGGGAAAGTCTAAAGAAAGCTGAAGAACGGCAGTGCTAATATGGCCAGGGACACTCTCCATGGAGTTGAAGTGATGCCTCTTCGAGCAAAGAAAAAAACAGCATTTCTACTAATCTCCATTTTTTTTCCACTATCAGCCTATTCTCCTCTCTTCTGCTGGGGTGTCTGTCATGGGACTCTGAGACAGTTTAGCCTTGCAGACTTGGTAACACTTCAGCCACTTGCTACCTGTCATTCCTTTCTCAACTATAAAGCCACACTATGAAACTGACACTAGACTGTACTGTGTCATGGTCTGAACAATTTATTTTGGGAATAGTTTTGTGCTAAAGAAGGAAAGAGAAGAGGGATGAAAACAACTGTTGCACTGTCATGGGTCATGGAAGGTTGACAAATGTCCTGTAATCCCGCTCCTAAAGACCAGTGGGGTCCTGACCTTTCTATCTCTATGACAAACAGTTAATTAACTTGCTTGCAGGCCACTTCTAAGCAGGTGGAGGGGTGCCCATAGTCTTCATTGCTCATATGTAATACATTGAGCGTGGAGGTAAGAGACGGAAAACTAGACTCTCTTACCACAGTTTTAGAAAATACTTCTGCTTCTTGTGAGCCTACCCTTGTCTAGTTTCATCTGCTACTAAAAGCTCATCAAGGAAGAAGAAAAGAGTTGTTTTTGTCGTTGTTTGGTTTTTATGGTGGTACTGATGACTTTTTGAAGCAAGGTCTTTGTATCCGAGGCTGGCCTTGATGTCTTTCTGTAGCTGAGGAAAACCTTTAACTCCTGATCTTCTTCCCTTAACTCTCAAGTGTCAGGATTACAGACATAAGCCATCTCAGCAGACAGTGAAAAAAAAAAGTTCAATATTTACAGAATAAACTAAAAGTAGACCAGATTTCTGCTATATAAAATCACATATAGGGAAAACTTGGGCCACCTTATCTGAAATTATGAATACAAATTTATACTAAATAGGAAATAGATTTCCAATGAAAGGTAACTAAAGCTAGCTTTCTAATTATACAACAGATTTTTATTAGTTCAATGTCAGTCTGGCTCTGCTCTGTCACTAGGCACAGCCTCTGAGTTTAATTGCGCTTGCCCCACACTGCCACTTGGGTGGGTACCAGGCTGTAGGGAAGCACAGTGACACGGCTGCATGGGTGGGATATCACAGTGTGAAAAGCAGGAAAGCTGGAGCTGGTTTGGGGTCCTGAGTCTGTGGTGAGGCTGGGGCCATGGGGTTCTCAGACTCCTGATCATCCAGACACCACTGGGAGTTGCAGAAAAGCTGAGAAACAGAGTAGAGGGTCTGAGGGCTGTGGACAGCATCCAGCCAGGGAACAGGGGAGAAGGAGCTCCAGCTTGTCCCACGGGTGATAGTCCTTAGCCTGGCGGAGGCAGGCTTGGTGGTGGTTGTGGCTGGGACACAGAGAGGCCTTCTATGGGAGTATTAAGCTGTGGCTCTGTAGTTGATTACTTTCTTCATGGTTCCCCATGGCAGATCGTGATGAAAGAGACAATCTACAATTCTAAACAGTTGATTGGTTGTTCATGGTAGAAAATGGATGCATAAAATCATCACCACTTCTCAGGGTGGGTGTGAGATTAAATACGTTTTGCTGGGAGGAATGTCTGGAAAGGAAGCTTATTGGCTAAGCCCTACAGGCCTCTAGGTCCCTTATTAGCATGGAGAATTTTTTTCTGGTCTATGTGACCATCAGACACACTTCTTTTTGTGAGGAATATGGCACGTGTTTCAGGCCAGTAATCTGGTAGGGGGCGCGGAGTGGCCTAAACCCCAAGTGTGTGTCCATCTAGCCTCTGGGTCTCAAACATATTTCATCTTTTAATTACAAATATTTCTAAAATATATCTGATATTTTTTATATATATAATGACTCCATTACACACACACACATATATTTATATAATGTGTGATTTCTATATTATATACATCAATAGCATGACCCCCCAAAAAAATCATTTGAACTTCATAAAACCTTTGGAGCAAGCAAATATAGAAATCATCATCATACAGAGTTCAGTAAGCACTTATCTCTTAATAATAAAGACCTGAATAGGGTCTCTACAATCCAGGTACTATACACATGTAACTCCCACACTGGCATGGGGACAGAAACAGGCATGTATGTGGGGCTTGCTGAAGTCTAGTCAATTCACTGAGCTTCAGGCCATACTGAGCTCTTGACTCAAAATATTAAGGAGGACAGCACTTGGCACATAACATCCAAGGCTTCCCCTCATCCTCTATATGCACATGTACCCCCACAAACACACATGTGACCCAACATACCACACACATACAAGCACAGGAGAACATTAGTCATGTATTTAATGTCAGAAAAAGGTGAGTGTGAAAACAATTAAATTAGTTGCTCACCCACACGGAGCCAAGGTTCCAGCAGTCCAGTCTGCAGTCATGCTTAGTAAGATTCACAGTCTATCAGTTTCCAGGGGACTAATGAAGGCCAGGTGGGTCTTTCTTCCTGCTTCCTCTCTCTGCTTTTATCCCTGTGGCTTTCCAATAGTACTCATTATCAGGACTTCACCAGTTCCCGCGTTTTGAGTATACCTGTTTCCCTGCCTTGGCTGTACCTCCTCCCAGCCTCAATACCAGTCTCTCACTGCTGTTTTAATCTTCTTGCCTACAACAATTCCTGAAAGGAATTAGAAATTTTCCTAATGGACCGACATCCCAAAATGGCATCAGGACATAGTTCGTACACCTCAGTCATTTTCACTCTAGGGTTTAGGTAACGGAGTGCTCCTGGCACGGAACTAAGTTGGTGGCCTCCTCAACCTCAGCCGATGAGTAGAAACGAGAAGCTTAGCGTTCAAACCAGCCTCTTCAGAGGATGTTGTATTGACCTGATGCTCCTCAGATTCCCTTGGCAGAAAACTTCAAGGGACTGGAAAGAAGCAAGGGAGGTGATGCTGTCTTACAGTCTGGAAACCACTGCGCTGCTTTAAATGAGAACAGCCCTCATGGCCTCATTTGTGTGAGCACATGGTCACTAGTTAGTGAAAATGTTTAGGGAATGATTAGTAGGTGTGGCCTTGTGGGAGGAGGTGTGTCAAGTGTGTTGCTTGGAACAAAAGCCCATGTCAAGCCCAGTCTTCTGTTTACCACCTGTTTCTGGATCAGATATAAGCGTGAAGTTACTGCTCCAGAGCCATGGCTGCCTGCCTGCCGCCAAGGATTCACCCTCTGAACTTCTAAGCAAGGTCCCAATTAGAGGTTTTCTTTTATAAGATGTTGTGGTAATTATTTAATCTCAATCTAGGGTTTCTACCCTGCCTTTGATCATTCCATTCTTAGATAAAGACACAAAACTTTTACATTTATAATAAGCCTTAATCAGCAGTAGAGTTAGACAGGTATCTACCTTCTGAGCTATTAGTATCTAGGTTTTTATCAAGAACTTCAGGTTATAACTTATCATGTCCCATCTGGACACTGCACTCAGTTCTAACTGTCCAGACCTCACGGCCATGTTTTCATGACTCACCTACCCCACGGCATCTTCTCCTCTCTACACCTTCTCCTCTTCCTTTCTTTGTCTCCTGCCTCTCTGTCTTCTGCACAGCTACAGGTTGTCAGTATGTCTATTCAACCAATAGTTTTCCATTTAGGAGCAAAGGTCGCATAGCATTCTTGGTTGGGTGTATGGATTCTCTCATCCCTGAAGAAACCAGGGCCAGTGTTTACCGTTACAATGCACAGCAACAGACCAAACTGCAATTGTAAACTGCCTTGACCATGTCCTCCACAGCAACAGTAAAGTAACTAAGACCACCAGGATAGTCTTTGACTAATTCCTCAGTTTGAAATAACAAAATCCAGAACTAAAGGAGTAGCAAAATGTTTGCAGAGTGGAGTTAATGTATAATACTGCAAGTAGATTTGCTAAGGCACTCGCCTCTTACCACTGTTATTAGTGCCTTAAATTGTATGACTTTCAAGACACTGACCACCAGCCCACAGGGAGACTTTCAACCTTACCGCTAGAGACAGCCCGTGACAGTCCCACCACCATGGCATGTTATCATTAAATTAACTGTCTCACTTCCTCCCCAGAGAACTTACAGTGAGTCTTTAGAAGAGAAATGGTAATTTCCAAGATTCCACAGACAAGGGAAGTGAACGTCAGAGAAATTACAAGAGAGGCCTAAGTTGCAAAAAGCTAGTCTACATTAGACCCTGAGCTTAATTGTAGACCATTTAATTCTAGCTCTAAAGTTGGAAAGTTTGTGAAATTGAAGATACAGGCAAAAGACATTCTGCCTGCATGTGCCATGTTCTAACACCCACTGGTTAGGCAAGTCCTCAGGCTAAGTAGGCCTCCTTTGTCCCAGAGATAAGAGTTGAGTGACTGAAGTTAGACACCCCAGTGAAGGCAAAAAGCACAAAGGCAACATTTGGGTGGTTTTTTTTTTTAACAATAGTTGTTTCAGTCCTGGTGACACTTTATGGAATCACACAGCAACCGTGCCTCACAGAACTCAGAATCATGAGCACGCTGTAGGCGTACAGGCTTTCTCTTCAGCAGCTTTTTTCTTGAGAAACACAGACAATTCTGACAGGAGATTTCCATCAGCAGAGTGAGGTCTGGGCTTGCCAATTACCCAAAGGCCATCCTCCCACGATGACCTCTGAGGCTCTTTGCTCTACCCCTCTCACCTCTGCCCCCTCAACTGTCACCTCAGTCGCTTCAACTACACAATGCCATAATGAGCATCTGCAGTACCACAAAAAGGCCGGCTTCCTTTCTTCCATTTAGGTCCTCCCTAAAATTCTGATCTCTCTTATTCCACTTTCCCTTTTGTGTTATCATTTTCTAAAACGTAAGTAAAACCTTAGCCATTATGACATCCATAAAAATCTTTCAGAATGCCCCCAATCAAGTATGTGCTATCAAGTGTTGTATTAGAATACAACACTTGGACATTCTATTTGTAAAAATGCCACTCACTATAGGGTAGTAAATTCCTGAAAGGTGCAGACATCTCTCAAGTGCTAAAAGCACATCTGGAATGCAGAATAATTTGAGAAATATTCATCAATATTTCAGAACTTCCTGAGAAAAGAGATTGTAGTTGCTGAATTAACTACTTTCACAGAAACAAGAACCAGGTTTTAAAAAGAGATGGACATACACCATGCTCCCCATCCCTGTGGCTTCCAATGGTTCTGACAAGGATTGCATCCGAAGGAAGCTGTAAAAGAAACAATCTGTGACCTTGATATAGTCACTTCTACTTTCCAGACTCAGCCAAAGGATTCTGATACAAATGCCCTGCAGGGGACACTCCATGAGCTGCTGCTCTCACGTGGCTCAGAGATAAGTGGCCACGCTCTCCTAACATCCCTTGATTTCCCTTTATCTTCCTCCCACGTACCTTTACATGTAGGTTATCTTGAGGGTTTTATCTCTGCAGAAGATCCTAGCCCATACATTCTTATAGTTTTGTGAGCTTTGGGCTTAATTCTGTTGTAAATGGAAAGCCAAAGCTATTTTAGACTCTCAATGCTATACAAGAAGCTACTGAGAATTCTGTACCTAGAGGGAGGTACAGAAGGTAAAAGATATTCATAGTCCAAAATGTTGTACAAAATGTGTAGTTTTGTTCTCTCTCTCTCTCTCTCTCTCTCTCTCTCTCTCTCTCTCTCTCTCCCTGCCCCCTCCCTTCCTCTTCCATGCATGCACATGTGTGTCAGTGTGCTTGTATCTGTGTGTCTGCATGTGAGTGTGTGTGTCCATGTATGTAGAAACATGTTTTGTGAAGTGCTCAATGTACATGCACTGGCATGCACATGGATTTAGAAGGACAACCTAGGGTGTTGCTTTTCACCTTCCATTTGTTGGAGACAGGCTCTCTTGTAGAGTTGCCTCTGTCCATGTATACCAGACTCGCTGGCCCAGAGGCTTCTGGAGATTTCTCCTGCTTCCATTTGCCATCTTGCC
This sequence comes from Rattus norvegicus, assembly GCF_021556685.1. Classification (NCBI taxonomy): domain Eukaryota; kingdom Metazoa; phylum Chordata; class Mammalia; order Rodentia; family Muridae; genus Rattus; species Rattus norvegicus. The sequence goes on from NC_141538.1 coordinate 71,860,384, forward strand.
ACAGTAATAGTGTATGAAAGTAAATTTTATCCATCTGATGTGATTGTCATCTCAGAGGTTTACTACCTCCATCTGCTAACCTAGGCCTAGTCCTGGAAGCTCTAGGCTACGTACATTCTTATTCAGGCCTGGAATGTTTTCTGCGTCCGAGACTGGTTGCTGAATAAATTCACCCTTTCTAGTTCTTTCTGAACTCTCACTGGCTGGTCAACTCAGCTGTTTTTGCAAAACTCCTCTCTAACGCTAACTGATTCAAACTAGATTCCTTCAGCTTCTGACTGGATTGCTCTGCCTGGTTTCATATAAACTTTGACAATATGTTCTAATCTTCTGGTTTCTTCTCATTCTCTGGCTCATTCTGTCTTCACCTGTGTCTGTCTTGTTCTCTCTTTATAACCTTTCTCTGTACAACTGTCCTGGTAAAACTGCCCTCATGCTTTTCTCTCTCAATGCTATTCTGTCTTCAGTAGCCCTTCTTTTCTCTCTGTTCTTTGAGAGTTGGGCATATTCTATTCTGGAAAATCTTTTGCTGCTTCATCACTTCATCTGCCTCACAATTAGACATCACTTATAAACATGGGTGTTTCTTTCCACAAACTTACTTACCTCCATTGTTTGGGATTAAAGGTGTGTACTAAGGATGGGTCTGTATTCCAGCCAGAGTAGCCATGTTGCGGGATTAAAATCCTGCTACAGCCCTGAGACTATATGCATGGCCAACTGCATCCAGCTACATATAGGTTCTGGGGGCTCAAATTCAGGTCTTCATGTCTACATAGCAAGTGTTTTTTAACCCACTGAGATATCTCTTCATCCCTTCCATATATGCTAAATAAGTAGCATTGAAAATAATCAGTTATAAATATGTGGCCCAAAGCCTAAGGAAAGTTCCTGTTGTGCAAGCATAAGGACCTAAATCCAATCTCCAGCAACTACATAAAAGCTAAGCATGGTAGTGTGTGCTGGTAGCCCCAGCACTTGTGTGGCAGAAACAGTTTGGTTCTAGGGACTTGAACCAAGCCTAGCCAAACCAGGAAATGCCAGATCCCACTGAGAGGCCTTGCCTCAAAACCAAAAACAAAGATGAAAGGCTCATGAAAAAAACTACCATCAGATGTTGACCTCTGTCCTCTATATGCACATGCACACGTGTACATGAACACACACACACACACACACACAAAGACTAGGTAACTTAGAGATGAACTCTAAGCTATCCCAATCACAAAGAAGTGTGTTCTAAGGAGCCCTTGGTTATGAGAATTGAAGTGATAAAGAGCATAGCAAGGGAGGCAGGGAGATTGCAAAGGTTGCCTATGAGCTTAGAACATATCATCTAAATAGCAATAGAAAATAGAAAATAGAAAGCGAGACCTGGATGGACCTCTTCAGTTGATAGGTGCTGTGCTAACTAACACCCAGACACCTTTCTGTGACTACTAGTGAGTCCTTCTCAGTGATAAATATATCCAGACACTGCAGAAGTGAGCAGTTCTTGTTTTAAAAATCCTGAAGAGTAGACCTAGGACCTAGGACAGTTAAACTCCACTTACCTCACTCTGCAGACATCAGTCTGATATCAAAGGTGATTGACGTCAATAAAATTTCCATGTATAGGGCCTATGTGGGCACTTTTAGAATCAGAAGCCGGCAAGACTGATTTGAGATTCTGAATAAAACTGTGGCGGTGAGGGAAGGAGTGATGAGAAATTAGACAATAACCTATGCTGTTTCCTGAGAAAATTCTACTTCCCCCTTGTGGCCAAATTCCCTTAGTTAGCACTTTTCCCCACCACCTCTCCTCAAATAGTATTTATTACGGTTTGATCGCACTACAGAAATAAGATTTCTCCATTACAAAATGTGTGGAAAACACACTGATAGAGTAGAAAATGTGTAAATTCCAAAAATAGGGATTCGTAAGCTATTTAAGTTTTCTACAAAGGGTTAGCCAAAATCTGTATAGTCTGGAGTTGTGAACATTCCCTGCTTCCTTCCAAGAGACTCCATTATAAGGGAGTCAAACTATTGAAGTTGCGTTCATCTAAGAGCTTGGTGGAGCAGAGTGCTGAACTCTACCTGCATCTATCCAAGAACCCCAGCTACGTACAGTGGTGAGCTCCACCCACATCCAACCGAAAGCCTGAATGGTTCACAGAGGTGAAGGCTGCTGCAAGCAAATACATCTGCCTCTCCTGATCACCCTGTAAAGTAAATGCCACTGACCGCACATGAGTACAAACAAAACAATCCGCTTCAAATAAAGTAGATTTGAGAGCTCTTGGCTGTGTGAACTTTACCATTTCCTAAGCTTCTACAAACCTCTGAAAAACCTCAAAATATGAAATTAGGCCTTTTTTGAAATTACAATATAATTAAAAAATATCTCCCTTCCCTTTCCTCCCTCCAAACCCTCCCACATATCCCTCCCACTCTCCTTTAAGTGTGCAACCTCTTTTTTCCAGTAATTATTATTACATGCATATATGTATGTGTGTGTATATATATGTACTGCATCTGTATATACATATACATATACATATACATATACATATACATATACATACACATATATTCCTAAATCTAACTTTTCCATCAATATAATGACACCTCTATGTATGTTTCAGAACTGACTATCTGGCATGCACTTCTCTTGGGAAAACCATCTCTCCTACTCCCAGCTCTCCTCAGTTGCCTATATAGTTCTCTGTGTAGGTTTTAGACAACATGAGCTCTTCCCCATCCAGTTTGGTATGTTCATGTGTTTCATCATTGTTCAGTTCACATTTGTGCGGGTGTGTGAAATGGAAATTTCTGGTTTCTTCAGAAACTGTGTCGTGTGATGTTTTTCTGGAAGCTGTCTTGTGTGAGGATGTTCTGCTGAAATGCAAGAAGAGAATGCTTTGCTGAATGTTTTCAGATGTTTGAGAGGACTGTGATGTTTGGAAAAAGTCTAAGTAGAACACCACAGACAGTGAAAGAATACTCGTATAATGCTATACTTTACAACGCTTTGCTGCTCTTCATTAGTTGTTCAAAGCTTCCCTGGTCTTTATTATTTTTCACTTTGTAGAGAGATATGTGCCAAAGAAATGCACCAAAGAACTTCTGTTGGTATTCATCTGATTCCTGCCACTTCTGCTGATTCAGCAGATCCTTGAACTTTCTGCTGGTTTGAGCCATTGCTACTGATTCATGTTTGGTGTTTGCTGTTGGACTGGGCTGCTAGTATCCTGACAATGAAGAGTAGAATTGTCCCAAAGAACTACTTCTAAACAGGTCCACAATGAACTTTTGCTAAAAAAAAAACAAAAAACAAAAAACCTTCTTTTCCCCTTACCTCTGGTCAGTGAGCTAGAATCCTAAATAAAAGAGAACTAGAGAAAAATCTAAGCCTACCATTATGTTGCTGAGACTTTATGGTTATAGCTTCTGACATTACCAGGAGACACAATGTCACAAGTCTTAAAATCTTTCTGCCCCCTTTTCTGCAATGATCCCTAAGCCTTAGGTACTGAAGTGTTTTGTAGATGAATCCATTGATACTGGTCTCCGAGTCTCTACTTTTCTGAATGACTGTGGTCCCTAACAACAATCTATAAACATTTGTCCTTACCCCACATATAGGAGTAGTCTTCACCCCTCATCAAAGCAACTTCTCTTTGCACCAGATGAAACACCAAAGGAGAAACCCATAGTAAATCAAAATACAGAGCTGTAGGATCAGGTTTTTAGAAGCCTTGAAGGCAATTTCTATTCAACTTCCCAAGGTACTACAGTACTCCAATATTTACTCTTGATTTCTTTTAATTTCTGCTTCTTAAATTTTCCACCAGTCAGTTCTCTTTGATGATGAGAATAGTTTTAATTGCCTTGAATTTTTGACAGTTTAATATGTGTATATAATATATCGTAATCATCTTCAACTCCTCCTTACCCTTCCCACTATCCCCTTCCCATTCTTACTGACCTTCTTCTTTCTTCTCCCTCTTCCTTTCTCTTTTTCTTTTCAACTAATCCTCTCCTAGTTTCCATGGATTTCTAAATGCAAATGGCCACAGGTGCTGAGTGTTCATGATTGCAAATAGCTGTATTAGAAGACAGCATTGCTCTCTGTCCTTTGCTTCTGACAAGCTTGCTCTGCTTCTTCTATATTCCTTGGGACATGGAGATGGCATAGATGTCTCATTTAGGGCTGCCCATTCTAGAGTGATTTATTTTCCGAATTTTGACCAGTGATGAGTGTTTTGATAATAATTACCCACTAAAAAAAGAAGCCTCTCTAACCCAGGCTAAGAGTGGCGCTGGCCCTTGGGTGTTATAGTTTAATTTCACATCTATTTAACAAAGCATTATTAAGAATATTCCTCACTAAGACCTGATCTTCCCAGCCATAGGTTTTGGCAGCATTATTGTATCAGGCAGGTATTCCACATGTTCCAGTGGGGTGGGTCTCATATTTAACCAGGAAGCAGTTGATTACCCTTAAAACAATCCTAACCCTGTTGTACCAGGAGCCTATCATGTATTATCATAATGATGATGCACTAAAAGTGCACAGCTAGATAGAACCAATTAATTGTTAAAGTTGATCTTCTAACAAAAGGAATTGCTCCATAGAAACAGAAAAATGTTATTTTCTTTAAAAATTACACTAGCCACATCTAGAATGCTGCATATTTATGAAAAATAATCTGCTAAATCATTTAGAGCTTTTTGCAGCTCTACATAGAGAGGAAGGATAAAGGGAAATGTAAACTCTGGGTTTATATGTGTTATCTAAACTGGAAGGAGAATCTTGACTCTTTTTTCCCCTGAGCTACTGGGTGTATTTAATTATCCCCAATTGTCTCATAGTATCTAAGTGATGACTACAAAATATGTTGGTGGCTATCAAACTTGAAATGCATTGTATACACCATGAAGAAGGTTCTTGTGGGCAAGGAGAATGATGGTATAAACAGAAGACATGGAAGAAATCATTATCAAATTCTACATTACTATTTTATTTTATTTTTCATATGTAAAGGACCATCAAGTAAATAAGTGAGTCCATTTGATGCTCCAGTTCAATTCCTGGGTTTTCAATTCATAAGAATCAGACCCTCATCAACTTACATTCTTTTCTCAGCTTCAATTCCCCTATCAGTGAAGACAACAAAAATCTGTTATGAGGGTCAAAGGAATAACATCTCTAAGTACTGATGATGTTTGCTCTTTGTATGCGGGACTGTAAACAACTCAAACTTGGCTTTTGAGACAGCATCTAACTACAAGCTCTCAGTGCTTATACTATGACTCATGACAAGAGTGGAGACCCTCTGAATGGCATTTCTTCAACAATTTTCCAATAATGAGATTCCTTTTCATATGCTAAAGCCTTATTAAATATTTCCTGTGTTATCTCACAAAGGTATATGCTTCAAAGGCAATTGCATTTATTTTTTTATTTGGAGTGACAAGCAAATGCTTCAGTTCTTGTTCCAGGGCACTAGATAGATAGATAGATAGATAGATAGATAGATAGATAGATAGATAGATAGAGATAGATATAGATATGGTTCTCAACCTATGGATCATACCTCTGTCTCCAAAAATATTTACATTAGATTTTATAACAGAAGCAAAATTACAGTTATGAAGTAGCAATGGAAATAATTTTATGGTTGGGGGTCACCACAACATGAGGAACTGTGTTAAGTGCTAGCAGCATCATTAAGGTTGAGAACCACAGATATAAACCATATCTGCATGATATTAGACTTTTTCCTCATTTCTTTGTTCAAGATACTGAATTAAGAATCATTACAAAATAGCACAGAATGACTAGCCCACCTTAGAACTCCTAGCCAAAAAAATAAATGAATAAATAAGCTTTGCTATGGCTTTTCAAAAAATAATCTCTAAAATACTAAGAAGAGGCCAAACTTAAGACTTATAAATTTGTTTCTACAGGACATATCTTATAGAGCTTATGGACTTCTATTTATAAGCATTATCTCATTAGAAAATGCAAAACTTCACAGGCACTTATGAAAAACTCTGTGAAGAAGAGCTTTAAAACTTTCAAGTTGTCACATTACTTAAAAATAGCCTGTTTCTGCAGTTAGAAGCTTGAGTGAATTCTCACTGATTAAAGTTCAGACCCTCTTAAAAAGTGTAATGACCCAAACAGTTTTTCTTATATTAAGTACCGTCTCAGTAAATCTAGAAGCTAAGTATTAAATTGAATGACTTTTTCACTAAATTAAAAACACCAGCCACTTTACTAAATATTAAAAGGTGTTGAAATATTTTTGGCAAAATAGGATTAGTTTCCTTTTCCTCATTGGAGAACAGAGAACCTTTAAACTAATCTAGACCTAACTTATAACTTATTGTAAAAACATCCAGTCCTTGTCAGGCCCCATACTGTGGTTCCTTAATTAATCCTCTCATATACTCTGACTATCATTATTACAGGTAAGACAGATGTATTTTTGTTTTATTTTATTGGAACAGATGTTCTGCCTTCATGTATATCTGTGCACACATGCATGCCTGTTGCCTGCAGTGGCCAAAAGATGGCATGAGATACCCTGCAACTGGAGCTACAAGTGGTTGTGAAGCACCATTTGAGTGCTCGGGATCAAACCTGGGTGTACTGGCTAGTGTTGTGTGTCAACTTGACCCAAGCTGGAGTTATTACAGAGAAAGGAGCCTCAGCTGCTGAAATGCCTCCATGAGACCCAGTTGTAAGGCATTTTCTCAACTAGTGATCAAGGGGGAAGGACCCAGCCCATTGTGGGTGGTGCCGTCCCTGGGCTGGTGGTCTTGAGAGCAAGCTGAGCAAGCCAAGGCAAGCAAGCCAGTAAGTAACATCTCTCCATGGCCTTTGCATAAGCTCCTGCTTCCTGCCTTGTGTGAGTTTCAGTCCCAACTTCCTTTGATGATGAACAGCACATGTGAATGTATAAGCTGAATAACCCCCCCCAAAAAAACTGCGCAGTCCAAATATTTGTGTCAAACTCTCAGTGGTCTGTTCTTTACATTTTACTTGCAAAAAGTGGAGGTCACAGGTGTGGGAGGGTGAACCTGGAAGGGATGAAATGTGAGTGTGCTCCCGTCACATAATTGTCAAAACACCAAACGCACAAAATAAAGAAAGAATATTAAAAGCAGTAAGGGAAAAAGGTCAAGTAACATATAAAGGGAGACCTATCAGAATCACACCAGACTTCTCGCCAGAAACTATGAAGGCCAGAAGATCCTGGACTGATGTTATACAGACCCTAAGAGAACACAAATGCCAGCCCAGATTACTGTATCCAGCAAAACTCTCAATTAACATTGATGGAGAAACCAAGATATTCCATGACAAAACAAAATTTACACAATATCTTTCTACAAATCCAGCACTACAAAGGATAATAAATGGTAAAGCCCAACATAAGGAGGCAAGCTATACCCTAGAAGAAGCAAGAAACTAATCGTCTTGGCAACAAAACAAAGAGAATGAAAGCACACAAACATAACCTCACATCAAATATGAATATAACGGGAAGCAATAATCACTATTCCTTAATATCTCTCAATATCAATGGCCTCAACTCCCCAATAAAAAGACATAGATTAACAAACTGGATACGCAACGAGGACCCTGCATTCTGCTGCCTACAGGAAACACACCTCAGAGACAAAGACAGACACTACCTCAGAGTGAAAGGCTGGAAAACAACTTTCCAAGCAAATGGTCAGAAGAAGCAAGCTGGAGTAGCCATTCTAATATCAAATAAAATCAATTTCCAACTAAAAGTCATCAAAAAAATAAGGAAGGACACTTCATATTCATCAAAGGAAAAATCAACCAAGATGAACTCTCAATCCTAAATATCTATGCCCCAAATACAAGGGCACCTACATATGTAAAAGAAACCTTACTAAAGCTCAAAACACACATTGCACCTCACACAATAATAGTGGGAGATTTCAACACCCCACTCTCATCAATGGACAGATCATGGAAACAGAAATTAAACAGTGATGTAGACAGACTAAGAGAAGTCATGAGCCAAATGGACTTAACGGATATTTATAGAACATTCTATCCTAAAGCAAAAGGATATACCTTCTTCTCAGCTCCTCATGGTACTTTCTCCAAAATTGACCATATAATTGGTCAAAAAACGGGCCTCAACAGGTACAGAAAGATAGAAATAATCCCATGCGTGCTATCGGACCACCACGGCCTAAAACTGGTCTTCAATAACAATAAGGGAAGAATGCCCACATATACGTGGAAATTGAACAATGCTCTACTCAATGATAACCTGGTCAAGGAAGAAATAAAGAAAGAAATTAAAAACTTTTTAGAATTTAATGAAAATGAAGATACAACATACTCAAACTTATGGGACACAATGAAAGCTGTGCTAAGAGGAAAACTCATAGCGCTGAGTGCCTGCAGAAAGAAACAGGAAAGAGCATATGTCAGCAGCTTGACAGCACACCTAAATGCTCTAGAACAAAAAGAAGCAAATACACCCAGGAGGAGTAGAAGGCAGGAAATAATCAAACTCAGAGCTGAAATCAACCAAGTAGAAACAAAAAGGACCATAGAAAGAATCAACAGAACCAAAAGTTGGTTCTTTGAGAAAATCAACAAGATAGATAAACCCTTAGCCAGACTAACGAGAGGACACAGAGAGTGTGTCCAAATTAACAAAATCAGAAATGAAAAGGGAGACATAACTACAGATTCGGAGGAAATTCAAAAAATCATCAGATCTTACTATAAAAACCTATATTCAACAAAATTTGAAAATCTTCAGGAAATGGACAATTTCCTAGACAGATACCAGGTATCGAAGTTAAATCAGGAACAGATAAACCAGTTAAACAACCCCATAACTCCTAAGGAAATAGAAGCAGTCATTAAAGGTCTCCCAACCAAAAAGAGCCCAGGTCCAGACGGGTTTAGTGCAGAATTCTATCAAACCTTCATAGAAGACCTCATACCAATATTATCCAAACTATTCCACAAAATTGAAACAGATGGAGCCCTACCGAATTCCTTCTACGAAGCCACAATTACTCTTATACCTAAACCACACAAAGACACAACAAAGAAAGAGAACTTCAGACCAATTTCCCTTATGAATATCGACGCAAAAATACTCAATAAAATTCTGGCAAACCGAATTCAAGAGCACATCAAAACAATCATCCACCATGATCAAGTAGGCTTCATCCCAGGCATGCAGGGATGGTTTAATATACGGAAAACCATCAACGTGATCCATTATATAAACAAACTGAAAGAACAGAACCACATGATCATTTCATTAGATGCTGAGAAAGCATTTGACAAAATTCAACACCCCTTCATGATAAAAGTCCTGGAAAGAATAGGAATTCAAGGCCCATACCTAAACATAGTAAAAGCCATATACAGCAAACCAGTTGCTAACATTAAACTAAATGGAGAGAAACTTGAAGCAATCCCACTAAAATCAGGGACTAGACAAGGCTGCCCACTCTCTCCCTACTTATTCAATATAGTTCTTGAAGTTCTAGCCAGAGCAATCAGACAACAAAAGGAGATCAAAGGGATACAGATCGGAAAAGAAGAGGTCAAAATATCACTATTTGCAGATGACATGATAGTATATTTAAGTGATCCCAAAAGTTCCACCAGAGAACTACTAAAGCTGATAAACAACTTCAGCAAAGTGGCTGGGTATAAAATTAACTCAAATAAATCAGTTGCCTTCCTCTATACAAAAGAGAAACAAGCCGAGAAAGAAATTAGGGAAACGACACCCTTCATAATAGACCCAAATAATATAAAGTACCTCGGTGTGACTTTAACCAAGCAAGTAAAAGATCTGTACAATAAGAACTTCAAGACACTGAGGAAAGAAATTGAAGAAGACCTCAGAAGATGGAAAGATCTCCCATGCTCATGGATTGGCAGGATTAATATGGTAAAAATGGCCATTTTACCAAAAGCAATCTACAGATTCAATGCAATCCCCATCAAAATACCAATCCAATTCTTCAAAGAGTTAGACAGAACAATTTGCAAATTCATCTGGAATAACAAAAAACCCAGGATAGCTAAAGCTATCCTCAACAATAAAAGGACTTCAGGGGGAATCACTATCCCTGAACTCAAGCAGTATTACAGAGCAATAGTGATAAAAACTGCATGGTATTGGTACAGAGACAGACAGATAGACCAATGGAATAGAATTGAAGACCCAGAAATGAACCCACGCACCTATGGTCACTTGATTTTTGACAAAGGAGCCAAAACCATCCAATGGAAAAAAGATAGTATTTTCAGCAAATGGTGCTGGTTCAACTGGAGGGCAACATGTAGAAGAATGCAGATCGATCCATCCTTATCACCCTGTACAAAGCTTAAGTCCAAGTGGATCAAGGACCTCCACATCAAACCAGACACACTCAAACTAATAGAAGAAAAACTAGGGAAGCATCTGGAACACATGGGCACTGGAAAAAATTTCCTGAACAAAACACCAATGGCTTATGCTCTAAGATCAAGAATCGACAAATGGGATCTCATAAAACTGCAAAGCTTCTGTAAGGCAAAGGACACTGTGGTTAGGACAAAACGGCAACCAACAGATTGGGAAAAGATCTTTACCAATCCTACAACAGATAGAGGCCTTATTTCCAAAATATACAAAGAACTCAAGAAGTTAGACCGCAGGGAAACAAATAACCCTATTAAAAAATGGGGTTCAGAGCTAAACAAAGAATTCACAGCTGAGGAATGCCGAATGGCTGAGAAACACCTAAAGAAATGTTCAACATCTTTAGTCATAAGGGAAATGCAAATCAAAACAACCCTGAGATTTCACCTCACACCAGTGCGATTGGCTAAGATCAAAAACTCAGGTGACAGCAGATGCTGGCGAGGATGTGGAGAAAGAGGAACACTCCTCCATTGTTGGTGGGATTGCAGACTGGTAAAACCATTCTGGAAATCAGTCTGGAGGTTCCTCAGAAAATTGGACATTGAACTGCCTGATGATCCAGCTATACCTCTCTTGGGCATATACCCAAAAGATGCCTCAACATATAAAAGAGACACGTGCTCCACTATGTTCATCGCAGCCTTATTTATAATAGCCAGAAGCTGGAAAGAACCCAGATGCCCTTCAACAGAGGAATGGATACAGAAAATGTGGTACATCTACACAATGGAATATTACTCAGCTATCAAAAACAACGAGTTTATGAAATTCGTAGGCAAATGGTTGGAACTGGAAAATATCATCCTGAGTGAGCTAACCCAATCACAGAAAGACATACATGGTATGCACTCATTGATAAGTGGCTATTAGCCCAAATGCTTGAATTACCCTAGATCCCTAGAACAAACGAAACTCAAGACGGATGATCAAAATGTGAATGCTTCACTCCTTCTTTAAATGAGGAAAAAGAATACCCTTGGCAGGGAAGGGAGAGGCAAAGATTAAAACAGAGACTGAAGGAACACCCATTCAGAGCCTGCCCCACATGTGGCCCATACATATACAGCCACCCAATTAGACAAGATGGATGAAGCAAAGAAGTGCAGACCGACAGGAGCCGGATGTAGATCGCTCCTGAGAGACACAGCCAGAATACAGCAAATATAGAGGCGAATGCCAGCAGCAAACCACTGAACTGAGAATAGGTCCCCTATTGAAGGAATCAGAGAAAGAACTGGAAGAGCTTGAAGGGGCTCGAGACCCCAAAAGTACAACAATGCCAAGCAACCAGAGCTTCCAGGGACTAAGCCACTACCTAAAGACTATACATGGACTGACCCTGGACTCTGACCCCATAGGTAGCAATGAATATCCTAGTAAGAGCACCAGTGGAAGGGGAAGCCCTGGGTCCTGCTAAGACTGAACCCACAGTGAACTAGTCTATGGGGGGAGGGCGGCAATGGGGGGAGGGTTGGGAGGGGAACACCCATAAGGAAGGGGAAGGGGGAGGGGGATGTTTGCCCGGAAACCGGGAAAGGGAATAACACTCGAAATGTATATAAGAAATACTTAAGTTAATAAAAAAAAAAAAAAGAAAAAAGAAATGTGAGTGTGATTTGGGTGCATTGTATGAAGTTTCCAAATAATTAAGAAAAATATTGTTCGGAGAAAAAAACCTTGACAAAAGCAAAACAAACAAACAGAAACCCACTTCATGCAACTACCACTCATGAAAGAATTCTTCTGCTACTTCTGTAGCCTTTAGATTAGCACTCAGATTTGTAATTGCCTTTGCTTCTCTCTCACCAGAATAGCTGTGCTTGTTTGCTTGTTTGATACTTACCCCATAGAGTACTTTGGAGCTGAGAAAAAATAGCTTCTTTGCATCTTCAAGGTCATCATTGTGTTTAGTTAACTAGTAATTTAATGAACTGGGTAATGGCTCAAATACAAGATCAAAGGCAGTGATCGCTTCTATCTGATTTGGGGCAAAAATGGTAGTTAAAAAAAAAACTTCTGGAATGTTTTCTTAAATAGAGTTACTAAAGGAAATATATGTAGGTTCCCATATAATCACTGTGGGAGAGAATGAAATATCATGAAACGTTCCTCTCTCTAGGAAATAGATAATGCTCTGCTGTACCTACAAAGCTTCTGAAAGCAATTGCTGCCACTTAGTAGATAAGGCAAATTCATAGGTGCTCTTTCAGCTTCCAAAATATGGAAAACAAGGTACCTGGATATTATCAAATTTCAAGATAGAGCCTTTAAGAGAAGAACAGAGCTATAAGCTCAGAGTCATCCAAAAGGTGTGTAAGCTACAAAATGGAACATAGCCAGCCTCCCACATCTGGGCATTGTACATCGGATATTGACCAACTTCAGGTCAAAACTATGTCTTAAAGCTATGAACCACATGAACAGAGTTTTTCATGTTGTTTCATACACAGTACGACTATTTATACAGTAGTCTTGTGGTAGGTAGCATCACAACCTAAAGGTTAAAACATTAGGAGGATGTGAGCCTGAAAACAGGCTGGATTCCCGCAATGCCATTGGATAGCGTGAGCACCATCCATCACTGTTTGAATCCATTGTGTGATCTAGAACCAATCCTTTTGAATATCAAGGGGCAAAGATAATAATCACTTACACGTAAAGATTTAAAAGGTCTTATAAAAGAAAAATATTTCTGTATTATGACTCATTACATTATGTCAATGCATATTCTCAGAGAAGATATATAACAGCAGAAAAGTCAGATTCTTCATCTATAAAATATCAATATTGTTGGTGTCTGCATTGCAAGCTTGTTGTTATGAATAGAAGACAGCAAGCAGTTTCAAGATAGTGTATAATAGACAAGGGTTCAGGTGTTTGCATATTCCTTTGTGTGTGTGTGTGTGTGTGTGTGTGTGTGTGTGTGTGTGTGTGTGTGTGTAAAAAGGAAATAATTTGGTGTCAGAAACTTACTCCCCCATTTCCGCTTTCATTATTGACTTTAATATGGGTTAACTAGTAACAGATTCCCCTTTCTTCCTATTGTTCTTCTTCCAGACTGGTTTGCAGAGTCTTGATATTTATATTTGTATTTCTCAGGTAAAATGAGATTTATGTTCCTACTGTACAAAGTGTCTTTTAAACCAACAGATCACAAATATCTTCTGAAAACCAGGTTGACTTAATTTGAGAAACAAGCCTTCCCAAAACTGGCCGACCTCAATGACATTAAAAGCTTGCAACAATTTGTTTATAGTAAATACTAATCACAAAAGCTCTACATTTGTTAAGCTTTGCTTGCTTGCAAAGGTCATGAAGGAGCTACATAAGATTTCCCCTACTGCAGCTTACACAGTGCCTTTTCCCTTCTCCTGTGGAGAACAAGTTGTCCAGCCATAGTATAAACATTTGCCCTGCATCACTGCTGTCTCTGAGAGGCTTTGGCTCTCAACCCGGACGCTACAACACCAACAAAGAAATTAATCCGATTCGTGGGGTTTGGTGCCATCCACACTTCTCACCCCGAAGCTATTAAGAATGATTCCTTCTAAAATGTTAAAATTAAATGTGAGTACTATGAGACTTGGCTATTTTCATTTTATTGGGTTTTATTTATTACAGAGATTTGCAAACATAACCACTGGGGTAAATAATGGACTAAACTTACAAAGGCATGGTTCTGTCTCACTCTCATGTCTTTCACACACGGTTTGTCACTGTGGTTTCAGTTCTAGTGACTTAAGGAGATAACATAAAATCATTGCAGCTAGATTTTCTGGAAACGAAGGAAGGAGAGCAGAGCCTTTCAACATCATTTTTCATGGTCCACACGTGCTGTCACACGTCATTTTCCAGGAAGCGATCATCACATTGGTTTCTGGCTCCTCTTACCTTCCTCAAATCTAGTTTCAAACAAAAATTAAACTGAAATGATCTGTTCTGAATGAGTAAGTTCAGCTGCTAAGGTAGGTAGCTTGGCCTTGCCTAGAAAGACTGGTACAAGTTTTATTGTATCTTCTTAAAGGAGATGCAATATCTTTAGCAATACTCCTGGAGCCCCTTTAGGAAGCCTCCCAGTTTATCTGCTGAGGCAGTTGACTGAGAGGGACAATACTGTTTGCTATAAGAATAGTCAGATCCTCTATGGAATTTAACAGTCAGCAGTTGGTACCTAGGCACCAAGTTCAAACATTCTTTTTTTCTCTTTATTGGCAGGTAATTTTTTTAACTTAATTTAATTTCTTTAAATTTATTCACTTTACATCCCACTCAATAGGGGCTATCCCAAAAGCTGTTGCCTGCACATGGACTATGTTCTTCTAACTGGGCTGCCTTGTCTGGCCTCAGTGGGAGTGGACAAGCCTAGCCTCCAGAGACTTGAAGTGCCAGGGTGGGAGGATATTAAGGGGGGGCACCCGCTCAGAGGAGAAGGGGAGAGGAGAGGGGGGAAGGGTTGTGGGAGGGAGTAACCCAGATCTCAAAAGTTTAAATGTTCCTTAAAAACTTGCAAACTGTTCCAAACCAGCTTGATATCACTCTAATGCAGAAGAATCTAGACATCTGAGATCCTATCTGGCAACATAATCAGATCCTGCTTCCTGCCCCATTTAACAAATTTTATAAATGGAACTGAGATTCTTCACTATAGTTAACATCCAAATTCTAAAAGCCCACTTTAAGCCACAGGTAACTTCCCAAATGTTAAGTAAGTGCTTCCTTTTTTGTTCTTGTTTTTGGGTAGGAGGGGGAGGAGTTAGTTTTGTTTTTGTTTATTTTGGGTTTGCTTTGCAGCCATAGAGTCTAAGGTTTTCATACCATTCCTTATCACATTCTTTTGGTATTGCCTCTTTTTTTTATCATTTTCTATGTGCATCTTAGATATTTTACTTTTTGATCCTATTTTATCTAAAATTAAAATCTATGAAAAATAGGAATTTTTGTAATTTTTTAACCTCACATTAAAGAATGCAGATGTTTAGAATTTATTGTAAGAAAAATGGGTAAACAAAAACAAACAAACAAACAAACAAATTATACCCAGGTCCTCTGACTCTTCCCACTCCCCAGTGCCTGCATCTGTTATTAACAGAGTACCCATGGCTAGTTGGAAGCAAATGATTTTCTGAACAGGTAGTTCTGCTACAAAATAAAAGTGCATTGTTAAAAAGAAATACAAAACATTTTCTGTGATGAAGAGGGAATATGAGCTGGACACTTGCAGAATCACAATAAAAATATTTTTCAAAAGGAATTTCAATAGTAGTATTTTTACATCCAAAAGTGTCGGTGAAAAACTGTAAAACTTAGGCATCTAGGCTACAATAGTCTCTCAGGATAAATGCAGGTCATAATACGCAGAGAATTTTTTAGAGGCATCACAAAGGGTTAGGATTTCTGCCCCAAATGGAAAGTTATTACAGTTTTATATGGGAGCAATACTGTACAATTTTTTCATGTTATAAATAAGATCTTTCTTGCTTCACTCTAAAAATAGACCTAGAAAGAAAGTGGTAGAGATGAGGAGGTTATTCAAGAAGAGAAAAGGATAGATAATGAGAAAGGAGAGGGTGAGGTCATCTGTGTCTTCCAGTCTCAAACATTCTTCAGATTTTTTACTTGCCTGGTTGCATAAGCATCACACACTGTAAATATTAAAATAAAAATAGAACTAATCTATACACAGCTAGACCCAAAGTACCCTATATCCAGCTACAGAGAAACTTGCTTGTCGATGTTTATGGCTACACTCTTTAATATATCCGGGAAATAGAACCACCCTAGATGTCCATCAGCTGTTGGGGAATGAAATGTGGCACACACACACATAATGCTATTTTATTCAGATATTAATCAAAATCAAAGTTACAGGAAAACTGATGGAACTGGAATTATTTCATCAGAAGTGACTTGGGCTCAAAAAGAATACAGTGTTGTCTCTAATATGCAAGTCCTAATTTTAATTGTCATGTACAAGTTCATGTGAGGTTTAGTATAGAGAGATATCATAAGACTAGAAAGGCTCCCTAGTTGAGGGAAAGAGGTTTTGAGGAAGGGGATGTGGAGGAAAAGAGAACAAACTTGGCAAGAAAGTTGAACATGTGGAGCTTGGGGGAAGAAGGGTACAAGTGGGACAGGGGCAGACATGGGAAAGAAGAGTGCACTGTGGAGAGCGTTAACAAAAACTAAACATTGAGAAAATGTTGTAAAAAGATCTTGTAAGAAACTTAAAGGAATAGTGTCTTAAAACTAAAACAGAAAGTAAAATTTAGATTTAAAATTCACTTTCTTTTAAAATTAATATCTCAGTAGTTTTATATACTATACCTTTTTTATAAAGTTAGCTACTGTGATTCTATTTGT
The DNA here is from genome assembly GCF_021556685.1 of Rattus norvegicus. Taxonomy (NCBI): domain Eukaryota; kingdom Metazoa; phylum Chordata; class Mammalia; order Rodentia; family Muridae; genus Rattus; species Rattus norvegicus. Next base: position 71,877,228 of record NC_141538.1, read on the forward strand.
ATCAAAAGAAAAGAATATATATGCATATATATGTAGATATATATTATTATACACACACACACACGTTTCTGAAAATTGAACAGTGATGTTCATACCTCAACTCTAGCATAGTGCCTTGTGAAATCATGTGATAGTTCTTTGTCTGGATCCTATAATGGCTATACCTTGATTTGAATTTAAATACATATGAATATCTAATCAAAGCAAAGAGACCACAGGAACATCCTCATTTCACCAGTTAGAAAGACTCCAATCATTCCTGTTTCCATCTATGCCCTGGAGATAATCCTGGGCCACAGCTCTCCAAATGCAAATCCTACAAAGAGAGAGCCAGTCTCCCAGGAGTGCTGACACACCCAAGATCACAAGTGAAACCACCCCTATTGCTCCAATAGCTGACGCAAGAGGGACCTGCCAGGAGCCCAAAGGACACAGGAACCATGAAGCAGCCAGAGACAGCTTCAATCCAGTTTTCAACTGTGCCCCAGGGATAACCTTGTGCCATAGCCCTCATTACCCAAACCCTGCCTAGAGAGAGCTGATCTCCCAGGAGTGCTCACATACCTAAGAACATCACAGACTCACGTGATGGAAAAGCAAAAGCAAGACCAGCTGACACAAGAGATAACCAGATGACAAGGGGCAAGAACAATAAGATAAGCAACAGAAATAAGAACTACTTGGCATCATCAAAACCCAGCTCTCCCACCACAACATGCTCTGGATACCCCAACATATCAGAAAGGAAAGATTCTGATTTAAAAAATCACATCTCATGATGATGATGGAAGACTTTAAGAAGGACATACATAACTCACTTAAAGAAATACAGAAAAACACCCATAAACAGATAAAAACCCTTAAAGAGAAAACACATAAATCTCTTAAAGAAATACAGAAAAACACAACCAAATAGGTGAAGGAATTGAACAAAACCATCCAGGATCTAAAACCAGAAATAGAAACGATAAAAAAATCACAAAGTGAGACAACATTGGAGATAGAAAACCTAGGAAAGAAATCAGGAGTCATAGATGCAGGCATCACCAACAGATACCAGAAATAGAAGAGAGAATCTCAAGTGCAGAAGATACCACAGAAAACATTACCACAACAGACAAAGAAAATAACAAAAACCAAAAGTTCCTAACCCAAAATATCCAGGAAATCCAGGACACAGTGAGAAGATCAAATCTAAGGATAATAGAAGAGAACAAATATTCCAAATTTAAGGGCCAGTAAATATATTCAACAAAATTATAGAAGAAAATATTCCCTGACCTAAAGAAAGAGATGCCCATAAACAGATAAGAAGCCTGCAGAACTCCAAATAGATTGAACCAGAAAAAAAAATTCTTCTCATCACATAATACTTAAAACACCAAATGCACAATGAAAGAAAGAATATTAAAAGCAGTAATGAATAAGGTCAAGTAACATATGAAGGTAGACCTATCAGAATTACACCAGACTTCCCACCAGAAACTCTAAAAGTTAGAAGATCCTGGGCAGATGTCATACAGACCCAAACACTACACAAATGCTGGTACAGGCTACTATATCCAGCAAAACTATCAATTAACATAGATGAAAAAACCAAGATATTCTATGACAAAACCAAATATACACAATATCTTTCCAACAATCCAGCCCTATAAAGATAATAGATGGAAACATCCACCACAAGGAGGGAAACCACACCCCAGAAAAAGCAAGAAAGAAATATTCTTTCAACTATTCCAAAAGAAGATAGCTAGACAAACATAATTCCACCTCTAACAACAAAATAACAGGGACCAACAATGATTTGTCCCTAAAATCACTCAACATCAATGGATTCAGTTCCCCAATAAAAAGACATAGAATAACAGACTAGACACATAAATGGGACCCAGAATTTTACTGCATACAGGAAACACACCTCAGTGACAAAGACAGGCTCTACCTCAGAGTAAATGGCTGGAAAACAATTTTCTAAGCAAATGGTCTCAAGAAACAAGCTGGAGTAGCTTTTCTCTTAACAAATAAAATCGAATTTAAGTCAAAAGTTACCAAAAGAGATAAAAAAGGATGCTACTTCACACTCATCAAAGGAAAATTCTACCAAGATGAACTCTCAATTCTGAATATCTATGCTCCAAATGCAAGGACACCCACATTCATAAAAGAAACTTTACTAAAGCTCAAAGCATACATTGCACCACAAGAAGACTTCAACACACCACTCTTATTGTTGTAAAAATATAAAAAATAAAAAACGTATAGTTGTCTTTTATCCCCCACTAGGTCCTGCACCGCAGTGCCCCAAGATATCTGCTGGATATCTTAATTGTCTGTCAGCAAAGTCTCTCACCTGCTTTGCTCCATCCCATATCACACTCTACCTATCTAGTTCCCAAGGCAGGTTTCCATGGTGGCCCAGACCAGCCGCCCCACACTCCATTACACTTAAATCTACACATGAAAAAACACACAACACAATAACCTTTGGCCCAATTGACAAGATATAATTGCCCACCTAAACATACAAAGCCCAGTAACATTCATCCCTTAAGAACATTAATAACAACCTGCAAATACACAGAGTACAATCTTAATGTCAGCCTCCATTGTTGTCCCTGTCCCTCTTGTCTCTTCTTCTTTCTGTTCCAGTCTCCTCCTCTTCCTTCAAACTTTTCTCCTACCCATCCTTCCTTCTCATCCAATGACAGGCCTCCTTCTATCTTGTACCTGCCTCACCTGTGACATTATCCCACACACACTCATCAATGGACAGATCATAGAAACAGGAACTAAACAGAGTTACAGAGAAACTAACATAAGAAACTAACAAATGGATTCAAGATAAATATATATATATATATATATATATATATATATATATATAAAACATTTCATCCTAAAACAAAAGAATATAGCTTTATCTCAGCATGTTATCCTAGCTTGTCCAAAATTGACCAAATAATTGGTCACAAAACAGGCCTCAAAAGATACAAGAAGATTGAAATAATCCCATGCACCCTATCATACCACCATGGACTAAGACTGGTCTTCAATACCCAAAAAAATTGATAGAAAGCCCACATACACATGAAAGCCGAACAATGCATTACTCAATGATAACATGGTCAAGGAAGAAAAATAAAGAAATACTAAAGACTTTTTTAGAATTTAATGAAAAGGAAGGCACAATGTACCCAAACCTATGGGACACAATGAAAGCAGTGCATGAGAAGAAAACTCGAGGCAGTCGACTGTGTCAAGATAAAGCTGAATACCTCTTTCCCTGCCACTGGCTGTCAGAAACTCATAGAAGTGGATGATGACCGCAAGCTTCGTATGTTCTATGAGTAGCACATGGCCACATAAGTAGCTGCTGATGCTCTTGGTGAAGAGTGGAAGGGTTATGTGGTCCGGATCAGCGGTGGGAATGACAAACAAGGTTTTCCCATGAAGCAAGGCGTTTTGCCCCATGGCAGAGTGCGCCTGCTGTTGAGTAAGGGGCATTCTTGTTATAGACCAAGGAGAACTGGAGAGAGGAAGCGCAAGTCTGTCGGCGGATGCATTGTGGATGCCAACTTGAGTGTTCTCAACTTGGTTATTGTAAAAAACGGAAAGAAGGATTTTCCGGGACTGACAGATACTACTATGCCTCGTCGGTTGGGACCTAAAAGAGCTAGTAGAATCAGAAAGCTTTTTAATCTCTCCAAAGAAGATGATGTCCACCAGTATGTTGTCAGAAAGCCCTTAAACAAAGAAGGTAAGAAGCCCAGGACCAAAGCGCCCAAGATTCAGCGTCTTGTTACTCCCCGTGTTCTGCAACATAGCCAACATAGTGCTCTGATGAAGCAACATACTAAGAAAAACAAGGAGGAGGCTGCAGAGTACGCCAAACTTTTGGCCAAGAGAATGAAGGAAGCCAAAGAAAAGTGCCAGGAACAGATTACCAAGAGATGTAGGCTGTCCTCGCTGAGAGCTTCTACTTCTAAATCTGAGTCCAGTCAAAAATAAGTCTTTTAAGAGTAACAAATAAATAATGAGACCTTGAACAAAAAAAAAAGAAAAAAAGAAAACTCATAGCTCTGAGTGTCTCCAAAAAGAAACTGGAGAGAGGATACAGTAGCAGATTGACAGCACACCTAAAAGCTCTAGAACGAAAAGAAGCAAATACACCTAAGAGGCAGGAAATAATCAAACAGCGACCTGAAATCAAACAAGTAGAAGTATAAAGAACTATACAAAGAATCAACCAAACCATGAGCTGGGTCTTTGAGAAAAATCAAGAAGATAGATTAAACCCTTAGCCAGAAAAACCAGAGGGCTCAGAGAGAATATCAAAATTAACAAAATCAGAAAGGAAAGGGGAGATATAAGGACAGAAACTGAGGAAATTCAAAAAAATAAAAATCAACAGATCGTACTACAAAAGCCTGTACTCAACAAAACTGGATAATCTGATTGAAATGGACAATTTTCTAGGCAGATACCAGGTACCCAAATTAAATCAGGATCAAATAAACCATTTATGCAGTTCCATAACTCCTAAAGAAGTAGAAGCAGTCATTAAAAGTCTCCTAACCAAATTATTGCACAAAATAGGAACAGAAAGAACAACACCCAATTCCTTCTATGAAGCCACAATTATGCTTATCCCTAAATCACAAAGAACAAATGAAGAAAGAAAATTTCAGACAATTTCCCTTATGAATATTGATGCAATCACTCAACAAAATTCTCGCAAACCGAATCCAAGAACACATCAAAACGATGATCATTATGATCAAGTAGGCTTCATCCCACGGATGCAGGGATGGTTAATATTCAGAAATCCATCAATGTAATCCACTAAATAAACAAACTCAAAGGAATAAAACCATATGATCATCTCATTAGATGCTGAGAAAGCATTTGACAAAATTCAACACCCTGTCATGGTAAAAGTCTCAGCAAGATCAGAAATTCAAGACCTACACCTAAACATAGTAAAAGCCATATACAGCAAACCAGTAGCCAACATCAAACTAAATGGAGAGAAACTTGAAGCAATCCCACTAAAATAAAGAACTAGACAAGGCTGCCCACTCTTTCCCTACTTATGCAAAATAGTAATTGAAGTCCTAGCCAGAGCAATCAGACAACAAAAGGAGGCTAAAGGGATGTAAATTTGAAAGAGGAATATCACCATTTGCAGATGATATGATAGTATACTTAAGGGGCCTCAAAAGTTCCACCACAGAACTACTAAACCTGCTAAACAATTTCAAGAAAGTGGGTGGATATAAAATTAGCTCAAACAAATCAGTAGCCTTCCTCTACTCAAAGGATAAACAGGCTGAGAAAAAAAGTAGGGAAACAATATCCTTCATGATAGTCATAAGTAATATAAAATACCTCAAAGTGTCTCTAACAAAGCAAGTGAAAGATCTGTCTACAAGAACTTCAAGTCTCTAAAGAAAGACATTGAAGAAGATCTCAGAAGATGGAGAGCTCTCTCATGCTCATGGATTGGCAGGATTAATATAGTAAAAATGGCCATTTTGTCAAAAGCAATCTACAGATTCAATGCAATCCCCATCAAAATTTCAACTCAGTTCTTCATAGAGTTAGAGCAATTTGCAAATTCATTTGGAATAACAAAAAACCCAGGATAGTGAAAACTATCCTCAACCATAAAAGAACTTCTAGGGGAATCACCATGCCTGACCTCAAGCTCGATTACAGAGCAATAGTGAAAAAAAAAAAAGGTGTAAGGTATTGGTACAGAGACAGGCAAGTAGATGAATAATAGAACTGAAGGCCCAGAAATGAACCCACACACCTATGGTTTGACAAAGGGATCTAAAACAATCCAGAGGAAAAAGAGACAGCATTTTCAACAAATAGTGCTGGTTCTACTGGCTGTCACCTTGTTAAAGAATGCAAATGGAAACATTCTTATTTCCTTGTACAAAGCTCAAGTCAAAGATCAAGATCAAGGAACTCCACATAAAACCAGATACATTCAAACTAACAAAAGAATATGTGGGAAAAGCCTTGAAAACGAAAATTTCCTGAACAGAACACCAATGGCTTCATCTCTATATCAACAATCAACAAATGGGACCTCATAAAATTGAAAAGCTTCTGTAAGGCAAATGACCCTGTCATTAGGACAAAATGGCAACCAACAGACTGGGGAAAGATCTTTACCAATCCTACATCTGATAAAGAGCTAACATCCAAAATATACAAAGAACTCAAGAAGTTAGACTCCAGAGAACCAAATAATCCTATTTAAAAATTGGGGTACAGAGCTAAACAAAGAATTCTCAGCTGAGGAATATTGAATGGCTCCGAAACACCTAAAGAAATGTTCAAAATCCTTACTTACTCATCAGGGAAATGCAAATTAAAACAACCCTGAGATTCCACCTCACACCAATCAGAATGGATAAGATAAAAAACTCAGGTGATAGTAGATACTGTCAAGGATGTGGAGAAAGAGGAACACTCCTCCATTGTTGATAGGATTGAAAGCTAGTATAACCAATCTGGAAATAAGTCTGGCGGTTCCTGAGAAAATTGGACATAGTACAACATGAGGACCCATCTATACCACTTGTGGACATATACCCTTAAGATGCTCCAAGTACAATGAAGACACATGCTCCACTATGTTCACAGCAGCCTTATTTATAATATCCAGACGCTGGAAAGAACCCAGATGTATTTCAACAGAAGAATGGATACATAAAATGTGGTACATTTACACAATGGAGTACTACTTGGCTATTAAAAACCATAACTTCATGAAATTTGCACTAAATGGATGGAACTAGAAAAATATCATCCTGAGTGAGGTAACCCAGTCACAAAAGAACACCAGTGGTATGTACTCACTGATAAGTGCATACTAGGCAGAAAGCTTGGAATATCCATGATACAACTCACAGACCATATGAAGCTCAAGAAGAAGGAAGACCAAAGTGTGGATGCTTCAGTCCTTAGAAGGGACAACAAAATATTCACAGGAGTTACAGGCAGGAAGGACTCAGGAGGAAGAGAGAAGCGGGAGGGGGAAAAGTGAGCAGAATCAGCTATGGAAGGAGACAGATATGATATATAGAAGGTCAGGAAATTGAACAGATATGTAGCAATGGGGGATGGGGAACTGGCGGTAGCTACCAGAAAGTCCCAGATGCCAGGAAACAAGAGGCTCCCAGGACCCAATTGGGTGAAATTATCTGAAATACCCCAAAAAAGGAAGGGAGAACTGGTAGAGACCATATCCAGAGGTTAGACAAGGCCCCCAATTAGGCGATAGGGCCACCAACTCATCTCCAAATTTTTATTCCATAATTGCTCCTGTCTAAAGGAATTACAGATTCAATGTGTTGAGCAGAGACTGAAGGAAAGGCCATCCAGAGACTGCCCCACCTGGGAATCCATCTCATATACAGACACAAAACCCAGACACTATTGCAGATGTCAAGAAGTCCTTGCTCACAGGAGCCTAATATAGCTGTCTCCAGAACGGCTCTGCCAGAGTCTGTCAAATACAGATGAGGATGCTTACAGCCAATCATTGGTCTGAGCTGCAGACCCCAATGGAAAAGGTAGGGAAAGGACAGCAAGAACAACAATACCAATCAATGAGACACCCAGAGCTCCTAGAGACTAAACCACAAAAGAGTACACATGGAGGGATCCACGGCTCCAGCTGCATTTGTAGCAGAGGATGCCCTTGTGGGACATCAATGGGAGGAGAGGCCCTTGGTCCTGTGAAGGCTCGATGCCCCAGTGTACCCCTACAGTACATCTAGGGCAGTGAAGTGAGAATGGGTGGATAGCTGTGGGAGCACCATCATAGAAGCAGAGGGATAGGGGGTTTGAGGAGGAGAAACCGGGAAAAGGGATAACAGTTGAAATGTAAATAAATAAAATGTTCAATTTTAAAAAGAACAAAAGAAGAGAAAGACCCCTTTATCTCGGCTCCCCATTAATCTCTGTGTTGAAGACCAGCATCACATGCCCACCTGTAAATAGAGGGTCTTTATTGACCCTGTGGCCACTCTTTATATAGCTAAACAGACTTGAAATAATTAAGCACATAGAAGTGTATGGTGTAGAAAATGCAGTTATATGGAAAGTGACTGATCTAAGCCTTTTCTTCATGTTTCTGCAATTCTTCAATCCTATAATCCTTGGCATCATCAGTATCTTTACCAGCTACCAATCATAGCCACCAATTCACAGAGCTCTTACAAATACTACTTTTAATAGCATTTTATTACTAATAATAATTATTTAATTGGCCTATTATAGTTTTTAATGTGTGGTATATGTTTTTTTATTCTGCCCTATTCTTATATAGCAGTTACAATTCACCTTTTTGTTCATTGCACTGAAAACACCTGTGTATCAGTCTTATTCTGCTTTAAAAAGAAAAATCAGGAAGACATTATAATTTGATACAAAAGCTTCTCTTTCTGTAGTATCATCTCATACATCCTGAACCCCTGACAAGGGGCTGATACAGAACGGATAGTCTAGCCTCAGTGGGAAAGGATGTGCCTAGTTCTGCAGTGACTTGATGTGCTGTGGTTGATTGGTACAGGGAGGGAAAGGGGCTTCTGCTTCTCAAAGGAGAAGGGTAGAAGGGGAGAGGCTGTGTAAGGGGAGGACTGGGAGGAGTGGGGGCCTGCTGTGGATATGTAAAGTGAATAAACAAACAAACAATTAAATGGAGTGGGAAGGGGATGAGACAAACACAAGTATACACACACAGTGAAACAAATTAGGAAGGAGTTTGTTGTCTCTGAAACACAAGACTTCAAAGTATTTATTAATTACAGAAAGAGGGGTCAGCTAATCTTGGTAGGAGATCTCTATGGTTGAGCATCACAGGCTGTACACATCCTGGACAAAGAAAGTGCAGTTGCTAGTATTTACACACACTATTCAATCATCCATAATCACTTAGACTCAGACTCCTAAAAACAGCTTTGCCATTCTTCTTCTTGAAAATGACTCTGTCAATTTCCCATAAGTTCAAAGCCTTAGATTTTGAGATGGCTGTTCCCACGTACAATGCACAAGTCCAGGCAGGGCTTCCTCCACTCCCTGCAATCATCTTCCTCCTCTATACTTTCCCATGTGTGCATCCTTGGGGTTGTTTCCCATGTTGGACATTGTTGATCTGGAATTTGAGCAAACTGCTTCCAAACCATGTCCCTATCTGAAAAATAGAAAAGGGTGATAAAATTATTTGAGACATCTAAGCTTCAGGAATAGCCATAATGTATTCACAACTGTACATCAAGGCAAGTGAGGAGTTGGAAAGAGACTCATGAAGATGTGCTGACAAGGTCATTCGACCTGAGAACATGAAGGATGGAAGCAAGGGTTCTCTATAATTAGTATTTAAATCTATCAAAACCTGGACTAGGAGTCAGCCAAGCAACATCAAATTATTTGTATTATTACTGACAAAGCTGGAATTCGTGAAGGTAAGTAGCTTTCTGAGACAGTCGGATTCTTCATGCTTCATTCTTGAACAGAAAAGACTAACCTGTCCACTCACAGGAAAACCTGTCTCTTGGGCAACTAACATTGAAAAGAGAAGAAACTGGCAGGTAGTCCCTTCAAATCATTCACAATTTCCCTTCAATTTCCACTCACGAAGGAAAGAAGAGATAGGGTGCCTGTTCAATGACTTATCAACTTAGTCTACAAAATTCAACAAAGAATAAGTCGTTTTGCTCTCCTTTCCTCAACTAGCTATGGGGAGAATAATGGGCATCAGAGAGACACCAGGGAGGTTCGTTACACGCACGTCAGACTTCCTTTGTAGACAGGGAAAATAGAATATAGTAAACAACCCCTCTAATAGTCACGAAGCTCATCCTGGGACCACTGTGTCCCCTGCTCCTCCGCTTTCTCTGTCTTGAGAGAATTACCTTCATACTTCAGCCTATTTCGGTTACTTCGGGGGTACTACCTGAATACCTGAAAATGGCATGGTTGTTTGCAAAGTCATATGAAATCAAGTCTCAGAGGAATGATGTTATAAAGAATCAGAAAAACGAAACAAAACATAAAAAGACATGAACCTTTCCTATTCAGACACAATCATAAAGAGAATTGTTAAATATTTCATTATATTCTCTATTCTCTATTATATATAATATAATATATAATATATTATAACCTTATATTAACATATGTATGCAGTAAATACAGTTTCATGAGATTCTGTTTAATTCACCATTAATGCAGTTAGCTGTTGTAAATTGTTTCTAAGTGTCTTAGTCAGGGTTTCTATTCCTGCACAAACATCATGACCAAGAAGCAAGTTAGCGATTACACTTCCACTTTGCTTGTCATCACCAAAAGAAGTCAGAACTGGAACTCAAGCAGGTAAGACAGCAGGAGCTGATGCAGAGGCCATGGAGGGATGTTACTTACTGGCTTGCTTCCCCTGGATTACTTTCTCATAGAACCCAAGACTACTAGTCCAGGAATGGCACCACCCACAATGGGCCCTTCTACACTTGAACACTAATTGGGAAAATGCCTTACAGTTGGATCTCACAGAAGCATTTCCACAAGGGAGGCTCCTTTCTGTGAAAACTCCAGCTTCTGTCAAGTTGCTATGCAGAACCAGCCAGTACACTAAGCATTATTTTAAAGTCTATGGATTAATTCAATATATTACAATACATTTAATTATTATATTTAAGAGATAAATTATTTTTCTATTTATAATGATTAAACAAATGAATAAATATAAAATAAAATGTAATATAAGAAAAATTTTATTAGAACCAGAAAATTTTGTCATGAATAAACAACTTTAAAGTTTGACACACGATACTTAAAACTTTCCCCCAAGATTTATAACCTTTAATGCATCACCTTGTTATAAATTGTCTATCTCACTGTATCCTTCCCATTAGAAATGAGAACTTGATATTAATTTACATTGTACAGCATGGGTTGAAACCACCCATGAAAATTAAAACTATATTCCTTCCTCATGAAACCTGAGAAACCATAAATGTGCGTTGTTTTATAATTCTATACTTAGTTTCAGTTTAATTTATTGTGTACTAAGACCTACCTCACATAAATAGTAATTTTGAAGGACAAATGGATAAATAGATATAGTTTCTGGGAAAGCCATTCCTAGATATTTAGATTGTGGAAGTCTTAACAAGAACAATGTTGGAATTAAACAGAAGCATCTAGCATTGTAGAGAGAAAACTAAAAGTGTCTGTCCTAGTTAGGGTTCCTATTGCCATGGTAAATGAAACATCATAACCAAATCAGCTTGGGGAGGAACAGGTTTATCTGGCTTACAATTCCATATCATAGTACCACCTACAATGTTGCAAAGGACTGGGTCCTCTTCCATCAATCACTAGACAGAGAATTGATTTCCACACTCTCAGATGACTTTAGCCTGTGTCAAGTTGACATAAACCTATCCAGCACAGCATTCTATGCTACACCTTGCAATATTCTTGTAGTCTTGTATACCAAGAAAATCATGGCAATGAAAATTGGGGGAAAGTATTAGGTTGTGATGAAGAAAATTAAAAAATCAGTTATCAGAAAGTGACAGTAAAGAACACGAAGTAATACCAACAGCATCCTCAGTCTTTGCCAAGCAAAGAAATTTATCTCACCTAAGATGGAAATAGCCCTTCTCATCAATAGAGGGATGAATAAATTAAATGTGGTGTATATATGCAAGGAAGTTTTATTCATCCATAAATATGAACAAAATTGTGGCATTATAGGGAACTGGATGGAACTGAATATGATGGTTAGCAAAAGTACAACAGACTCAAAGAGAATGAAGATACATAGATAGATAGATAGATAGATAGATAGATAGATAGATAGATAGATAGATGATAGATAGGTAGATATATGATAGTAGATAGATAGGTAGATAGATAGATAGATAGATAGATAGATAGATAGATAGATAGGTAGATAGATGATAGTAGATAGATAGATAGATAGATAGATAGATAGATAGATAGATAGATAGATATCCATAGCATATAAAGGTAGAAATGTCTGTCTGTCTGTCTGTCTGTCTGACAGACTATGCGCATGTGCATGTGTGCTACCTGAAAATAGGGAGTGGGTATCTGGGGAAAGAAGGGAAATGAGCAGAGGTATAGGTTCCAATGAGTGCTGAGTTGGCAAAGTACAGATTTATATGTAAAAAATATAGCAAAGCTGTTACTTCATAAAATATAGCAAAAGCTATTATTTCATATGCTCATTTAAACCATAAATCTATGAACGGTTGTGCATGTCTGTAACCCTAGCACTTGAAAGGTGGAAGCAAAAGCAAAATATGAGTTCAAGGCCAGCCTCAGTTACATAATGAGTTTGAGTTTGGTAGATGACACTCTGTTGCAGAAATGCTAAATAAATGGAGACACACACACACACATACACACACACAGGAGAGATGGGGGAGAGGATTTTTGGTAGTGAGATTTTTGGTTTTTTTAAAAATCCAGTTATATTATGTGAATATGTGTTTGATTTAGTCCCAGGTGCAATATAATAGGCTGCTTCACAGCAGGTGATTATGATTTGCCTTGTGCACTAGCAGGGTCGTGATTTCTGCCAATTGTGGATAGTTAAATTCTGGGGACTCTGGTGAGAATATAAATAAAAGCTCCAACGAAGGCCTTTGAAGGCTGCTTCTTCTGGTTATGGTTTAATGAGAAGCTGGAGATATCCTTACAATGAAGACTGGACTTGTCCCAAGGAACACAATGTCCATAACCAACAGAAAGTAGCCTAAAGGGGTCTATGTCCACTTTTCCCTTTAACCTTCATTCTCTGCAACCTAGTGTTGGAGGCTTGGAAAGGTGAAATAAGAATTAGAAAGGAGGTAGAGATATAAAACCCCAATAAAATAGTAAAAAATACACGAACAGATTTTATTTTGATATACTTATTAAGTATTTGATACAATAAATTTTGAGCACATTTTTCCCCTTACCTCTCCTATAAATTCTCCCAGACCTACCCCAACCTTCTCATCCCCTCCCAACATCATATGCATTTTCTTCCCATAATTCTCCCTGTCCAGGTTGTGCTCCCAGGTATGGGATCATCTATTGGAGTATGATTCACCCACTATGGGTCAGTCCAAATTGTGGTCCTGGGTATTGGACCACCAACTGGCATATAGTTGACTTTAGTGGTCATATCCTTAAGGAATTTACTCTCTCTCCCCCAGACACCATAAACTGCCAATAGCTAGAGAAGGGAGCTGGAGATTCCCTTCCTACTTCACACTAGAATATTGATTGGCATGACACTGCTTAGATAAGCACAGTTATTTTGAGTTTATTAGTGTGACAATGATATGCGTGACAGTCGTTAGTGCGACTGTCATGACAGTCTCGACATATCCAAAAGATGTTTCCCCACAGTCCTCCTTGACCTCTGGCTCCTTCGACCTTTTTTGCCCCCTCTTCTACAGAGGTCCCAGAGCCTTGAGGGATGTCAGATACAGATGCGCCCCTTGTGACTAAACACTCCACTGATACTAATTCTCTGCATTTTGATTTGTTGTGAGCTCCTGAGTTAATCATCATCCACTGTACAAAGAAACTTCTCTATTGAGGTCTGAGAACTGTGCTCATCTATGGGGTTGGGGAGAGATTCAAAAAACGTTTGATATGATGCCCATTTAATACAATATTAACTATAAGTTACCTGTGATGGTTTGAATAAGAATAGTACCCATAGTCTTAGATAGCTGAATGCTTAGTCACCAGGGAGTAGAACTGTTTAATGGGGTTAAAAGTATATCACTTGGGGTGTGCTATGAAGTTTCAAAAGCACATACCAGGCCCTCTCTCTCTCTCCCCCCCTACATATCATGGTCCACCCTTATGCTTGCCATGCCTGCCACCATGTTCTCTGCCTTGATGGTAATGGACTAAGTCTCTGAAACTCTAAACAAACCCCAAATTAAACTGTTTCCCTTAAGAGAAGTAATATGATCATGTGGTCTCTGCACAGCAAAATAGAATAATGAAAGACACTCCTCAACCATGAATTCTTGGCAATATTTATAGTACCAAGTATGTATTTTATCCTGTGCAGCATGCCTTAAATCAAATTAGACAGTAGATCCCTACATATATATATATGTACATATATATATGAGAGAATATATATTTGTATAATGCCAATATTATATTCATATTTAAAAAGTTTAATTGGAGTTAACCTATACAGAGGATAATGCTCACTCAGGAGAAAAGGACTGCAAAAATAAATTGTGTTTTCAAATATTAACTTTCAAAAGTAAAACATAGTGGTGCTGGGTCACTTGGTTCAAATAAAAAAAGGCATTTACCCCAAGTCCTGAAAACCTGAGTTTGGTCCCTAGACCCCCATACCATGAAAGAAAAGAACTGACTTATGCAAGTTTTGCTCTGACATCCACAAGTGGCACACACACAGGCATGCACACACACACACACACACACACACACACACACACACACACTAAATGAAGTAACGAAAATGCAAACATAAATCCACTAGGGTTAGCTTTTATTAATTGTAATACATATAGAGACTGTGTATTTGCCTAAGATAGCATGTCAACATCCTTAGGCTCTATGGGTGAGTCTACTGCAGACAGTCAATCCTATGCCTCTTCTAAACTATTCTTGAAATTGGTGCTCACTGCTAACTTCCTCTGACGGTGTAACATTTGTACTTTGTTTTGTGAAATCAAACTCATGGTTTGATTTTGGTTTGTTTTTGTTTCAGCTAATATAATGCACTCACACAATGAACAGTACGAAGGCAGAATGAAGTTACTGCTTGCTAGCAAATGGGAAATGTTATATCTCAAGAAACCTCAGGTTGCCTCAGAGGGACACTTTGAAGACAGTACCAGCTTGACTTTTTCATCTACCAAGGAACATTCTGTGATTTTTCTTACATGCCCGAACACACCCAAAGGAACACCATAAATTGTATTTGGTGAGGAGAAAGGCCTAGTCACAAGTCACAGTTAGACAAACTATGCAGAAAGTGAGTCAAGCACACTGATCACACTATTAATCCTTTAATTGAAAAATTCATTTCTGAAACTTATAAACAGGGCTTGTGCTATCGCTGTCCTTGAGATTTTAAAATATATTCTCAAACAAAAGAAAGGTAAACCATTATTTACAATTAAAAAAATGTAATCACATTGTAAAATAACAGTGAGATAGAATTTTGGTCTAAAATGCTATGATATTTCCCAACCTAGCAATTTGCCACTGAAAATAGTCCAAATGCACAGACATATACGTGATTTTCTAGTGAGTACTGTGATGACTGTATCTGTTAGAAATACTTTTCTGCAAGGTTTGCAAATTTGTGCAAGAGTTGCTGCAGCCCATCCAGAACACACCCAGATTTCTTGATTCAGTACCCAAAGAATTCAGCCGGTATTTACAAAGCATCTGCATATATGCAAAGCATGTATGTAAACTGGGAGTGAGTCTGCTTTAAAATCATAGATAACGTCATTGTCGAATTGCATTTCTGATCTAAATTACTGCAGCAGGAGCCTTGTAAGTGGTTCCCAGTCAAGCCACCCTCAAATTTTCCAAATATGTTGCTGCTCTTCATGCTCCTACCGTTCCAAACCGTGAGAAGATTTTCTTCTCACACAGCCCTGAGCATTTGCTTATCCTGCCCTTTTCCTAGACCGAGTGCTCTGGTTTTCCACTCTCAAGCTCTAAGGGATCTTTTAAAACTCAACCTGAGCATCTTCGCATTCTGGGAGCTTTCCTGGCCCTTTAAAGACCTGCTTGCAGCAAAACAGTTTGCACATCCTCATCGCCTGTCTTCATGACACTGTAGCTGTTTATTTAAGCATTTATCACCCTACCAGAAGGTGGCTTTCAGAAGCACAGACGTGATTGATTTTTCCCCCTTCCCTCCTACTGTCAGAGTATAGCCCATGGTATTGATCCTGAAATGCTGACACTCATTCTCCCTTCAGGTATTCTCTGAAAAAGGATAAACACAAGGGGAAAATAACATTGAGAAATAATGGGTAGGTTTTACTAATAAATACATAACTTTGGTCAGTCTGAATGTGGGATTTTCTGATAAGTACTTCTCATGTGAGAGTGTAGGCCTTCAAAAGCTTGGGACTACTCCTTAGTAGTCCTGAGAAAGGCCTCCACAATAGATGAGAAAGGGACTCCCTCTACACACTTAGTCACTGACAGAACATGAAGCACTCTTGGGTGAATTGAGGCAAGCTTCATAGGGAACATTTTCCAAACAGATCTCCCATGTAGTTCTTGTAAATGTCACTTTTATTTCCTCAGATGAAGTGACAAGTTGAAAGCTGTACCCAAGCTGTGCAAATACGTGGCTTGGGCTGGGCCTAACGTTTCTACCTAACCATCCCAAGGCCTGGGCCTGGAAGCTTGTAGCCTCCATACAAACTAATCTTCTGCAAGCCCAGACCTTGAAGGCTTTAGCTTCCAGTCTCTGCTAGGCTAGATCTCTGAGACTTACTGCTGAATAAATTTACTCTTTCTAGCTCTTTCTGAACTCAGGCTGGCTGGTTCAACTCAGCTGTTCTGGGTCAAACTCCTTCAAGTTGGCTGACTCAAATTGGCTTCTCCTGGTTTGTAACTGAATTGCTCTGCTTTGAAAGCCTGCCTCTGAACTAAGCTGCTCCAAACTGAGCTGAACCATACTGCACTGAATTGAATCCCATTCAGTTCTTTCTCCCTCACCACTCTTTAAGTAGCCTCTTTACTGTCTATTCTTGTGAGAGACAAGGCATATCCTATCTCTGACTCATTCTGTCAAATCTTTCTCTGATTCATGACGTTGTCTGCCCCTCCCCCAATTGGATGTCATTGTTTGGGATCAAAGGTGTGCAGTAAGGCTGGGTCTGTAAAGGGGATTAAAGGTATGTGGCATGACTACATTTCAGCCAGATCATGTCTTTAGATATCACCCCTTGCCAGAGCATCTATGTTGCTGAATTAATATTCCTGTACAAGTACTAATTATACCTGACCTTTTCTAAGCTTCTACTATAAGACCAGACTGAGTGTATTCAGGTGATATGACCAGAGATACATAGATTTAAGGAGTGATAGAGTAGAATAATATGTGATCCTATAGTTTATATATAGGATATGTATAAATAATAACCTATATTCCTGTCAAATAGGTCCTGGTAAAGATCTTAAATGCAGCCAGCAAATCAATGTCTTGCCCCTTAGGAAGATTCTAGAAAGAGTTGAAAGTCAAAGCGTGTGAACCCTACTGATTCCTCTTCTATAAATTCTTATGCTTTACAACAACTTATCATACTCAAATTTTCAGATATATTATACAACATAATAGTCAACAGTACACAATTGTTAAGCATCCATGTTTTTATTAACAGATTAGAAACTAGGAAAAAAAGTTGCAGCAAACCCATAAGACATTTTCTCAAAAATGCAAAACAATGTGGTTTTCCACTAAATGATGTGCCACCAAGTGTACTTCAAATGTCCGTGCATGAGGAGCTACGAAGTAGGACAGCGGGAGGCCTAATTATGTTAGAAATGCCTCTGAAGTTCTGTTTCTGTGTCTGTAACCATTCCTCAAGCAAGCTGCATATCCTGCCTCCACTGCTCAAGATACTCAGGTGTTGCGTCTGTTCTGACAACTTTAAGGTGCATAGTATGGAGCACAGGAGAAGGATAGAAGTGTTATGCCCAGACCTTGGAGTCCCCACAGACCACCAAAGACTGCCAGGAGTCCAACTTCTATTCAAAAGCAAAGTCTTCATTCAAGCTCAAGCTTGGACCTCTCCATCCTCCCCAACACAGTGGATGGGTGTGCAAGATGCTGAGCTGGTGTCAGCTTTAACTTGTGTGAAGTGTAATCTGGGTAAGGGGCTTTCTAACTTGGTAGTTACATAATTGGGTTGGCATTTTACAAAGCATAGTTTACATGAAATTTTAGCTAACATCATAAACCTTGCTATGACTTTTGCCCTGGATATGACAATGGGCATTTCCTCTTATCGAAGGTGGAGTGGCTGTTACTTGGGATATGTCTTGGTTCCTGGAACAAGCTGTGGTTTTCCCAGATACCAAGTTCAAACTGAGGACAGGCTGGATGTAAGATGGGGTTTGAACACGAAATAGAATTAGCTGGCTAGATTCTTCAGTAAGCAAAAATAAACAGCTCTTGAAACACTACACGTAGACGTATTTTTTTTTCTTTTTTCTTCTTTTTTTTTTCAGAGCTGGGGACCAAACCCAGGACCTTGCGCTTGCTAGGCAAGCACTCTACCACTAAGCTAAATCCCCAACCCCAATAGACGTATTTTTTAATTACAACCTAGTTCTTTCAGGGTAGCACACAAACAAGGTCTAATCTGCTCATAGAATCTAAATGTTTGGGTTAAAATGGTTTATATGAAAACAGATTTTCTTAGAAAAGACAGAGGAAAAATATATCTATTTTCCTGGGGACTGAGAATTCATTTAGGGAATCTCACCCTCAGAAAACAAAGTTCTAATGAGTTTCAGGTTCAAGAAAGCTTGACATTTTTGTTGCCCTCAGAATTTGATGCCACATGAGAAGGAAAGAGTAGCAATTCAGGGAGGTCTCTGTGTGGCTTTTATTACCCTGTAAAGGTTGGGAACCAGGAATTTAGAGCAGTGGTTATATTCATGACCAATACATGTAACACATATATGTCATATTTATATACTTTGTGTCAGTCTCCTCTCCTCAATGCTTATCAGAGCTTGAGCATAATGAAAATAATGCACTATAAAAAGACTTTACCACAGTTGAAACCAACAGCCACATTATCTTATAAAAATTTAGAAGTTCAAGCGCAAACAGTTTAGAAAATCAATAAGATATGTAATGCTGTCTTGATCTAATTTCACCAAAAATGAGTAAAGAAAAAATTGTGACTGACACTTGAAAGGGATCATTACCTTTAATGGGAAATGCACTTTTTGTGAAACAGATCTAACTATCTGACATACTAGATCAATGACTATAACAACGATGGATCATTTCCCTTAATACCCTCTATCCTGAGTCTTTGATTCTAATATCATCATTCTAACACCTAAGTGTGAGAAGCACGGACTTGCTAAAAAACAGTTGTGAATAACCTGATCTAATTAAAAGACTTCCTTCTGGAGTCCACAGCTGTCATACTATCTACAATATCTCACAAGTGCGAGTTGCTTGTTTTCTCTCAATCTACTGATAGAGATATTTGATAATTTATTACAAGGAAAAACACATTTAAAATGTAAAGTGATGTAAAAAGATATAATATTGAAATTGGAGAAAAGGAACATTTCGTGTACAAACATGAGAATATGAGTTTTATCGTTAGGTCTGGTGCCTGCAACTCCAGCACTGTGGGAGGTAGAGAGACTAAAGCACCCTGTGGAAAGGAGTTGGGCAAATGATGACAGATCGGGCAGAACATCAGACATTTTAAAACTCTGGCTTCCACACATGCATGCACTAGCACACAGCCCCCCTCCACACTCACAGCCCCACACAAAAATCAGAGCCACATTTTGTATTAAATCCACAGTTAAGCATTAAAAAGGAGATGGGACTGTCAAAGAATCAGACAAATAATCAGAATCTTTCTCTTGGAGGATAAAATAGCATTTTACTGCCAGAAGGGGAAATGTCTGAGGATTAAAGTCAAGAGTAATATCAAAAAGGCAAAAAGAACTAACAGGTGTTTGTGGGAGTTATGAGGAAAAGTTTATTAATTGGTTGTCTTATTTATTTACATGTCAAATGTTGTCTCCCCTCCACAAACTTCCCATCCCATCTTCTCTTCCCTTTGCCTCTAAGAGGGTGCTCCCCCACCCCACCATCCAACCCCTCATCACTGCTCTAGCTTCCCTCTAAGCTGGGGTATCAAGCCTCTCAAGAACCAAGGGCCTCCCCTCCCACTGATGCCAAATAAGGCCATCCTCTGCTACATATGTAGCTGGAGCCACGGACCCACCCATGTATACTCTTTGATTGTTGGTTTAGTCCTGAGAGCTCTGGGGATTCCGGTTTATTAATATTGTTGTTCTTCCTATGGAGTTGCAATCCCCTTCAGCTCTGGGAACCCCTAACTCTTCCATTGGGGTTGCCAGTCTCAGTCCTATGGTTGACTATGAATGAGTATTTGTATCTCTCTTAGTCAGATGCTAGTGGAGCCTCTCAGAGGACAGCCATACCAGGCTCCTGTTAATTTCAATGTTTCAGTATGGAGCTATATGAATGTTTTTATGACCTCAAGTTCATTATTAAAATGAATAACAATAAGTTATAGCTTATGATATTAATGTTGTCAGTTTAATTTTCCCCTCAACCTTTTAAAAAAAACCTAATATGTATCACTTTCTCCTCTCCAGTCCACTCTAAAACAGAAACAAAGCATCAAATACCATAGACTTACTTAAAGGGAGAATGTTTATGACCTGTCAGAAACCATTTAAAGAGGGAAGACAGAAAAATAAGAATAAGTTACAGAAGAATTCATGGGCAGAACACTCAAAGCAAGAATAGAATGAGAGAACCTTTTAGAACAGAGTTACTCAAGCAGGGTTCTACAAAATGTAATGAAAGGATTCTTGACATGGTCTCTAAAATTTAAATAGAACACGGTTTTATTTGGTTTTATCTGGTTCCTAGAATGGCAGCATTTACAGTAGAACACAATAAGTTAGCAGCTAGCCCGTGCTTGCATTGGAAGCCTCTGGCCCTGTATTGCAGTGTCCACAAGACTGCCTTCATCAGGGTGGCTACCTACTAGCTTTTCACATGATTGGAAAAGCCATGAGGATGATAGTCTATCAGGAAGAAGATGACGGGTTGATGTCACCACTTTTTCCCTTCCTCGTGTGCTTTGAATATAAAGTACTCTCAAAAGCATCACGTCCTCCTGAGGACTGGACTATTCCCGGCATGCTTTATGGGTCTGACATTTTTAAGTTAAGAGCTTCCACTAACAATTGTGACATTGAGTAAAAGTGACTCAGCCCATCTCTTGTGCATTAAGTAACACCGCTGCTTCCTCTCCTACATATTATCATTAGGACTATTGTGTTCTCTCTGTCTTTCCCGGGATTCTTTAAATGCTCCTCTGACCTTGTCAATCGGTGAAGCTGTTGCAATCTTCTTCTGTGGCTTTAGACCTTATCGTGTCTAGTACTGTTAATGAGGCAAGATCATGTTCCTCTGACTGACCATCGGTGGTGTCACCCCAGAGGAGAGCTACCACAGCATGTGCTAGAGAAGACATGCTTGTCTTTTTCGTGAAATCCTGAAGGCCTTGGCGAATGGTGATCCCTGCTTTCACCTGCGCTCACACAGTGGATCCACTCTGATATGTCCTCAGTATTTCATTTCTCACTATATTCTTGTCCCTGCATGCCTGTAAGTGATTTCCTGAGAAAGGGAAAATAATTTCTCTAATGAAATATACAGTCAATGTGTTCATTATAGGAAAGGAACTCTTTGGTGCTCTAACAGCTGAACTACTGATTTGAACTGATAAATAAAATTTAATTTCTATTGCAAAATTTAATAGATTGTTTAAGCTGAATTAAATTACATTATGCATATAAAACTTTTTATTGTAATGTTCTCATTTAACTATATCTCCCTCTTTTTCATGCTTTATTAATATATGTATTTCCCAGTCAAATCTGATAGTCCAAATGCAAACTCTGAACACAGGATATACTGTGAAGAAGAGTTTAGATTTAGGCTTGTGAATATTTTGCATTTGAGGATATGCAATAATTGCATATAAGAATTGAAATATTCTAGGTTATTTTACTGTGCTGGTACATCAGGAAAGGGAGGAACATTTTTATCTACAAGTAAATATCCTTACACAAGGGTTCTTCCTTGTTGGCTATGGCAGACAAGTGCAATGTTGCAATGTCTTCAGAAATCTTGAAAAGGCACTTAATTACAAATCACTCCATCTGACAAGGAAAAGTGATTTTTAAAAAAATAGCTATCAGAATTTAAAACAGCCTGGAGATTTTCAAGAAAAGTCGCATACTTTGGAAAGTTTCAAATTGAGCTACAAAATAACAAGGCACACTGCCTTAAAGGAAAAAGAAGTTATACTGTTGGTAGTTTTAAAAAAGTTAACACCAACTCATCTAGTAAATAAAATAACATGCAGCTGCAGAAACTGTAACCCCTCCCCCACTCTTTTTTTTTTCTTTTTCGGAGCTGGGGACCGAACCCAGGGCCTTGTGGTTGCTAGGCAAGCGCTCTACCACTGAGCTAAATCCCCAACCCCCTCCTCCCCCACTCTTTTAACAGGGAGAAAAAGATTTATTCAGCTTATATTTCTAGGTCACTGCCCATCACTGAGGGAAGTCTGGGCAGAGACTCAAGGACGGAGCTTGAGGTGAAAACCTTGGAGAAATGACGCTCACTGGTTTGCTCCCAGGCTCACCTCCAACAACCATTTGTAGACATCCCAAATCCACTGCCTAGGGAGGGTAGAGGTCCCATTGTTAAAACCAATAATTGGCAATAAGAAACTGTCACTTGCCACTGAAGAGGTCTCATGTGATAATCTTAAAAGCAAGAGCCTGCTTCCTAGATTAATTGGTGCACAGATTTTGTCAAGAGGAGTTATGCTATCACACCGGCATCACTTACTGAGAGGCCAAATCCTTTGGTTCAGACTCCATCTTAGAGACCCTGACGTAAGGTTGAACTCGAGTAAAGGAACATTCCAGTACCTCGCACCGGTTTGCAGACATTTCACTTCCAAACAACCACCAATCAGAAGGAAGACAGAAGTTACGTTTCTGGTCCGACTCCCAGCACCAAGCCATTTATGTTAAAGGCCAGCCTGGGTATTCCCTTCCCCCGTCTATAAATGCTTGCCTGAAACTAGGCTCAGGGCTCCACTTTCCTGCTGTGCCAGGGTTGGCAAGGAGCCCAAGCTTCCAGCTTGAACAAAGAGACCCTAATGCTACCACATCAGTATCAGCTCCTTGGTAGACTTTTGGGTTAATGAACGTTTCCTGGCAATACTCAAGTACTGGAGAAGTTCAAATACATGTGTTCTGCTATGATCAGTTGCTGCAAAGCAATAGTATGGGCTTCTACTGAAAAAAAAAATAGCTTTCTTGGGGAAACTGCCCTGGCACCTAGCCCAGTGCTACCCCATCAATGAGGAGAGCTCTGAAAGTTTCTTATGTTAATTATTTTAAAAGATCATCCTAAAATGGCCTCCACCCCCACCCCTTCTGTCTCCTCAGGGAGGTTATGATCAAATGAATCACTACCTTACAATACTACAAAAACTATTAGTTTTATAAATAAGCAAAAGCCAAGATTGCTTTAAAATGGGGGTGGGGGGCTGCTGTATAACCCTGTGAGCATAAAGCATAAAAACCTTCCTCTCCATGCAGAAATTTTTGGCTGAGCACAGAAAAGTTGTCAATGTGGGTTTTGATTTTGAAGAGTACTTCAAAAAAATTACTTCCAAAAATAATTTTCGAAAAAATCACCTTCAAAACATCTACTTCAAAAAATAGAAACTGCATCATCCTGAATGCTCTGTTTTTTTGTTTTTTTGTTTTTTTAGATGATACAGAAACCAGCTACTTAAGTACTTCTTTTCCCATGAACACAACTAAAGGAATCTTGACTGTAATGCCCTTTTATGGAAAAAATAGATTTAAAGAGCTTAGGTGTCACCTTCTTTAGTCCAGTATGGGATAAAGCATAGAGGCCAAGAAGGATGATCTGAAGAGGAATAAAGGGATGTGACAATTTCAGAGCCTCCCTTAGCTCTCTGCTACTCTACGCAGTTTGTTTGTGGGACACATACAGGAACAAACAGCATCATATTTTAATGCTGTGTTCTTATGTGGGAAACCAGAGCCCATCTACAGCAGCTGCATCTTCATTACTTAATCTCTTATGGCTGACACCACGACATATCCAGTGAATTACAGGTCTTTATGTTATACGGTCTAAGCAGTTGCTTGAGTCCAAAGTAGTCATTCACCAGAGGCCAATCGTTGTCTTAAAGCACAGTTGAAGCATGGTCGCATAGTTGGTCCTACATAAGACTCTTAGCAAGTTTCTTTGGAAAAAGAGAACTTTGAGTGTATGTGTGTGGAGGGGGTTAGTGGGTAGGTTCAAAGCAGAGCCCAGATTTTAGTGATGCCATGAAGGGAATGCATGTAATTTGTAAAGCACCCACAGGGCCCAAAAACATGATTAGTCAAACACACAGAAACATTTTCAAACCTTTACTTAATTGTAACAGATGGCTGAGCAATAAATTTCTATTTCAAGCTAAAGGATGCGCTGCAAATATATCTGGCTGAAGTCCAGGCTTGCCAGCATAGTATTTCATTGTTGGAAGAAGACTGAGTCTGTATTAGGTGACTGTTAGATGTGGTCCAATTAGCTGCCTGAGTGGAACTGTAATTATTGAAATCACCACCTTTAATGGAATACAACCATGGACCTAAAAAGAACAAGCTTGGTATAGTTGTCTCTTTGCATATAAAAACAAAAGAAAGAAAAGAAAAAAAAGAAGTTAAACCCTAGACAGGTTAAGTAATTTCATCTTCCCATACTGCTAATTACAAAACTAAAATCCAAACTTAAACACCTAGTTTTCCACTTACCATTCTATCATGAGTGAGGATAAGACCCAAAGAGAGAAAGCAATACTCCCCTAAGGTCAGGCAGATATCTGGAAACAATATTCTATGTACATTCCGAACATCACACTGGAGGTCTGATTTCTCTCGCAGACAGGCTGAAAAAGAATCCTCAGCTTTTACATTGTAAGAGAATTTCCTACTGAGGACTGAACAGAGTGGAAGAGCGAGTGTTGCATCTGGACTTAAAAGGACACAAATTCTAACCTCAGTGCTATAACTAGGTAGATTGGCGATATGCAAATCTCATGAAACCTCTGCATATTCATTAACAGTCGAGAAAATGAAGACAGTAGCAGCAAGAGCTTTGATGTGCGCTTCCAGTAAGAAAGTGATATGTCAACCCCACACCAAGCACACACCAAGCATTCTGCATGTCAGCCGGGCCATTTTTGATGTCCACATCAAATGTTCAGATTTTTTTAGGGTATAAACTGTCAGTATGCCATTAACTTGAAATAGTTTTATTCTGTGAAAACAACGTGAGCCACTACCTTGTTTCGCCAAATCAGAGGAGGAAGCTGGATTAGAGAAAAAAAGAAAATGGTACAGTCAGGAAATTTTCACCCATCAAGGAGGGCATTTCAACCTGAGATGTTGGGAGGCTTTGAAAGCTTTGCTGTTTCAGTCCCGACTTTTGAGACACATTCTCACACTGTGACCCAGGTGGTCCTGGAATTCTTTCCAAGGCCCAGGATGCCCTCACACATCCTTTTGTCTCCACTTCAAGAGTGCTTAGCTTAAAGGTGCATGTTCCTCTGTCTGATTTTGGCCTTCGAATTACTCTCTCTATTTCAATAAACTGTCATTATGATGAAGTCTTTCAAACACGGACTAGACCTATGACCTCCTCGTTCCTTCATTCTCTTCCCAGACACACATCTGAAAGAAACCAAATTATATATAAAACCATGAGCTAGAGGGAGAAGAGAGCGGTAGGAAACCTTGTAGCCTGTCAAAGAGATGAGGTGACACTGGCCTTTCCTCTGGACCCTTAGGCTTGCTATTGATGTATATCAAGAAACCCAACATCAGTCCACAAGCCCTGAGTCAAGGAACTTGGAATTATTCCTTCATTTTATGGACAAGCAGTTGATTCTCCAACAAAGAGACTTCTGGATTGATCCTGGTCACATGCTCACACTAATCCAGTAATGCAAGGACATTGCAAAAGGAGGAAGTCCACAAGGGTCATCAGAGAAATGGTCATGGCAAAAGATACATAAACGAGAAGCAGAATGCAGTGGGTCAAATGTCCCCAAAACAGTGGCAACTCTTGCTAGCAATAGGGCTTTGATGCCATCAGGCTGATGGATCTGGGGAACAGACACGATGGGTGCCAACAATGTGGTGAAGAGCAAGCATGAAGAGTTCAGGTCACTTTGTCAGCTTTTAGAATGAGGGACTTGGTACAGTCTCCCTGGAACTCTCTTCTTAAGGTTGTCTGACATTTAAGTAAAACCTAATCCTATAAGGAAGTTTATTTCTGCCACATGAGAAATGTTGACATTTTCTCACTTAAAATGTAGAGATATGAGTACATATATTGTTTTACTACAAAATCCTATCTGGGTAGATAACACAAAGTTTCTGTATTACATAGAGCTTTGGAGGTTGGAAGTTTCAAATAGATTTTTTTCAAACTCTATTAACCTTTCAGTGTGTGTGTGTGTGTGTGTGTGTGTGTGTGTGTGTGTGTGTGTGTGTGTACAACCTGTGGGATTTGGGTCTCTCCTTCCAGCATGTTGGCCCCAGAGGTCAAACCCATGTCATTAGGCTTAGTGGCATTTCACAACTGAGCTGTCTCTCTGGCCCTGAAGTGAATCTTGTTTACTAATATCAAGATGTCTGAAGCTATAAGAGGAAAAAACTCTGTTTCCTTACTAATATGGTTTGAATGTCAGAGGTTCCTTGGCAGACTCACATGTGTTAGCACTTGGGCCCAAGTTGGTGGTGCTGTTTGGAAGGTTGTAGAACCTTTAGGAGGTGGAGCCTGACTGGCAGACATATGGGCTAGCCTTGGGATTTCATAGCCCAGCCCTGCCTCTTGTTCTTTGTATTCTGAAGGCCAATTCAATGTGACCAGCAGTGTCTGGCCTCCGCTGCCTTGCTCCCCACCCCTACCATGATAAACTAAAGTATACCCTTGAATTGGAACCAAGATAAGCCCTTACCTTGCTTTTTCTCAGGTATTTTGTTAAAGCAACAAGAGAATTAACTCAGACATTTAGGTTCTCTAGTATCTATGGCAAGCCTGCATTCTTTGCTTTTATCTTCAAAGCACAAGTCTATGACAAGTTCTATCTACCTATGAGTCTCTTGCCTTCCTTATATTGACCCTTATGACTACAGTGAACCCACCCGGGTAATTGAGGATAATCACTCCATCACAGTTCCCTTAAGGTCATCATAACTATAAAATCCCCTTAGAGGTACTCTTAAGGACTTGGAGTAGTTAGTACTTAGATATTGTTAAATATGAGTAAGGATGATTTACTGAGTCTGTTTTGTAAGCACTCTTCCTGGGGATGAATAAAACTCTCGGAAACAGAACATTTAACCCTCTAAATGAGAGCAGGAAGATTCTCCCATTATGCCTGCATGCCTTGGACAGAAAGTGGCTGCCAAGAGCCTCCTTCTTTGTCCTCTTGAACAGTCCACAGTAAGTTTGAGGGACCACTCAGGGGCAAGCACCACCACAACCATTTCTCTCTGCTGCATAAAGCGCTGCTGGCTTCAGGGGCCTTTGCAGCATTCGTGATCATTCCAAGAAGTTGCACTGACATAGACAGGCTCCTCTATGGGTAGTACAAGTCTCTTTGGAAGACTCTCCTCTAGGCAAGGCAAGCTTCAGTGGACTCTAGATGACACACTGTTCAGCCTGCAGTTATTCTCACTGAGGACTGGAGAAAGAGCACCTCCCCGTAAAGCACACACACACACACACACACACACACACACACACACACACACAACTGTTTAGTGCAATATGAAATCTTGGGACTAATGGAACTAGACACCTTGCACTATCATTCTGTGATGGATGGAAAATAATCTGAACACAAATTTGTCAAGCCCAATACCACCTATATGAGCAACCTATTTCTTTATCTCAGTGAGTCAGCCCGGTAGATTTCTGTCCTACACATTAACCCTGTATGACTCCAATAAAAGACATCTCAAGAATTATTTTTATCTACGTGTGATTTTATTTTGCCTAGAATGGGCTGATCTGACTGCTCACTTAGTACCCTTAGTACTTTTAGCTGTGGACTCACCTAGAAGTAAGGGGAGGTAGCTGAAGAGTTCCAGAGAGAAACTGGGAACAGAACCTGCAAAGAGCTGAGAGGACAGATGGTGAGAGACTATAAACAACCAAGGATGAGAGCTCCAGGCTCTAGGTGCTGGAAAAGTTCCTGGGAACTACCAAGGGTTACAAGCTATGGGTCCCAGCACACGATGATCAGAAATTACAACACTAGCTTCTAGCTGTTGGCTGCTGGCATGAAAAGTCCACAGCAAAAAGTCTCATCTGTGAGTGCCAAGAGATCTATAACCTTCTGGCTTTTAAAGCCTGGAGAGCCTTAAGCCTCTAGTTCTCACAACCTAGAGCAAAAAGCCTCTGGGTTTGTAAATCCAACCCGCATTCATCTGGCACCCGAGTACTCAGCCCTGCCAACACGAAGGATGCTGTGCTTTGCCTATTCATTATTATCCAAAAGGAGCCAAATGACCCTTGGGCAGCCATTTGTGACTCTTTTACACATTAATATATTCACAGCTTCCAACAATTAAAAAAATCTCCATGCTTGAAAGTTCTCTGACCGAAAATCTAAAATTGTTGACTTGAAGTTTTAAAAACTAACACATTCATCTCCACTTACCCTCCAGGTTTCTGTGACCTAATATCCTAAGTTGAAAAAATGATAAAATTGCAACACCTCCCATTCTTTCTGTCACTCAAAGCCTAAGATCCTTAAAAAGAAAATCCCCAACTTTATTCCATATCCATCTTTAATTCAGGTCCTTTCCATTTATTCCCTTAATTATTTCAAGGGCAGGAGAACATACCACCATGTCATTATTTTCTTCATCCTTCATTTCCAACTATAATTCCAGAATTACATCTTAACAACACTGTATAAAGGAACTTATTTGAATGAAGGATAATTCATAAATCAGGAAGCAGTAAATTGAAAGGAGGGTGTGGGCTGCACTCCAGCAAGTTTGAATGTCAAGTTTTCTCTCTTTTGCTCAATAAAGCTGCAAGGCAGAGAAATTCTCGGACTGGACGAAACTAAGTACCCCATTGTGTGAGCATGAGTCTACAAAAAGTCTATATATAACCACGCAGCTTCTTGGCTGTTTGTGTTAGGCTAACCCTCGCCTGGGTTTTCTTTTGCTTTGTCTTGTTTGCTTTTGCAGTCAGTTATAATAAATCAAGTTCCCTTTCGGCTCACTTACTTATGAGTTCCAGGTACAGAGAAAGTCTTAAGGCAATGACCTCCTCATTTGTTAAAATGTAATAATGTATCAGGCTCTTCTTAATGATCACCTATTCTTTAACAAGATAAGAATCCAATTACCTCAGTTTGGCAATCAAACCATTTCACCTTCCTACCCCAATCTATTTTTCCTTCTAATCCTTTTTTATATCACAATATCCTACCCACAAAAAGTACTTAATATATCCTGAAGATGGCCCTGAGAACCCAAAAGTGCTATGACTTTACTCATTTATGGAATGCCTGCTTTCTTCCTATACCTTGATATTTAAGCCACCTTCTCAGAAGCCTAAGTTACCAACCACATCTGTTAATTCCTCTAAGCATCTCTTCTCTGGGTCCAGTACTCCATGGAAACAGAAATCCTCATGAACTACAACAAAAACTTACTAGTTCTTTTCATATTTTAATTCTGTAACTTTCATTATTACTTGGATATTTTTATGGTTGGGCATAAAATCCCAAATAAAGTCAGATTTAAATGTAGAAGCTAATTCTCTATTTTAAAAACCGACCCAGCATTTAATATGGCCTGGGTCATTCTAAGTGCTTTGTTCTTCTTGTTCTGTGGAAGGCAGGGCTCTGTCTGGTTTTTTACACAACAGTAGATGGACAAGAGGCTGGAGAATTAATGGTTTAGTACTGGCACACAGTTTGAATTTTGCTTGGCATGAAAAAAAAGAGAGAAATTTTTCTTTTAGATTTTTATTTTCTTTTTATTTGGTATTTGGAGGAATAAAGGTAAGGTGTGAGCATTCTAATTCACTTTAAGAACCAGAACCAGACATGACATGCATACAGCAACATCTGGAAGAAACCAAGAGGGTAAGCATGTGAAGAAATCTCACTACCCTAGGAAGAAAGTAGAAATTCAAAAGATTCTCATAGCAGAATTTCACTGAGGTACTTACAAAGCAATCTTCTAGTGCAGTGGCTGAAATGACGTTCATTAGAATAGAGAACAGCTGGCCAGGTAACAAAGGACTTAGTCACCCAGCAATGTTGCATTCTTGCAGAGATCTTCCCATGTAGTCATGGCAAGTGCTGAAGTTCCCTCTCCTATAGCTGTAAGGGCCATACCTGTAGCAAGATATCAGAGCAGATGTTACGAAGGGATTTTGTTCTTTTATGAACTTCTCCTTTGTGGAATCAACTTTTACACTAGAAATACTAAACACACTGATATTTTTGACTACATCATGCAGATTACTGATAAGAGTCTTGAAAAACTACTTATTAAAATAGGTAACCTAATTTTTACCCAAGGCTGGGTAAGTGTGAATTCATTCATGTTTAATAAAATATTTAAAGACTGAACAAATAAAATATGTATAAATCAATAAAAGGCAACCGCCTCTCTTTTTCTTGTGTTTTAGAATGTATGTTTTATTTTCAATGCTGTTTTTCTTAAATAGAAAACTATAGACTCACCTCTTTTGAGATCTTCTACAGATAGGGTTATTTTAAAATGCCAGTTCAGTGGCTGGCATGTGTCCTCATTGGACTCCTAATTCTCCTAAAACAACATACACGCATACACATACACACACACACACACACACACACACACACACACACACACACACACACACATACAATTTGTCTACAGAGTAGAATTTCAGTCTGTTCACTCCATAGCATGAATGATAGTCAGATATATAAAGAGATTTTACTAAGGCATGAAAACATTATAATCAACTTATCCTTGCTGTTAGCTGAAGGAAATAACAAATGAAACAGAAAAGAGTGGAAATAAATAAATAAATAGGACATTGATATACTGTATCTTTTCTATTCTGTACCAGCCATTGAGATGTTAAGTTGAAATATTGTCTAACATTTTGCCAGTAGGGAAAAAATAACAGCAGATGGACAAAGCATACGGCAGAGCCAAATCATTTTGTATTCTTTTCATTGAAGGATTTTTTAGTTTCATTACAGATATGACTGAGATAGATAAAGCTACAAGAGAAAAAAATGTATCAGACAGTCTTATAATTATATAACATAAGTAATTCTTTTAGGGTTATTTTTACAAATAGGTTGTTAACATTGAAGTTTATTCTAGAAGAAATAGATGAGGTTAATAGTCCTTCAGAAGTAGAAGGATTATATACAAATAGAAAAGATTGGGAGATGACCTCGTGATGTCACTGCCCTGCACTGGATGTGAACTGATTTTTCTCATGAAGATGTCTATTAGTTATCATGCCCTATCTTTGCTCTTGGTCAATTTGTCATCAGGAACTAAGTGGTAGAACAGTGAAGGCAACAGATGTTGGGGATGACGAGCCAAATTACTGAAAACTGTGCCAATAATTTCCTCTCAAAAGTAAATGGTCTGACTTTCTAATCTCCAGAATTCGTTTCTTTCATAAGCAGTTGATGGCTGTGCGTTGTCAAACTACAATGCCATCTGTTTCCTAGATGCAAAAAATCTTAATACTGCCACACCAGTTGGACTCGTCATCTCCCTTTTCAACTCCTGTTATTTTATGGGAGCAATCATGTCTTTGAGCTGTAATACAGTCAAGCCCACAGTTGGAAGACAGACAACATTCCCATGGGATCCATATGCTGTTTTAGGTATACCTCACAATTAAAGCTTTGACATAGCACAAATCATCTGGTATGTGTTATGTAATTTTTAACATACCCATATAGAAGTATATCTATATAATATCATCTTTGAATTTTCATATTGATTCAGACTAGTTTATTCACAATAGGAATTATTTTTGCTTAATAACCTATATTAGATTTTTATTTGTACTGTATGTACTAATTTATATGTATGTAATAGTCCTTGATAGATACCTATTATCTTCAAAAGAATAAGTCAATATATTTGGAGTTTTGTTTATCTTTTCTTTTTAAGACAGAGTTTCACTATGCCTTCTAGGCTGGCCTCCAACTCAGTTGAATAATTTAGAGATTAGAGTTATGGATTTACATCATATTGGACTTGTTGATACGTATTGAAAATTTACCGTTCTGTGCAAGAGAAGCATCAAAGATACAGAAATAATGAAATACATGTGGCTTCTGCCCCTATGAGGATTATATCTGCTAGACAAGATGAAATTTAAATGTACTATTAGCTATAAAAACGCTATGAAGAAGCAAAGGCTGTGTCCTGACTAAATCCACACTGGACTGGCAGAAAATAAACTTTTTCTCCAAAGGAGATTTTAAGCTAAAGCCAAAGATGATTGTAAGAAGTTTGGGCACAAAGTAAACAGAAAAATGGGGGCAGTCCTTTAGGATGCCTTTGGGTGGAAAGAGGATGATGTTCTAGGAATGAATGGAAGATAAATGAATGAACAATTGATTGGTTGGATGATTGATCGATTGATTTATTTAAATATCATCCAAGGGAAGACTGGCATAAAGCAAGCATATCCTTGAAAATAGCAGATGTTTATTATTTATGGTTTATAGTTAAGACAGTCTTCAAAACACCAAGTAGAATAGTGAGTTACCATGTCTGACTTTTGACTGCATCAATATTTTATTTTAAGGATTGCTTACATCCATTATATGAAAATGTTAGTTATACTAGGACAGACTACCTTCTTCCAATTTCCAAGATTCAAGCTTCTAGCTTTTCCTTGGTATTATTTATACCTAGATTTCCTCCAACACTAAATTCTGACTTTCTAAATCAGGATATTAAGGTTCTGGAAATACAAGCAACTTTCCTACAGCCACACAAGTAGAAAATACTGGAGCCACAAATTGGAAAGAATTTCCTCTAACTAAACCAGTACTTTTTGTTCCACATCACACAATCTATTCAGCAGCCCAGCAAAACAGGAGAGTGCCCATAGTCAGGTGAATAATACTTCTCTACAGTGCTATTTTTCACTAAGAACACAAGGTACTAATGACATGATAAATGTGTGCTGCTGAGTAAATGCTGTTATGGAAACAAATAAGAAATTCACAGTTCCTTCATATGAGCTACTGAAAACATGGTCAGTGACATTGGTTTCGCTTAATTTGGGTTGGTTTAAGATTAATATCACAATGCACTAAAGAACAACATATTTTCCTGTCAGGTTAGTCATCATGAATTTAATGGCTTCATCAATGGTTAATCATCTTAGGTCAAATGTTTGCTGAATAGTTAACCACCATTCCAAATTGGATGATTGTTCATTGTTCCTTAGAAAAACCCAAAACTAACAAACAAAAAAACAGTGGTTATGCTGTAATAATTCAGTACTATATTGGATCAACTTTATGAGGTAGTGCTTCTCTTTCATTACATAGCAAATATTACAAAAAATGTATACATGTATCATCATATTCATATATACAGATAGAAATTGTAGAGGAATAATCAGTTTGCACGTTTTTTGCAACTCAAAATTCATTAAAATTTCAAATAAAGTTCATATGAAACAAAATATTCTTCTATAGTTTTAATGAGAGGTATATAGGACATTTTTCATACAAAATTTATTGAAATATCATTTCCAATTTTTATTACAAACCATAAACTTTGTCAAAAAGTAGAGAACTTGCTTCAATGTGGCCTTGCTAATTAAGGTCAAAGTCTACCACTTACCCCAGACAGTCTTTTGAGCTTGGCACAACATGTAGGACTCCCTGCATGGCAGGGATTCCCTGTCACTGATCTCGTCTGGGAAGTTCAACCCCCCTCCTCTACCTGCAGATTGTCACATAGTCTCCTTTAGATTAGAGGTTCAACTTCTTTTCTCTGGTTAAGAATCCACTCAGCTAGCACCAGAGATTCCTACAAATGCTTCTCCATGATAATGAGGCATTTTGGTACCTCAAGGCTTCAGTCAATGACTTTGCCCATCCTGGATGTTTCCTCTATTCCCCAAAACTATAAGCCTTAAATCGCACCAAGTAAACTTGATCTTCCTCCCCCACACAGGCCCAAGTGTCATCATTTACCATGAGTATTCACAGGGCTTCTGAACACTCTGTCTCTCTCGCCTCCACTCCCTTTGATCTTTTGGAAAACTCTCACCCAACAATCCTTGAGACCAGGGAGTGTCACACCTCAGTTAAAATATAATCTACATAAAGATATAGTTTATTACTTGACTTTAATCATTTACTCCATCTTCAAAACTCAGAGCTATACCTTCTACATGTTGTCATTACAAAAATGTTTGAGTTAATAAATTAGCTAATGAAAGCAGCCAAGACGGGTCTTTTGTTCTATCGTTTGCCTCTGTTTTGAGCTCATGCCACCCTTAAATTCTAACTCCCTATGTCAGCTTACTAATATCTGGATAAGCAGTTATTCTATGGCTTTATCAATTGTTCCTCAGAATTATGTGCCAATAATAGGGGAAGTCAGCCTTAAGATTTAAGTACCTGTAGATAAAGGTGTATAAATAAGAAAGCAGAGACTTT
Organism: Rattus norvegicus; assembly: GCF_021556685.1. Lineage (NCBI taxonomy): Eukaryota > Metazoa > Chordata > Mammalia > Rodentia > Muridae > Rattus > Rattus norvegicus. The sequence goes on from NC_141538.1 coordinate 71,911,895, forward strand.
CTGACAGTTTCCACCAATTGCAAAACTTACTCCATCTCTCTGTTTTGGTAATAAGAACTTCGAGGTAATAATAATATCATTTTAATTATAACTATTTGAAGTGAATTTCTCTACTTGTAGTTGAATTCTTTCAGATGACTTCCTTTTCTTTGTAACATGGATTTGCGGTTGCAGGATACATTTTCTTGTGTACCTTGGATTTAATAATACAAATGTCAAAGTCACATTTTTAAGCACATAAAGCATGCAAAAGTTCTTATGAGACAAAGATTAATGAGGCATGGCCTTTTCCATAAAGGAGCATGGAAACAAAATCAATCACAAATACCAAATAATGCAGAAGAACAGTATGTGCTTACAAACACAGGAACCATGATCTCATTTTATGCCATTTATTCCCTTATTTATTGTTAGCAATGCAAAAGAGGTTAAAACTACATCTATATTTAATCTATAGATATTTGGAAGGAAAGATATTTTAATTGCATTACATATAAATACAAGTGTTTGAATTCTAAATATCTTAATCAAGGTTTCTATTGCTGTGATAAAATATAATGATCAAAAGAACTAGGGAAGGAAAGGGTTTATCACAACTTTCAACTATCCCTTCAGATTCCATCAATGAAAGGAGAGTCAGAGTAGGAACTCAAGGCAGGATCTGAAGCAGAAGCCATAGGGAAGTGCTGCTTCCTAACTTCTTCCTTAGAGCTTGCTCAGCTTATTTCCATGTATGCCTCAGGACCACCTTCCCAGGGATAACACCCTCCAAAATGAGTTGGGTCTTCCCACATCCATTGCTAATTAAGAAAATGCCCTACTGGCTTGCCTACAGCCTGATCTTTTTGGGGGCATTTTCTTGATCATAATTCTGTCTCACAGCGCTCTAGCTAGTGTCAAGTTGAAATAAAAAGGTGTTGAGGTACATAATATTTCGATTTCCCCTTTTCCCTATGCATAGTACTTTCCTTCTGTAACTGTAAACTAAGGTGGATTGAATAGAGTCTATCAAATAAGCACATCTACCCAGAACCTGAGAAAGCAACATTATTTGGAAAATAGATTCTTCACTGTCATTGTAAACTAGCATTGAAATGACTATACACTCGATTCATGTGATCCTAAATCTCGTGGCATTGTTTTTGATAGAGACAAGGGGCTTGAGAAAGTAAAACGCAAAGACATTTTCTGAAGGCAGAGAATGAAATGGCATGTGGAATGTTGAAGCAGAAAAATATCTCCCCGGATCCACTTAAGAGTGTGGTCCTGCAGTGGCAAGGGGCTATGTCCGTACAAATGTGGTCCAGCAGTGGAAAGGGGCTACACAAGTATGGTCCTGCAGTGAAAAGGGCTATGACTATTCAAGGACAAGATGATTTTCTTACATTTTGTTTATTTGTTGTAGAGAAGCTTGGCCTCTCACTGGGTAAAATGGTGACCACTTATAAGAAATGCTAATCCATAAAAATTGATAAATATCAGAAATAGAGGGGCCGAGGTAACTAGCAAAGAGCAGGTTAGACTGGGTCTGTGCAAGTCTATTTCATGGTTTATCTTTCCACACATTCAGCAATGTTTAAAATGATAATCCAAAGCATAATAACCATAGCACGAATATCTGCCCAAGTTGACTAGGACTCACACCATACAGTACTGAATCATGATTTGGTGCTCCAAACTAACTCTCTGTTGGTGAGAGAGATGAGGAGTTTAGCTGAGGAAAAAGAGCCATGGTCCTTAAAGATGTCGCTCAAAAGCAGCATACACAAGCCAAGAGTAAGCTTGATAGGTGCAAGAACCTTCTGAAGATGAAGCGATCCACCCAAGACACTCACTTTCAGTGAATGCCAGTGTAGCCAATTATCTTCTCTTGATATCCTGGTGTTGTACATCTACCAACCTTGTCCCCAGAATTCCTTCAACACTGAGCAGAGTTATAGCAAGAACTGAGGAGGACAAATAAGGAAAGAAAAAAATATCAATTATTACGACAACACTGAATGGCTGAAAACAAAACTAAGTCTAGGAATTTTTTTAAACCTAGACTTGCCCTAGTTACATTTTTCTACAATTGGATAAAAAGGTAGCTTAAAATAAAGGCCAATTTTAGTTAAACCTAACATCAAATCCTCTTTTGATATCCAAAGTCTATGGATTTCTTAATCATTTAAAAGACGAATACAGCTCGAAAACAAATTAATTGTAGAAAAACAAGTATGTTTAGATTTACTATAAAAAGGCTTGCTCAGCTCTAAAATCATGTAGTGGGTAGAAATTAGCTCACTTGCAGTGAATTCCCTAACAACACATATCCTATATGATTTTATTCTCCAATGTAAAATGATAGCCCGCAACATTCTGTTAGCAATTTCTCCTGCACAGACTCTCACCTGGTTTCTTTTCCTCACTTTCAAAGGTGAGATAATTGCAAATACAACTTGAGAAAGTTATACCCAATAGCTGTTTTGAGGATGAAAATGCCCTAAATATTTAAACAGAGAAGAAAAACAGTACATTGTGAGTTGTTTTCAATTACTAAATAAGAATTGCAAATAAAATAATTTATGAAGTGAAAAACAAAACCCAGCTTCCATGGATCTAGTGATGTCATAAAGTATAAAGAAATAATACGCTCAGCAAAGCCCTGAGCTGCTGCTCCTTACTTTGAGGTTATTTATACCTTAGTATGTTTATTACAGCTCCCTTACATAAAAGTCAGCTCTTCTCAGATAAGAAGGCTTCTCTGCTTACCAATCAGAGTGAATCAACATCACAGATTCACCCCTACTCTATATATGGACCTCACTCGCCATTGGGATAGCCCCTTATTTCTTATGTCTCATAGTTCTTTGTATCACCAAGCCCTCCTACTGAAATTACTGAGTTACTTACTCAGATCATGTTTACTGAGTGCAGAGGAATGAAAAGAGCCTTGATTCTAAACAGCATCCTCAAAACAAGTTCCTTGGTTAATTGAAGGCCTTACACCTGACAGAGGAATTGTCAAGACTGACAAACTCTAAAAGAGAAGAAAGAGATGACAGAAAAGAGAACTGGCACAGATTTAAGCAGTCACATACACACACACACACACACACACACACACACACACACACACACTTACTCAGCATTCATGAAATGAACGTCTTAGAAAGATGCCATACAAATTCAGAACATGTGTGCAGGCAATTGGGTCTCTCGTGGATCCGATCAAGAGGTCAACTGATCAATTAGAGACTTGTCACACCAACAATTATCTTAAAACTAGACTGTTCTTTTCAGACATTTTTTGATTAGCATAAAAGACATAAGACCAAGACCACATTTCACTTGAATTAGCTTTTCTTTTGTCAGTTTTAGAGGAGAGAAAATTAACTGAAGTGTGTGTGGGGGGAGGGAGGTTGAAAATAAATTATCAGGCAATCACTTCACTGAAACTGCCATTCGTTCCCAATGTTTGTCAGCTATATCAATTTGGACATTCATTAGTATCTCGCCTCAGAAGACTAAAAATAAGTTTCTATCCTGGTTGTGATGAGTACTGCCTAGTAGTGTGTTTGGATTTTTTATATGTATCTCTATGGGCAATTTTTTTAAAGTCCATTTTTAGTTGTTATCTTAAATCCCCATGGATAGAACTGTGTACTTGCCAAATCTGAACTTTATCTTTCAGCGTATGTCGTGAATCTCACTAAGGAGCACTCTAAAGCTCCGGTAGCAGGCAGGTCTGAGGTGTGCCGAGGAAGTAAGAAAGCTGAGCATTCCTTTGCTTTACAAAACTGTCATCTAAACGTATGCAGTGCGTCATTATCTCTAAGCAGTCGTGGAAACCGGTCATGTAGCAATGAGAAGAGGTCTGAAGTTGAAGGAACAGTAGCCTGGGACAATCTAGAGTCACAGTTTGTCCCTGTTTCCCTTTAACCCCTCCCATTTCTGTTGGCTCAGTTACACTCTAAAAGAACTCAGTTCACTCTGAAGAACAAGTATGGCTAGGTGTGTCTTAGACAAAACGCTGTTGTAATATCCTAAACACTGGGTTGCTAATTTATCTATAAATTCTATTGGCTCTTGAGTTCCTGATGTCTCCATGAACATAACAAAAATCATAAACGGAGACTTCAGCCACTACCTAACTCAATGTTTCTCAGCCAGAAAAATAGTGTCGCATAGGTGTCATGTAGAAGACAGAAAGGAAAAACTCATTCGTGGGATCACTCAGAAGACCTTGAGCAGCCTGAAAAAGAAGCAAAGAACCTCTGATTCAACTTTCTGTAAATAAGCACTGCAGAGTTTGGAGAAGATGCCTACCAACCGGAACAAAGAGCAGGATGTAGAGGAAGCTACGCTCAGTGGACACAAGGTAGAACACCAGGGCTCTAGGAGTAGATTTTCTCATGGAATGCGCTCCAACATCTATGTGAGGGTACCTATCTTCGCTTTAATAAAGCTTGTTAATTTATCTTTCTTTGTACATTGTTAATTCTTCTTGATGTAGGCATAAGAACTGAGAGGATTCTCCCCATAACATAAGGGACATTTTAGAGATTTGTGGGTATATTTGTGTTTTGAAATATATATTTTTTCAAACACTATATTCTGATTATGGTTTTCCTTCTCCCATATTCTCTTAGATTCTCCCCATCTCTCCTTCCATCTACACATTTTCTTAATCTCTCTCTCTCTCTCTCTCTCTCTCTCTCTCTCTCTCTCTCAACACAGATCATGTGTGTGTATACCTAAAAACAAGCAAATCTGAATAGGACAAAACAAACAAACAAATAGAAAATAGACCAAACTATTCAACAAAATTGAAACAGATGGAGCACTACCGAATTCCTTCTATGAAGCCACAATTACTCTTATACCTAAACCACACAAAGACACAACAAAGAAAGAGAACTTCAGACCAATTTCCCTTATGAATATCGACGCAAAAATACTCAATAAAATTCTGGCAAACCGAATCCAAGAGCACATCAAAACAGTCATCCACCATGATCAAGTAGGCTTCATCCCAGGCATGCAGGGATGGTTTAATATACGGAAAACCATCAACGTGATCCATTATATAAACAAACTGAAAGAACAGAACCACATGATCATTTCATTAGATGCTGAGAAAGCATTTGACAAAATTCAACACCCCTTCATGATAAAAGTCCTGGAAAGAAATGGAATTCAAGGCTCATACCTAAACATAGTAAAAGCCATATACAGCAAACCAGTCACTAACATTAAACTAAATGGAGAGAAACTTGAAGCAATCCCACTAAAATCAGGGACTAGACAAGGCTGCCCACTCTCTCCCTACTTATTCAATATAGTTCTTGAAGTTCCAGCCAGAGCAATCAGACAACAAAAGGAGATCAAAGGGATACAGATCGGAAAAGAAGAAGTCAAAAATATCACTATTTGCAGATGATATGATAGTATATTGAAGTGATCCCAAAAGTTCCACCAGAGAACTACTAAAGCTGATAAACAACTTCAGCAAAGTGGCTGGGTATAAAATTAACTCAAATAAATCGGTTGCCTTCCTCTACACAAAAGAGAAACAAGCCGAGAAAGAAATTAGGGAAACGAAACCCTTCATAATAGACCCAAATAATATAAAATACCTCGATGTGACTTTAACAAAGCAAGTAAAAGATCTGTACAATAAGAACTTCAAGACACTGAAGAAAGAAATTGAAGAAGTCGTCAGAAGATGGAAAGATCTCCCATGCTCATGGATTGGCAGGATTAATATAGTAAAAATGGCCATTTTACCAAAAGCAATCTACAGATTCAATGCAATCCCCATCAAAATACCAATCCAATTCTTCAAAGAGTTAGACAGAACAATTTGCAAATTCATCTGGAATAACAAAAAACCCAGGATAGCTAAAGCTATCCTCAACAATAAAAGGACTTCAGGGGGAATCACTATCCCTGAACTCAAGCAGTATTACAGAGCAATAGTGATAAAAACTGCATGGTATTGGTACAGAGACAGACAGATAGACCAATGGAATAGAATTGAAGACCCAGAAATGAACCCACGCACCTATGGTCACTTGATTTTTGACAAAGGAGCCAAAACCATCAAATGGAAAAAAGATAGCATTTTCAGCAAATGGTGCTGGTTCAACTGGAGGTCAACATGTAGAAGAATGCAGATCAATCCATGCTTATCACCCTGTACAAAACTTAAGTCCAAGTGGATCAAGGACCTCCACGTCAAACCAGACATACTCAAACTAATAGAAGAAAAACTAGGGAAGCATCTGGAACACATGGGTACTGGAAAAAATTTCCTAAACAAAACACCAATGGCTTATGCTCTAAAATCAAGAATCGACAAATGGGATCTCATAAAACTGCAAAGCTTCTGTAAGGCAAAGGACACTGTGGTTAGGACAAAACGGCAACCAACAGATTGGGAAAAGATCTTTACCAATCCTACAACAGATAGAGGCCTTATATCCAAAATATACAAAGAACTCAAGAAGTTAGACTGCAGGGAAACAAATAACCCTATTAAAAAATGGGGTTCAGAGCTAAACAAAGAATTCACAGCTGAGGAATGCCGAATGGCTGAGAAACACCTAAAGAAATGTTCAACATCTTTAGTTATAAGGGAAATGCAAATCAAAACAACCCTGAGATTTCACCTCACACCAGTGAGAATGGCTAAGATCAAAAACTCAGGTGACAGCAGATGCTGGCGAGGATGTGGAGAAAGAGGAACACTCCTCCATTGTTGATGGGATTGCAGACTGGTACAACCATTCTGGAAATCAGTCTGGATGATCCTCAGAAAATTGGACATTGAACTGCCTGAGGATCCAGCTATACCTCTCTTGGGCATATACCCAAAAGATGCCCCAACATATAAAAAAGACACGTGCTCCACTATGTTCATTGCAGCCTTATTTATAATAGCCAGAAGCTGGAAAGAACCCAGATGCCCTTCAACAGAGGAATGGATACAGAAAACGTGGTACATCTACACAATGAAATATTACTCAGCTATCAAAAACAACGACTTTATGAAATTCGTAGGCAAATGGTTGGAACTGGAAAATATCATCCTGAGTGAGCTAACCCAATCACAGAAAGACATACATGGTATGCACTCATTGATAAGTGGCTATTAGCCCAAATGCTTGAATTACCCTAGATGCCTAGAACAAATGAAACTCAAGACGGATGATCAAAATGTGAATGCTTCACTCCTTCTTTAAAAGGGGAACAAGAATACCCTTGGCAGGGAAGAGAGAGGCAAAGATTAAAACAGAGACTGAAGGAACACCCATTCAGAGCCTGCCCCACATGTGGCCCATGCATATACAGCCACCCAATTAGACAAGATGGATGAAGCAAAGAAGTGCAGACCGACAGGAGCCAGATGTAGATCGCTCCTGAGAGACACAGCCAGAATACAGCAAATACAGAGGCGAATGCAAACCACTGAACTGAGAATAGGACCCCCGTTGAAGGAATCAGAGAAAGAACTGGAAGAGCTTGAAGGGGTTCGAGACCCCATATGTACAACAATTCCAAGCAACCAGAGCTTCCAGGGACTAAGCCACTACCTAAAGACTATACATGGACTGACCCTGGACTCTGACCTCATAGGTAGCAATGAATATCCTAGTAAGAGCACCAGTGGAAGGGGAAGCCCTGGGTCCTGCTAAGACTGAACCCCCAGTGAACTAGACTGGTGGGGGGAGGGCGGCAATGGGGGGAGGGTTGGGAGGGGAACACCCATAAGGAACGGGAGGGGGGAGGGAGATGTTTGCCCGGAAACCGGGAAAGAGAATAACACTCGAAATGTATATAAGAAATACTCAAGTTAATAAAAAAAAAAAAAGAAAATAGACCAAAAGAAACACATACAGACAGACACAAATATATTCAGAGAGAAACCCCCCAGCAATACAAAACTGTTAACCATAATATATAAGTAAAAGACCTAAGGAAATTCCAAGACCAAGCATTATAAGAAAATGAAACCTTTAAAAATACCATTGAGCTTGTTTTTCATGGCCATCTACTGTTGGGCATGGGGCCCGCTTTTAACGGTGATTTGTATAATCAGTAAAACTCCATTAGAGAAACTAATTTTTCTTTTGTGAGTAGTTGCCAGTTGAGGATCACTTCTGGCTTAGGGATAGAGCATTTCCCCTCTCTTCCTGTGTCCCTTTCCCTTCTCAGTACTTAAACCCCATCTGGCTTAGACCTGTGCAGGCTGTATGCATGCTGGCACCATCTCCATGAATTCATATGTGCGTCAGCCCTGGATTTTCTGTAGTATGTTTGGTTGTTTTAACTACTAAGCATACAATGGGTACTTAATGAATAAGAATTAGATATACTATGTGTCTATAATTCATGGAACAACTGCCCAGAAGGAACTTTGTCTCAAATTTTGAGTGACTGGAATATATACCTAGAGACAGTAAATCCTAATCTTAACCTTTGATCAGAAATACATACTGTTGCTGTGCATGCCCAGCTTCTCATTCACTGTTGATTGCAAAAAGGCAGATGGCATCTGTAAAAGGAGCTCTCAGTGATGCTGGCACTGCTGGCCCAGGGACCATGCACTGGGAACTTAAACTCGAAAGAAGCACAAAAGTGCAAAATCTATTTCTAATTATCTGAGCCCTAAATGAGTTCCATTCTGTGTGCATGTTTTAGTATAACTGAGTAATGTTTTACTATTGTAGTATTGTAACTAACTACCATATAATTTAAGAGACTTCTACTTTCTTGCATTTAAATTCTAATGAGAGTTGTTTAATATTTTATAAAATTACATTTCCAGTAAAAAAAAGTTGTCCCCAGTGATGATATAAGCTCCAGTAACGCACACTTCTATCTGCCTATGCTTATTGTGCAAGTAGATAAGAGACAAGGTTAAGACTTCTTTTATAAACTTAAATATTAAAGTAATAATGAAATGTGGAAATCAAAAATGATTCTGTATTTCATTAATGTTAGTGATTTCAAGAATATTAATACCATTACTGTCCTATTACAGCATAGTACTCATTGAAATTATTGACTTATTTTGAGTCAGCAGCTGGTCTTCAGCCTCATCTGATATTTTCTAAGATCCACCACACAGCTTCTCTTCATCCTGTTCATGCATATAATTACATACTTTTCCCAATTGCATGTCAAAGGATATGATTTATAGTTTTCTTTAGATACTAGAGACTGTACAGGCAACTTTTTATGTCAACCTGACTCACTCTAGAATCATCTGAGAAGAATGAATCCCAGTTGAGAAAATACCTTCATAAAATTGAGCTGTAGGCAACCCTTCAGGGCATTTTCTTTTTCTTTTCTTTCTTTTTTTTTTTATTAACTTGAGTATTTCTTATATACATTTCGAGTGTTATTCCCTTTCCCGGTTTCCAGGCAAACATCCCCTTCCCCCCTCCCCTTCCTTATGGGTGTTCCCCTCCCCATCCTCCCCCCATTGCTGCCCTCCCCCCAACAATCACGTTCACTGGGGGTTCAGTCTTAGCAGGACCCACGGCTTCCCCTTCCACTGGTGCTCTTACTAGGCTATTCATTGCTACCTATGAGGTCAGAGTCCAGGGTCAGTCCATGTATAGTCTTTAGGTAGTGGCTTAGTCCCTGGAAGCTCTGGTTGCTTGGCATTGTTGTACATATGGGGTCTCAAGCATTTTCTTAATTGGTGGTTGCTGTGGGAGTGCCCAGCCTGAAGCTGGTGGTTCTGGGTTCCATAAGAAAGCAGGTTAAGCAAGCCATGATAAGTTAGACAGTAAGAAGCACCCCCTCCAGGGTTGTCTGTATCAGCTCCCACATCTAGTTTTCTGCATTGTTTTGAGTTCCTGTCCTGGTTTCCTTCAGTGATGGAGTGTGGATGGAGATGCATAAGCCAAAAAAATCCTTTCCTCCTCAACGAGCTCTTGGTCATGGTGTTTGATCGCAGCAATAGTACCCAAAATTAAGACAGAGATCCATAAAATTCAAGATAAAGCATTGTTTCCTATCATGATCCTTTCTGATATCATACTACATTTTACAATGTTACTCTCAGTCTTAACCTGAAAAGCAGCCCTCTCCAGTAAGAAATGATGCATGAAGATTCTAGGTGCACAAGTGCTTTAGAAGTGATGATGAGTGCTCATGCCTGAACAAGATATTTATCGCATCCCCTCACGGCTCGGGGGAAAGTGTGCACGGTGGGGAAAGCAGGATGTAAATGCCAGAAGCTACAGATCAGAGCTGCAGAATCCCAGCTTCTACTCCAGACACAGCAATTGTGATCTAGAGCCTAGAGTAGTTGTGGATGTCTGAACTAGGTTTGCACAGAAATGGGTCTTCAACACTTATGCCTGGATGTAGAAGAAGATCAAGAGACCCTGTGCCTCACTACTGAACTGTTCGCTACTTAAGGGGAGGAGTCACTGCTGTCAGTTATGTACCCATTCAGTGACTCTACCAACCTCCAGAAAGGATTAAACCAACCCAAAGGTCACACAGATCCTAGTAAAGCCAAATGGGTCACAAAATAAAACAAAAATGTGATAAGTCTTGGAAAGGACCTGGGGATGGAGAAGTGACAGGAGGGGTGAGAAAGGGGTCTATAGGGATGCAAAGGAAATAAATTATAGATATAGGGAGTAACCAAAATGTATACATGGTGAAATTGTAAAGAAATACACATAATGTAATAATGGACCTGTTCCATCATTGTTTGCAATCATACTTCTCTCCATCCTTTTTGTCTTGACACATTAGCGTGTTTTCAATTAAACTTACTTATTGCCTTGATTTAACATTTGCTAATTTATCTATTTCTATTGATGCTAGCATTATTTTTTTTTATTTTGGTTCATTCTCATATGTCTATTTTATTTTCATTACTTTCTGTAAGCTGATTTTGGATCACCTGGCATAAATTAAGTCCAAATATTCATTGTAAGATAGTATAATTATATATTTTAGTATCTCAAGATAGCCTGTCATGGAGTCGTAACTGAACATTTGTCTACCAAGACATGTATAATTTTTAACAAATGGTTTCCATTTAGTTGATCTTAGTATATACCCCAGTCTTCATGATTGCCTATCAGCTGAGAATGCTTACTGTGCAACCATGAGGACAGGAGTTTAGATCCAACATCTATACAACAAGTTTCAAGTGCTGTGGATGGGTATAGCAGGTTTGTTGGGATGCACTGGCTTCCAGCTTACTCAGGTTCAAGGATAGGCTCTGCCTCAAATGAATAGATAGAAGGAAGGCACCAGACACCCTCTTCTGCCATCCACATGCACAGATGCACCACATATGCACACATATCTTTGCACATGCTGTCATACACAAACATATAAAGACACAAATAAACCTTTAAAAAGTAAAAGGAAATATTTTTATAAAGGAAATACTCATTCTGAAAATGCTGAGTTCCACTGATCTAGTCAAATCCTTTCAGCCAATTTTGAGAAGTAGAAGTTAGTAGAAATAAAGGGGTATAAGGAAACTATTTGCTAGGGAAACAAATTTAGAAACATTGAATATTCTAAAATTAGAGTTCAGGATTTTTTTATTTCAGGGACCCTTCATCTAGACTAAAATTATTATAATTATTTTTTTATTTTTGTATACAAGGTAAGAAGTCAAGTGGAGGGCTATAGAATTTCTCAATTATAATAGCAAGTGAATTTTCTTCATGATTTCAAATATCATTTTTCTTTAGAAAATTTCATGTATTATTTTTTCTATATAAAACCTATAAATGCAGACATTCTTGTTTGGGCCAAAAAAAATATACTATAGATGATCTCTTCTCATGATAGCATGCCTTTCCCCTGACTCCACGTGCTAAGAAATTGGTTCAGGCAGCATTTGAAAGAGATATATTTTCCAAGGAAAGAAACAGAAATGGAGGCAATCATCTCCAACTGACAGAAAACAGTGGTGAGCACAGGAAAGCGAGAATGTAATCAATACTGCATCAGACTAGGACAATGAAGCAGCAGATTATTAGAGCACAGACTCTAAGCTGTGATACTTACAACCCGGGAAGGGCATGGGCACATGAACGCCAGCCCCAACATTCACTAAGCACTCCCGTGGCAAACATCACAAACTGATGGAAACTTATCAAAAGTTTTCTACCCCAAGACACAGTAATTGAGTATGTCTTACTGGCTGACCTGGAAAAAGGAATCACTTCCACCAGCATCTATATTTTAAACTTACTACCACAGCTGTCCACAGAATCAATGCCGCTACATTGGTTTTATTGCTGTTATTATTGTTGTTATTGTTTTATGATTATAGATTTTGTTGCTGGTTCTTTTATGTCATTTGGCAATAAGGTCACTGTAGGAAACATCAGTAAGAGATTAATTCACTAAAAAAAAAAACTTTAATTATTCTCTGGAATCTCAAGAGTTTTCATTTTGTTTTGCTTTTTTCTCTAATCACAGAAAGTATGTAACATACCCAGTCTCTGTTCCATTCTCTTTTTTGCCAGAAATAACTGTTATTTTGGAATATAATTATAGAAAATATGTGGGAACTGTTTGTTTGTTTGTTTGTTTGTTTGTTTGTTTGTTTGAGATGGGGTTTCACTATGTAGCTGTGGCTGTCCTGGATCTCGCTATGTGGAGCAGGCTGTCCTTGAACTCACCGATATCTGCCTACCTCTGCCTCGCAAGTGTATAGATTAAAATTATGCCAGTCACGTGCTCTTGATTAGGCTTGTTCACCTTTTCCTTCCCATGTATGATGTTTAGTCTCTGGTACCGTTTTGAGGAATCAGAATCATGTTTCATTGTCTCAAAAAGCATTTCAAAGAGGATTGATTAGGAGGAAATGCCCCACCCTGAATTTCAGGAGCACTATTAGGGAGCTGGAGGCTTTGTGTAATAAAGGATGAACAGGAGAAAACAAGTTGAGCGCTAGCCGCCTCTCTCTCTCTCTATGTCCTCATCTGTCCAGATGTGAACAAATTCTACTGACACATCAATGTCTTCCCTGCTGTGATAGAGTTTATCCCTGTCAAAGAGAGGCCAAACCAAGTCCTCACGGAAATTGCTTCTTGTTAAATATTTGATTCAAAGGATGAGAAATGTAACAAAGGCACCATTCCATTTTTTCTTTTCTCACCTTTGTTACAATTTTTTAGAGCAAGACACCTTTTAATCATGTTTACAATGTAAAGGATGGAAAACCACATTTGTATAAATTGGATTATGATAATAGAACAACCCACAGTCACTCACAATTATGTGAGGCTGTAGTTAATTTTTAAAAATTTTCAGTTGCCTTCACCTAAGAAATAAAAGTCTTGAGAAGAGCAAATACCTGAGCTACCTACGCGGTTAAAAGATGCACAAAGACCAGTTAGGCAACACAAAAGACCTTTACCTATAATAGAAGAACATGCCAGAATGAAATTGTAATGAATTCACCAAGCTAATTTAGCACTTCATTTACCACAGTGAAAAGAAAATGTGAGATAGACTGGTTGAGGACCCTACACACATCCAAGCAGGATAAAAATGCCAAGTAAAGGAATGGAGCTACTGCGGAGTTGGCAGACTTAGAAGTAAGCCAATAAGGAGCTTAGATTCCATAATGGACTCTCAGAAATTTTTCACTATTTTCAAGAAAATTAAAGAAAAGAAAAGGTAACCGGCTCGTTAGCAGAAGGGTCTCAAAGAAACAAGCTAATTGGGATTTAAAGAATGAAAGAAGTAGTCATAAGGCACATGTTATTAATCTCAGCATTTGGGAGGCAAGGGCAGGCAGATCTGAGTTCGAGACCAGCCTGGTCAACAGAGTGAGTTCAGAACAGGTAGGCCCACATGGAGAAACCCTGCCTCAAAAAATTAAAAATAGTGAAAGGAGGCAATCTGATGATGAGAGCAGTTAGGAAGAGAAAAACAAGTCATAAATGTCTCAAGGAAGGAGAGCGCTTCAATAGTTTGAGTTACAGACCATACAGAGAGGGCAGAAGTGTAATAAGGAAAACTGGAAAAAATGAGTTTATTGGTTTGTCCATTGGAGTGATGAAATCTCTGACAAAAATAAGGGGTAAAAAGCAACCAGAGCTTCCAGGGACTAAGCCACTACCTAAAGACTATACATGGACTGACCCTGGACTCTGACCTCATAGGAAGCAATGAATATCCTAGTAAGAGCACCAGTGGAAGGGGAAGCCCTGGGTCCTGCTAAGACTGAACCCCCAGTGAACTAGATTGTTGGGGGGAGGGCGGCAATGTGGGGAGGGTGGGGAGGGGAACACCCATAAGGAAGGGGAGGGGGGGGGATGTTTGCCCGGAAACCGGGAAAGGGAATAACACTCGAAATGTATATAAGAAATACTCAAGTTAATAAAAAAAAAAAATAAGGGGTAAAAATACTCAATAAAATTCTTGCAAACCGAATCTAAGAACACATCAAAATGATCATCTACCATGATCAAGTAGCCTTCATCCCAGGGATGCAGGGATGGTTTAATATATGAAAATCCATCAATGTAATGCACTATATAAACAAACTCAAAGATAAGAACCACATGGTCATTTCATTAGATGCTGAGAAAACATTTGACAAAATTCAACACCCTTTCATGATAAAAGTCCTGGAAAGATCACGAATTCAAGGTCCATATCTAAACATAGTAAAAGCAATATACAGCAACAAGTAGCTAATATCAAACTAAATGGAGAGAAACTTGAACCAATTCCACTAAAATCAGGGACTAGACGAGGCTGGCCTCTCTCTCCCCACTTATTTAAGATAGTACTCAAATTCCTAGCCAGAGCAATCAGACAGGGAAAGGAGGTCCAAGAGATACAAACTGGAAGGGAAGAAATCAAAATATCACTATTTGCAGATGATATGATAGTGTACTTAAGTGACCCCAACAGTTCCACCAGAGAACTACTTAACCTGATAAACTATTTCAGCAAAGTGTCCGGTATAAATTTAACTCAAACAAAACAGTAGCCTTCCTCACTCAAAGGGTAAACAGGCTGAGAAAGAAATTAAAGAAATGACACCCTTCACAATAGTCCCAAATAACATAAAATATCTTGGTGCGACTTTAACCAAGCAAGTGAAAGATCTGTATGACAAGAACTTCAAATCTCTGAAGAAAGAAATTGAGGAAGATCTCAGAAGATGGAAAGATTTTCCATGCTCATAGATTGGCAGGATTAATATAGTAAAGATGGCCATTTTGCCAAAAGCAATCTACAGATTCAATGCAATCCCCATCAAAATTCCTACTCAGTTCTTTATAGAGATAGAAAGAGCAATAGGCAAATTCATTTGGAATAACAAAAAACCCAGTATAGCGAAAACTATACTCAACAATAAAAGAACTTCTGGGGGAATCGCCATTCCTGACTTCAAGCAGTATTACAGAGCAATAGTCAAAAAAACTGTATGATATTAGTACAGAGACAGGCAGATTGACCAGTGGAACAGAATTGAAGACCCAGAAATTAACCCACACACCTATAGCCACTTGATATTTGACAAAGGAACTAAAACCATCCAATGGAAGAAAGATAGCATTTCAACAAATGTTGCTGGTCTATAGGTCAGCATGTAGAACAATGCAAATTGATCCATTCTTATCACCCTGTACAAAGCTTAAGTCCAAGTGGATCAAGGACCTCCACATCAAACCAGATACACTCAAACTAATAGAAGAAAAGGTGGGGAAGAGTGTCAAACACATGGTCACTGGGGAAAATTTCCTGAACAAAACACCAATGGCTTATGCTCTAAGATTAAGAATCGACAAATGGGACCTCATATAACTCCAAAGCTTTTGTAAAGCAAAAGACATGGTCATTAGGACAAAATAGCAACCAACAGATTGGGAAAAGATCTTTACAAATCCTACTTCTGATAGAGGGCTAATATACAAAATATACCAAGAACTCAAGAAGTTAGACTCCAGAGAGCCAAATCACCTATTAAAAAATGGTACAGAGCTAAACAAAACGTTCTCAACTGACAATTATCAAATGGCCAAAAAGCACCTAAAGAAATGTTCAACATCCTTACTCATCAGAGAAATGCAAATCAAAACAAACCTGAGATTCCACCTCACACCAGTGAGAATGGTTAAGATAAAAAACTCAGGTGACAGCAGATGCTGGGGAGGATGTGGAGGAAGAGGAACACTCTTCCATTGTTGATGGGATCGCAAACTGGTACAAGCACTCTGGAAATAAGTCTGGAGGTTCCTCAGAAAATTGAACATTACACTACCTGAGGACCCAGCTATACCTCTCTTGGGCATATACACAAAAGATGCTCCAACATACAACAAAGATACATGCTCCACTATGTTCATAGCAGCCTCATTTATAATAACCAGAAGCTGGAAAGAACCCAGATGCTCTTCAACAGAGGAATGGATACAGAAAATGTGGTATATCTACACAATGGAGCACTACTCAGCTATCAAAAACAATGACTTCATGAAATTCATAGGCAAATGGAATGAACTGGAAAATATCATCCTGAGTGAGATTACTCAATCGCAGAAAAACACACTTGGTATGCCCTCATTGATAAGTGGATATTAGCCAAAAAACTCAAATTACCCAACATGCAATCTACAGACCACAGGAAGCTCAAGAAAAAGGATGATCAAATTGTAGATGCTCCCACTCCTTAAAAGGGGGAAAATATTCATAGGAGGAGTTATGGGAACAAAGTTTAGAGCAGCTACTCAAGGAACACCCATTCAGAGCCTGACACACATGTGGCCCATATCTATACAGCCACCAAAACTAAATAAAGTTGATGAAGTTAAAAAATGCGCGTGGAAAGGGACTGTATACAGATCTCTCCTGAGAGACACATCCAGAGCATGTCCAATACAGAGGTCAATGCTAGCAGCAAACCACAGAACTGAGAAGAGAACCCCCTTGGGGGGAATTAGAGGGAGTATTGAAAGAGTTGAAGGAGCTTGCAACCCCATAAAAACAACAATGCCAACCAACCAGAGCTTCCAGGGACAAAACCACTACTGAAAGACTATTCGTGGACTGACCCAGGGCTCCAGCTGCATATGTAGCAGAGAATAGCCTTGTTGGGGCACCAGTGGAAGGGAAAGCCCTTGGTCTTGCCAAGGTTGAACCCCCAGTGCAGGGGAATGTGAGGGAGGGCAATAAGGGGGATATATAGGGGAAACACCGTATGGGGGAGGGGGAGGGGAGGGAATGGGGGCTTATGGACAGGAAACCAAGAAGGGAAATAACCTTTGAAATGTAAGAAAAGAAATATATAATAAAAAATTTAAAAAAAAAGATTAGGTCCTGCTCAGTTTCAGGCTTTTAAACTATGACTGGTTTACCCCGCTGCTTGTGGGCTACTCTGAAGCATGGTGAGAAATGTGTGGAGAAAGCTGGTCACAAACTGGCAGCTAGGAGGTAGAGAAGAAGGGAAGGAGAAGGAATGAAGAAGGCAAACCAGTTACAGGCTGTACCGTCTAGAGCATGACCTAACTTTTAATAGCACAGTTAGTGAGAATTGACAGTGCGGAGTTCACTGATAAAGTTGGGGCCTCATGCTCTAATCATGCATCAGTACTCCATCTTAAATATTCCTGCATTCATGATCACACCTTTAATATATGAGTCTTTGGAAGTACATTTCATGTCAAACCAATAGACGTACAAGCTTAGGCATAGATAAAGACTAAACATATAGCAGAATATAATTGATATGATATGGTATAATATGATATGCATTTAAAGGTAAAATTTATGGAAGAGGTGTACATAGGGTCAGGAAATTAAACAGAGGTGTGTAGCAGTGGGGGATGGGGAACTAGGGGTAGCCAGCAGAAAGTCCCAGATGCCAGGAAAGCAAGAGGCACCCAGAACCCAACAGGGATGACATTAGCTGAAATACCCAACAAAGGGGAGAGAGAACTTGTAAAGGCCATATCCAGAGGTTAGGCAAGACCCCCAGTTGGGGGATGGGGTCACCCACCCTTCTCAAAATTTTAACCCAAAATTGTTCTTGTCTGAAAGAAATAGATGGATAAAGAGTGGAGCAAAAACTGAAGGAAAGGCCATCCAGAAACTTCCTCACATGGGGATCTATCCCATATGTAGTCACTAAACTCAGTCACTATTGCTGATGCCAAGAAGTGCATACTGACAGGACCTGATATGGATGCCTCCTGAGAGGCTCTGCCAGAGTCTTACTGATACAGATGAGGATGCTCACAACTAATCATACAAATGAGCATAGAGACCCCAATGGAGGAGTTAGGTAAAGGACTGAGGAGTTGAAGGGGTTTACAACACCATAGGAAGACAACAATATCAACCAACCAGATGTCCCAGAGTTCCCAGGGACTAAGCCACCAAACAAAGAGTACACATGGAAGGACCCTTGACTCTAGCTGCATATGTTGCAGAGGATGGCCTTATCTGGCATCAATGGGAGGGGAAGCCCTTCGTTCTGTGAAGACTTGATGCTCCAGAGGTGAGGCAGGAGTGGATGGGTGGATGGGAGAGCACCCTCAAAGAAGCAGGGGGGGTGGTGGGATAGGTGGTTTCAGAGGGGAAAATGGGAACGGGGATAGCATTCAAAATGTAAATAAATAAAATTGCCAGCAAAATTTTTAAAGGTAAAATTTAGTTTCCGTGTATAGAATAAACTGTGTGTATGGGCTAAAAATATATTTTCCATTTATATAAGTATAACCTGGCCTCAAACTCAGCCCTCTGAGTGCTGGGACTAAAGGTGTATGCCACCTTACATAGAATGGACCATATTACTTAGTTTGCTAGGAAGACTGAGAGAATGAAAGTCAAAGGGTAGAAAGAATGATTTGACATTTCTATAAGGGCATCTAAGATGTATTAAGTAGCTAATGGGATACATGTCATCAAGCTTCATGTATGCAGCAAAAATACATTCCAGACCTGATGACATACAGGAAAGTTTTAAGGTCATAGGAAGGAAATTGAGAACACAGGCCCATTCATCTCTGTGTCTTGTCATCTTTCTACAGCTTTACTCCTAAGAGTGGACCAAAGAAAACCATGTAAAGAAATGTGAGCCCTGCCTGGCAGTGGTGATTCGTATCTTTAATCCCAGCACTTGGAAAGCAGAGACAGAAGGATTTCTGTGTTTGAGTTCAACCTGGTTTACAGAGCTAGTCTCAGGACACTTAGGTCTACACACAGAAATCCTGCCTCAAAAGCAAAAATAGAAAATAAACAAATGAAGAAATAAAAGGAGAGAGGGAAAGAGGGAGCAAAGAAGTAGAAGAGAGAAAAAGAGAGAGGGAGATTGAGAGCAAGCGAGAGAGCGAGAGGGAGAGAGAGAGAGAGAGAGAGAAAGAGAGAGAGAGAGAGAGAGAGAGAGAGAGAGAGAGAGAGAGAGAGAGAGAGAGAGAGAGAGGTGAGTTCCACTGGGATCTGGAATTTTGATTCAATAGACATTAATTCCTCACCACACAGCTTTCAGTTATGCTAATTTTGTTTGTTTAATTGAGAATTTGATTGACAACTAAAGTCTGTTCCAACAATGGTATCTCAAAGGAGGGTTATGTTTTTATGTTGTGTTGTGGTTATGTTTTTGCATTCTATTTTCTATTCATTTGAGCATGAAAAATAAAATCTTTCTGAATTTCTCATTATTGTCATCATTGTAATTGATATAAATGGCTGAAAGCCATAGAGTCAGGAGTGAGAGTAATTGAGTCCTAATTATACAAAAGAAGCTGAAAGAAAATAAATTTATGTAGGATCTAAATATTTACTGAGTATGTTCACGTATGCTTTGCTCTACAGCAATTATTTAGAGTGGAGGTACCTAACACAGTTCTAGATACCGGAAAACAAACAATCCTTCCTCAGTGGATAAAGTAGAAGTGGGGATAAGTCCTTAAAGAGCTTACCCTGCATCTTATACTCTACTGTACTTCATGAGCTTTTAGAGTAGCACATAACTGTGATTTGTGGGGCTTTCTTTCTTACGTCCCCATTTTACAGGGTAAGTAAGGTTAATAGGTCCTGAAATGTAGACCAAAAGGGGAAAAAAGTCTATGTAACAGCTTAATGATTGGAAGACTAGTGGTGCTCCCTTCATATGGGGGGCACACGCAGCAGATCTGAAGTTATTTAATAGAGTGAAATCGTATTTTTGTACAACTAAACAGATTTCTCAGTTATAACCAGAATCATTACATACTAAAATCCATAACCATTTTAAAATGAGCCCAGAAAGTTGAAGCACAACGTGTTTTTAATCTTTCCTAAAGATATCAAGAATTTCATTTACATCTTCAAGAGATTTTAAAAGAGAATTCATACCAAATGTTTTATTGAAAATATCCTTCCATTTAGATAGAGCGTAAAGGCTGTTTCTGTAAAGAGGATCCTGTCCAATTAAGTTCAGTTAATCACCTGACTGTGTGGTTAAAGGCATCTTTTAATAAAGATGCAAAAATAGATATATAAGCTGGTTTTGCAATAATGTCTAAGTGTTCAGTGGGGGATGGATGTCAAGTACTCTGGGTTATTACATTTTGAGTATCCTCAAATGGCAAGTTAATATAGGTGAAATTATAAGGAACATATTTTCTGCCAGATACTTTTTAATGAAAATTGGTGAGTTATGACCAGAGATTTGAGGCTAAATCTTTATTATACTTAGGGAAAACAAGAATGAATTTCTAAAACTGAAAGGTTAACTCCCAGATGTGGGAACTTTCTATTTGTTTTTAACAGACTCCTCTCCTACCCTGACTCACATTTTGAGTTCCCCACTCCAAAGCAGACCTTTAAGGCAGAAGGTTTAAATCACAAACTTAAGAAATAATTGATTTGTTGAAACATCCAAAGGCATAAATATAGCCTGTATGTGACCTTAGCCAACATGGAGACATTGATCAATCATAGAACTCAGATTCACTTGAGGGCAAAAACTGTCATTAGAATATGAGAGCCAAGAAAAGCATTCACTGGGCTAGGTATTATTGTGTTTGCTCTTTAGAAGAATAAATGCAATTAAAATGCTTTAGAATTAAAAGCAAAAACACAAAACCTGGATTTGTAAACTCATATTGTGATAGAACAATTCAACATAAATGTGTTATTATTTCTTTTTAAATAATAAAGGGAAGGAAATACAGAAGGAGGGAGAGAGAATAAGTTAAAATTGAGAGGTAGATAAAGACAAACAGCTAAGATCAATCAAGAAACAATGAATGGGAAAGGAGCTGAATGCCTACCACAAAAGAACATCTTCATTGTGTAGAGACAAGTGTTCCTAAAGATAGCAGACCATTACCAGCAAAAAACATTAATTTGAATAATATAGCAACCAGAACTCTTCCAGCCAGATAGCCCCCTAACATTAGTAACACTGGCTGATCTGTTATGTTGTCTGTGCACAAGCTAGTGAAGCACTAAACCCCAAGATAGCTGCTCATTTGTGCTTTACCAAGAACATATTCAAAGTAAAGTGTGAGAAAAGGCCTGCATTCTTTTATTTGCGGACCCACCCTCCCCAATTGTCTTAGTATTAGCTTATTTACTTCACACTGAGACATTCTTTTCTAGAGAGGGAGGGAGACACAAAGTCTAAGGAAGCTCTGGAAACATATGAGAACCAGGAAGTTCATGAAAATTACAAAACTCATAAGACCCACCTCCACGTAATATACACAGTAAACAATTGTTGGAGGAGAAAGGACTCTCCTAGGAAGGATGTCTGCAAGGTGTTGCTCCAGTGATATATCCTTCATTATACAGACATCCATGCTTAGCTGGGCTGAACAAGGT
Source organism: Rattus norvegicus (assembly GCF_021556685.1). Classification (NCBI taxonomy): domain Eukaryota; kingdom Metazoa; phylum Chordata; class Mammalia; order Rodentia; family Muridae; genus Rattus; species Rattus norvegicus. The sequence continues at coordinate 71,933,708 of NC_141538.1, forward strand.
TTACTGTTGAAGCAGCCATCTTTTAGATACCCATTCTGTAAATAATTCCAGTAAACTCAAGGTAGACTTAGGTAGAATTGATGCCTTGGTCTGTAATCAGTGCCATCATGCATGAACAAAAATTCATTCCTGTCTCCTGAGGAAAAGCCACATGCCACATGCTTTCTCTTTTTAGATATTACATACCAAAACATAAATGTAAGGGAGTCCAATGAATGTAAATTTTATTCCAGGTTGAAATTTCTAAGACCTTAAAACAATATGTGTGTATCATTATGTGTGAGTAGGATTCATTTTCAAATTGACTATGCCTTTTTGGGTCCTTAGCATTTTACTCTTTCTATGATTCTAATCTGGAGTGAAAATCTATTAATGAGATTAGATATGGCGCCCATATTTTATATATTATTTTAGAACATACAAATTGCTACATTCGATATTTAAGGGCTCTGTGTGTAAAACTATCATAAAATATTGTTTTAGTTTATATGCTTCTAGTAAAAATTTAGGAAATGAGGTTGTGGTCATTTCATTTCTGTTACTGTGATCAAACCTTTTGACCAGAGCAACTTAGAAATAAAGAGGTTTTTGGATTACACTTCCCAGCCATGGTCTTACATTGAGGAAAGTCAGGATGGAAACTCAAAGCAGGAACTGTAAGCAGAAACCATGGAGAAGCACTACTTGCTGGCTCCATCTCTGGTCTCTTCACAGGCTTTTGTTTTCTCACCCCTTGTCCACAGCACTGGACAACCTGCCTAGGGCTTATGTTGATGACAGTGGGCTGAGCCCTCTTGTACCAATTTGTGATCAAGACCAGCTGCCACAACATTGCCAATCTAATCTAGGCCATCCCAAACTTCAGGCTTTCCTCTTAGATGAGTCTAGGCTGTGTCAATGTGACATCTCACAAGAATAGAAGCTATTTATACCTACTGAAGCAATCTGTAAAATGATTTGATTTGCATTTGTATAATATGAAATACATGGTTAACGTCTAAAAACTGAAATGCTTTGTGATATCAAAGCTGGTATCCTGGCAAGTTTTATGTCAACTTGACACAAACTAGAGTCCCAATTAAAAAAATGTTACCATAAGATGGGCAGTTGGCAATCCTGTGGGACACTTTCTTATTAGTGATTCAAAGGCAAAGGGTTCAATCCATTATGGGTGGGACTGTGTATGGGCTAGTGGTCCTAGGTTCTATAAACCCCAAGCTGAGAAAGGCATGTGAGGAAGCCAGTGAGTTCATCCTTCCATGGCCTCTACATCAGCTCTTGCCTCCAGGTTCCTGCAAAGTTTGAGTTTCTGGCCTGACTTCTTTTAATAACAGACTTCAGTGTGGAAGTATAAACCAAATAAACTCCTTCCTCCCCAAGATGCTTTGATCATGGTGTTTCATCATAGCAATAGGCTATGCTAGGCTAGAAGGATACCTGTCTTTCTATTTGGTTTTCCTTCTGTTTTGTGGCATGACTCTTTGAAGCTCTGAGTTGCAATTATGGCTGAGGGCTTAGGAGCACTGACTACTCTTCCAGAGGTCCTCAGTTCAATTCCCAGCAACCATATAAATACATCTTTAACAAAAGAAGAAGAAGAAGAAGAAGAAGAAGAAGAAGAAGAAGAAGAAGAAGAAGAAGAAGAAGAAGAAGAAGAAGAAGAAGAAGAAGAAGAAGAAGAAGAAGAAGTACAGATAGCCCAGCCAGAGACCTGCCATCCTTCCAATTTGTACCTATGCTGGGAGCAGAGCCTCTGATATAGATCACAATGCATTCAGCCCACACATCAGTTATAATTCAATTCCCCAAGTATTCTGACACATCCAGGATCATAGGTGAGACCTCAACTATGGACAGGAACTAGACCACCAACCAAGAAATGTACAGGGAGGGATCCATGGCTCCAGATAGATAGGTAGCAGAGGACGGACTTGTCTGACATGAATGGGAGGGGAGTCCCTTTGTCCTCTGGAGGTTTGATGTTCCAGCATAGGGGAATGCTGGAGGGCTGGGACAGGAGAAGGTAGGTGGCGGTGGAGTGTCCCGTCCTGCAGGACAGTCAACAAGGATCCAGAGGGTACCTGGAAAAGAATGGGGGACAAGAGACGTGAAGAAGGATGCCAAGACAAGAGTCTGATCAAGGCAGCAAATTTATTTTTTCCTAAGGCTGAATTTATACCATAGCAGGAGTAACAGAGGAAGGGGGAAGTGGGAAACATCTACATAAGCCAAGGACACTGGCTCCTGTGGTGAGGCTGACATCAACAGGATGTTGGTTTCTCAAAAAGGTCACAAGTTTGTCATATCATTAGGCACCCTGACCACAAGATGTATTTCTCAGAAAGGCCACAAGTTTGTCATCCTGAGTACCAGATTTGTATTAGTCTTCTGCAACTGGCTGGGGATTTTCCATGAACCTAGTCAGACTTAACTCTAACAATAATACTAACATCAATAATGGAGGGTTTTAAGGGCATAGCTCCCAACAGGGGAGCCATCCTTATTGAGGCAAAGTGGGATGGAGGGCTTGTGGAGGGGTACCTGGGAATTGGGTTATCATTTGAGATAAAAAAAGAAATGATTAATAAAATAGAAAAAAAAGAACTCCAGATAGCTACACCACCATGCTCTGGTGACCAGAAGAGAAGACTGAAGACAAAATGAGATGTTCAATAATCTGTAGGTGTGATGTACAGCAAGAATGAGGTGTGTTGACAAAACTATTATTTTTCCAGAAACATGTCATCTAAGAAGGGGTAGCACTACAGTTTAAGCTTGAGTGTTCCCAGGCCACGTGTGTTTCAGGCTTGGTGCAGAAGGCATAGTAATGGGAAATAATCTATAAGCAGTCAGTACCAGTGGAAGGTCTTTAGAGGAGTGTGCCTTTAAAGACTTTTGTGAGACTCTGGATCCTTCCTCTTTCTTTTATTTCCTAGCCATAGAGTATTTTTGTCCCACTAGATATTCACACTGCAGTAATCTGCCTCACCCAAGTCACCTGGTCAACAAATTCTAGACGAAAACATTGAATATTGTGAGTCATATCATACACAAAAAACTAAAATTATAAGTTAGTTATAAAGTTGGGTCTCTCCTTCTACCACATGCGTGCAGGAGACCAAACTCAGGTCATCAGGCCTGGTGACAAGCACTCTTACCCATGGAGCCATTTCTCAGGCCCAAGGCTCAATTACTGGAGTTACCCATGGCTGTCTTCATTTTTCTGTTCTCTAAGTATGTACTGACCCTGGATGGTGTAATTTAAATTTTGGTCATAAAATATTTCCCCTGTACTTTCAACTGTGTTTTTTCTTCTTGTCCCACCTGACAGCAATCCTTTTCCTTATGCCCCTATTATGTGTTTTTGTGGGTTTGGGGTTTTGTTCTTATGTGTACTCTTTGATTTTCCACTGACACTTTAATTTATATATATATATATATATATATATATATATATATATATATATATATATATATAATGATTGATCCTCTGTAATAATTCCCATACTTGATAGCTGTTTCTTGGTCTTACTAAATGATCCCATCTTTTTTAAGCCTCTGAAATAATAATTTCAGGAATTATACTATATTTCTATAATATATTCACTTGATTCCATCTGACTATATTCATTAAATATAACTAAAAATTATAGTGTCTATGTTATGGCATCCCATAGTAATGTTATAAAATTCTCATACCTCATTTGTTTGCCCTCTGTCGCCATTTTCCTCATGACTATTCTTCTCTACAATTGGGATTGTTTCCAGGATGACTGAATGACAGAAAAATCAGTCTAAAACATCTGATATAGTCTAGGATTAAGAAACTGTAAAAGCATACATGAGTTGGACGTTACTTACCTCCTGCTCATCATCACCCTATCCTTTTAGCCAACTTGATTGTCATGCACTGATTAGTTACCAAAGTAATATTACGGGAACATAGATTTATCATACTGACCTTTTTCAGGAAAAGAAATGTACAACTACTGGAATGTTCAATGAGTGCTAAGTAAAACTAATTCACTGCTTAATATTTTTATAACTTAATCATGTGTTGTCATCTTCCATTTCAAAGTAACATTGGACTGTCTAGCTTTTTCAAGCAGACAACAAAGGCCATGAAAATATGAATTGCATATATACTTGCCTTTTCTCTACAGTGCCTTGTGTGGCTTTAAGAAATACAAAATTTGTTGAATAAATAAGTTAAAACATTATCTTTGAAACAAACCTCCATTTTAATGATTTATTATTGATTGTAAGTTTCAGATAACTTCAATTTAAAACATCTGAATTCTAGCATTAAAAAAAAACCGTGAGGAGCTGGGGAGATGGCTAAATAGTTAAGCATGCTTACTGCACGTTCACAGCACTCCATATTGGTCCCCAGCCCTTATGTCAGTAGGCCCATGACTCCAGATTCAGGTCATCTGACTTCTTCTTCTAACCTCTCTGGGTGTCAACACACAAACACACATACCTGCATGCATATGTGCGCACACACACACACACACACACACACACACACACACACACACACATGTTCTAAAACAAAACAAATTTAAAATAATTAAAAGTCTTGTAAGATTCTTTGATTTTTAATCATGAATAGATGTAACAAAAAATTAAAAAGCAAAAACAAAAATACCTCTTTCTAGACACTTGAAAAATTAGGTATTTGAAGTCTATATTCACTTCTATGATCTGATGCTTTTTAAGTCTTATCACATTGCTGTTGCTGAGCATGGCCATTAATTTATTCATGAGCTATTACTAAATACGTATAATCAACAAGACATTTGGAATGGGCTAGCAACAAAAGCAGACATAACCCATGCTATATGCAAATCTCATGGAGAAATTAAGTCTAATATTTATCTATACCATATAACCAAGTATAATGTTTTTAGCTATATAATGGAACTGAACTAGGATATATATATATATATATATGTATATATATATGTATATATATATGTATATATATAGCAAGATGAAGATGAAACAGCCCTGTGGTTAAAAAAAAAGGTTTCTTCATTTTTAAATGCAGAACTAAAGCATGTTACATCCTGCGGGCTACAAAGTACTAGAAAGTAAAACAATTTCTGAAGAATTGGGACTAGACAAGGTCTAACACAACACTGCAAAACTGAAGAAAGGGGTATCAAGGTGAACACGGATTACACTCCTGCCTCATGTTCCTGATGTCCTCCATTAAGAGGCACAACAGGAAAGGTTTTGCAGTACCTAAAACAACAATGAGGGAAGTAGGTCGGTGGAAACAAAACTGTGTGGAAGGGGTTATGGAGTAAACAGTATGCGAATCTTCTACTTAATGTGTTAACAGATTTGACCCTGTCAATCACAGGAGACAGAGCACACAAGCAAAACTGTTAGGTTTGAGTCTTGGAAGCTTTCTCTGGTTTAGATTTGTTTACTGCTTGAAGAAAACTTAAGTGTACTGTAGTAAGATGTTTTGGTCAGTTAAGCTAGTAAACACACACACACACACACACACACACACACACATACACACACATGCACACACACACAAAAAAAAACCTTAGGGTGACAGTTATTTACCAAATTGCATGGACTTCATTCATTGCTTTCACAATTGGTAGGTCCTTGTTTTACATACTGACTGAATAGCAGTCTTTCATGTTGGCCCAGTGCAAAAAAGAGAATGGGAGCTGTAGATGAAGACTATTATCTCTTTTCTCTGCCATGAGCAAAGACATTTGCACGGTGGTGGATAACTTGGTACTTGGGTACTTTTTCTATTATACCACACCAAAAACTATTTCAGCCTCCACAATACTCATTCTTTCAAAGTCCCTTCCTTCTGACTTTAAGCCAATGCATTTATTTCTCACTTCATTGATAACTCTAAGTCTGAAAGAAATTTCCTACAGGCAAACAATACCCAATGTTTGATGTACATTTTCATACTGGGGATGGCTATCCACTCTCTTTGGTAAGTTTGATATAAGCAGTTTTCCTCCAACATTAAAACTCTTTCTTTTGTTTTGTTTCTATAATCTGCATTCACAGTCTATTTAATACCCAAATGTCTTTATTTATCTTTTCAAACTGACTGATCATCATGCCTTGAGAGACAGATGGGAACTGATCCTGAGTGATCTCACACTCACTTAGAGGCAGAAGCTCCTTGGATGGACTAGTAGGATAAATACTTGTAATATATAAATTCATATTTATACCTTTAGCATCTCATTTTTGTATCACAAGAGCTGGTAGACATGAGGTGCTAATATGTATTATAGTACAGGTGCATTATGTGAGCCCACTGGAAAATATGATGCAATTTTCTACTTATTAAATTTGATAGTCCATTTAACATGCTTACCACAATGCAGGGCAGGGAGTAAACAATAAGCATTAGCTATTAGTAGCAATGCTTTTGGTATTAGTGCTAATATTTGAGAGTTTACACTACAGCCAAGTGGAAAAGACAAATATGTATGAAGATGAATAGTGGTGTGGTAGGTGTTAAATTACCTTGGAGGTGCTCAGAGCAGAAAAGGGCACCATCAGCCGCAGCCTCGATGATTAGCCTGGAATTGTTATGCATAAAAATGCCCGAGCTGACAAGAAGAAAGCCAGCAGCTGTGAAACACAGTTCCGGTAAAATATAGGACAAAATTGGAGGTAATTTTCAGACCATTTCCAGAATAATTAAGCCACAAAAATCAAAGTGTACATGCATATGATTGGTGCCTTGGAAGATACGCTAACCTCCCTTACCTCATTGAGGTGCGTGGAATTAGCTGATGGAAGACCAGCGAATCCCAGTCTCAATTTGCTAGTGAAGAAGCTGTTCTTTTGGCACTTGGAGAGTTGCCCAAGATCATTCTGCACAGAGGTAAAAGGGTAGAGCCTAAAGAAGAGCTCTGAGTCCAGTACCCTATTATACTCTTCCTGCTTTGTCTGGAACGAAAATTCACAGAAAATAAAAGGTACTGTGATAGTAAGTGCCAGAGTTAATATACTGCTTAAAGTTATTTTTTTGTGTTGACAAAGTCCATTTAAAAAAGAATGAGAGAACCCGTAAACGTGGTATAACCATCAATACCGCCTTTCCATTAACCAGGCGCACTGGTATCATCTTAATTCAAATATTTGTAGGCAGAAAAGAAAGGCTCATTTTTATTCACAATGCCTTTCCTATCCCATCTGGCACAAGCAATTTCCTTTTGTTTGCCTTTAAACTGTGTTATAAAGAAATTAATTTTACCCTCCAGGCTTTCACTACAAATTTCACAACTTCCATTCTGCTTATTTTTCAATTTCATCATCAGGCACAAATTGTTCTTGTGGGTGGAATTGTACTTGTCAATTTTTCTATTTTAGCCCATCAGATTTTTCATTAGGTCTTACCACTCACAAAACTCCCTGTTTTCTTCTGAAACTTGTCAACAGCTATTATAATTATTTTATCGTAGGAACACATACTACATTGGTGTAGACATGCTAATTGGAAAATTACCTTTCTAAATTGGTTTCTAATGAGAACGATTATGAGCCCTGTCACTTAGACAAGTGGCCCAGTGAAAACAGAATCAATTTTGTCAAATATATGCGATTAATAACTAAGGACCATAAACATGCACCTTGTAATTATTGAACCATCCTTCTTGCAGTGTTCTTCATGATCGGTGACTAGAAAAACCTGCTTATGAATAACATCTGCTCACTGAATCCAGAAGGGTTTCAGAAACAGAAGACAAAATTATAGAAAAATGATTTTAAAAAAAGAAATCTTGATGTCTGTTCTCAGTTGAGCTTGAATTTGTCCAAGGATAGAAAGACCAACAAGAGGAAAACCAAGCTTCAAAGAGGTCTGAGTATAAAAACCCCACGATCACAACTCCCAGCTACTCAACCTTTTCTGCCGAATGTGCAGACTACCTGGTAATTTCACAAGCTGCACAGATATTTTCTCTTCTTAGTGCTAGGATAAATATATACTCTACAATGAGTTTCATGATCGTGTATGCATGTGCATGACCCTAGGAAGATCAGAAGTATACACTGGGCATTTTGCCCTAGTACCTTCCATCTAATTTTTTGAGACAGGATGCTCATTAAGTGATTAAAAAGCTAGCCAGTAAACTCACAGGCTCTTCCTGTCTCTGCCTTCCAACTTCTGGGATTACAGATGTTCACTGTCAGATCCTGGTTTTACATGGGTACTGGGCATCCAAACTCAAGTTTTTATACTTGTGCACTAAGCACTTTACCCACCGAGCCATGCCCTCTACACATCTATAAGAATTTTTAAAGAAGAATGTAGCTGAATCTGAAGATAAACAGCAGTGTAGTCATTTATTTTGAAAATAGTCTTTCTTTGTTCTTAATATTCAAAGATTCAACACTTTAGATATCCAAGATTGTGTGGCTCTGATGTCACTGAGTGATGGTAGTGATAGGACGTTCATATAGATGATAGTGTTTGGATATTTCAAACACTGCCTAAAAATATCAAAAATAGTATTAAGAGGGCGACCTCTTTAAAGTACCAGACTTTAATTATGTTGGTGAAAAACATGTACAATTTATTTTTTTAGATTAAACTTCCTAATCTGAAGAAAAATAGTAATAATTACAATTACTTTGCAGGTACTTGATGCTTTTTGACAAGAAAATGTGTGTGTTTAGGATGGTATTTTTTTTCATTTATCACTTAGTACTTAAATTTGCTGGACAAATTCAACTTGTCCTTGTACATTCTCAATGAATGTGAATTACAAGCTACAGGCTGTGAGGCATCACTTTGTATGGGCAGAGCCAGTACTTCTGTGTAGGATGAGGGTATAGCATCAGGAAGTCTACATGCAATCCCATGATTGATAAGGTGTCAGAAGATGCTGTTCAGGCAGTGATCCAAGTCAGCAGCGTCGGTTTGTCTTGAAGAGCTGGAGCTCACAGTCTGTAGCCTCATCCTGGAAGATTATGAGCTTTAAATTTTTTTAATGAATGTCTTAGTTGGGGTTTCTCTTACTGCAATGAAGCATCACAACCAAAACAACTTGGGGAGGAAAGCATTTGTTTGGCTTCTGCTTCCACACTGTAGTGCATCATTTAAGGAAGCCAGGATAAGAACTCAAACAGGGCAGGAACCTGGAGGCAGGAGCTGTTGCATAGGGCATAAAGGGATGCTGCTTACTGGCTCCGTGTGACTTACTCGGCCTGATTTTTTTAAGGAACTCAGGTCCAAGAGTCCAGGGGTAGGCCCACCCACAATGGGCTGAACCCTCTTCCATCAATCACTAATTAAGAAAATGCCCTACAATCCTGCCTACAGCCCAATCTTATAGAGGAGGAATTCCAGTTGAGGCCCCCTGCTCACCAACAACTCTAGTTTGTGTCAAGTTGACATAAAACCAGCCAGAGCGATGAATGGTGCAGCATGTGAACTAGGAAATATGGAGGGTGATAATGTCAACACTCAGGAACACCGCTGCCTGTTTTCTTAAGGGTCTAGCAATCAGCTACTGGTCTTTATAGAACACAGACACAGGTCAGCGTTTCCAGGTTGGTGATCCAGCCCTATGCCTCCATGGGGAGCAAACAGTATGAAACTCTCTGCTAGGTGCTCTAAAACAGTAAGAGGGAGAGAGAAGAAGAAAGGCTTTATGAGGTGATTGGTGCTCAAGCAGATCGCCTTACTTTGCTTTGGCTATGCTTACAAGGAATGTGCTGGTTTCAGTATGGCAAGAATATTTAAGCTCAGTCCTTCCAAGCTTCAAGTACTGAAATCTAAGTTCTAGTTTAAGTTATAGGGGGTAGGAACTTAAACCAGCTGAGGTATTTTCAGGTTTGTGGTTGGGAGAGGTCATTTGGACTGGATAAAGTTGTTAGAGCAGGGGCCCAGTGTCTGAAGACAATAGGTTTACAACAGACTGTACATCCACATACCCCATCTCTTGTCCTGGAATGCCCTATATAATCTTGGAACTTTGCCACCAAAAAGCTTATCCCAGCCCTGACCTCTAAACTTAGCTCTTTCAGAATCATGAGCCTAAACAAATTTCTTTATGTGTTTTCTGTTGTGCCTACAGTAAATGAATTGCTAGAAGGTAGGAACAGGAAATATGGGGATTATAAAGCTAGCATGTGTTTCAGTGGAGTGTGAGTTCAGTCAATCCAGTTCTGAGTCAATGGAACAAGTGTTTCATCGTGTATTTTGTCACAGACACAACAATTTAAAAAGTGAACAACTGACCATGGAGCTCAGCATCCACATAATGGATGACACCACCTCTTCCTAAGGTCTTTGACTACCCTGAACCCTTCCTCACTACTCTTACACCCAAGGAGAGAAGAGGTCTCCACCCGCCCAGCACAATGCTGCTTCTGCATTCACAGGGCAGATGTTGGTGGCTTATCTTTATGGGGGGTTTCTGCTGGAGCAGGTTGAGGAAGCTCCTGCCTGTGGAAGGTAGGCTGAGTGGGGTTTGAATCTCCCTACCACCCACTCTTCTGCTCTCCCTCAGCCAACAGAGTGACTGGAGGCTTTGGAATGTGATTATTCCCCCAACCAGCAGCTTTATTTCTCCAGCTTCTGGACTCTTGTTTGCTTTACTCGCTCATTCATTAATTTCCCATTAATGAATTCCTAAAGAATACCTATCCCACTCGGTGTAAGTGCTATGAGCGAGGATGCAAACACAGATAAACACTGCCTCTGTCTAGCTCTTTGACTATTAGCCATCTTGAAACATGCAAATACGCATATGTATTGAGCATTTACACATGCTGTTCCAAGCATTTTGTGTGTGATAACTCAATGAATTGTTATGGCAACCCTTTCAACAATATTATCATAATATTGTTGATAATATTAACATCTCTGTTTGATACAAGTGGAACTGAAGCACAGAACGGAGAAGTAGCTTGCCCTACGTCACACAGCTCCTAGAGGAACGAGGAATCAAACATTTTGACCTTTGACTGTGATCTTAACCAGTTTGACCAAGTGTCTCTAGGGGTTCTAGGACAAGGTAGGGACCTGAGTAACAGAGCTGAGCAAAATTAGAAAATGACTTCTTCAGAAAGTCCTCTGAAATAGCACAGAGGGTGGTGACACATGACATACTATTTTGGCAGCTCTAAGCAAAAGGCAGATTCAGTCCCCATAGAGACTACAACAGACACTTCAAGAAACACATACGCTCACTACTTAGAGATCTAATGGTGAAACGAACAATGTGAAGCAAGGTTAGGCCAAATATGTATCTGAATTGCATTGCTCGGCTGTTTGGATTTAAATTCTAACATGGCCAATTCCTATCCCTCCAGTGCTACCTCTGGCTCCCAGTCCTTTATTGTTCCCACAAAAGCTTTCAATTTCCCACCTGTCTTGAGTTTGCAACAATTTTCTCTGTCGGATAAAAATATTGTGATAATAGAAAATTGGTGCAGATAACTGTTCTTAAGCAGAAGCCACATGCACTGAACCCACACACCAAGGTTTGTGCTACGCAGTCAGATCACAGAGCAAACAAAAATGCAGGAGGCCACACTTACTCCTAAAAGAAACAGTAGAGGCATGTTCATGTTCTCTCTTCAAACAGAGCAGCATATGAAGCGGATAAATATAGGTGATTTCTACTTAAATTGGGAGCAGAAACATGATAGGAGACAGAAATAACATGACAGAAATAACTCTAGAATACCAATAAAAGTTATTGGTTATTGTCTAATACTTCTTATGAAGAAGACAAGACACTAATATGTGAGATGTGAAGAAGCAATGAAAATATTAAGGCAGGTTGTAAGACATTGGTTAAAGTCATCCAAAGGTGTTCCTTTGTTTTTCTGTCACCTAAAAGTATGGTGTTCTTACAGAGTTTTGCTTTCTCTTAAATTAGAAATTCATAGGCAAATGGATGGAAGTTAAAAATATCATCTTGAGTGAGGTAACCCAATCACAAAAAACCACACATGGTACGCACTCACTGATAAGTGGATATTAGCCCAAAAGCTCAGATTACCCAATGATACAATCCACAGACCACATGATGCTCAAGAACAGGGAAGACCAAAGTGTGGATGCTTCAGACCTTCTTAGAAGTAGGAATAAAAATATTCATAGGAGGAAATAAGGAGTCAAAGTTTACAGCAGAAACTGAAGGAAAGGCCATCCAGAGACCACCCTACCTAGGTATCCAGTCCATATACATACAGTCACCAAGCCCAGACAATATTGCTGATGCCAAGAAGTGCATGCTGACAGGAGCCTGATATAGCTGTCTCCTGAGACTCTGCCAGAACATGACAAAAACAGAGGCAAATGCTCACAGACAACATTGAACTGAGAACAGGGTCCCCATTGGAGGAATTAAATAAAGGACTGAAGTAGCTGAAGGGGTTTGCAAACCCATAAGAATAGCAATACCAACCAACCAGAACTCCCAGGCACTAAACCACCATCCAGAGAGTACACATGGACAGACCCATGGCTCCAGCTGCATATGTAGCAGAGGATGGCCTGGTTGGGCACCAATGGGAGGAGAAGCCCTTGGTCCTGCCAAGGCTGGACCCCCCAGTGTAGGGGAATGTCAGGGCAGAGAGGTGAGAAGGGGTGGATGGACAGGTAGGGTAGCACCCTCATAGAAGAAGGGGAGGGGAGGATGGGCTAGAGGATTTATGGTGGGAAACTGGAAAAGGGGATAACATTTGAAATGTAAATAAAAAAATATCCAAAAAAAAAAGAAATTCACAGTCACTGGGATACAGCCCATGAGTGGGCTCGGCCATTACCAGATTACACAATGCTACTTCTTTTCAAACAACTCTATAAGTTTGGCACTTCTTGAGATTGACAATAAAAATGGGCCTCTAACATTTTAATCTGACCCTGCTGACTCAAGGTTGATGAGGACACAATTCATAATTTTATTCTTCGGGTAGAAAAATAGTCAGGGATGAATCTAAAGTATTGAATACAGTATTTTTTAAAAACCATACTTGTTTTGCTTTTAAGGAAACATGAAGGTAGAATATGAAACTCTAGTTTAAAAGAATGCTTTGGGGGAAATGGTCTCAATGAATAAATAAAAACTATTGTAATTAGCCTATCATCTAAGGTATTTATATGCAAATGATGCGTCTAAAGTACTTGAGGTTGCCTGCAAGTAATTTCTTCTCTGAATTAGTCATAAACTTTACACGTTGTGCTCACAGTGGTTTTGCTCTATTAATTCACCTAATAAAGCATTTCTTCATCATTAGCACAAAGGTAAACTTCAACACAATTAAAATTTTTTAACTAAGTATTGTAATCTAAATACGGCTAAATAAGTGTAAATTTGAATGTCAGAAACAGACCTTGGGAGCTATCACACGAACCTTTCTAATCACACAGGTCTTAGATTAATTGACAATAGTGATTTGGGGGAAAAAATAATCTCACCTTTAAAGCTGTATGTGACACACACACACAAAAAAAATCTTAAGATGGCTGATGTCAAAAGCCTGAGTCCACCAGCATAGACTGCATATTTTATACTTGCTAGAGACATATATGATATTATCCTGTGATATGCTAAAACACAAGGTATTCCCCCAGGAGAGCAGCTTTATGAATCTAGTTTTGACATTGGGGAACTGCGGAGGAGGTGGGAGCCACAAAACAGAATCAGTTCCTGTGACAGATACTCTCAGTTCAACGAGGTAAATGCAAAACAATAAGAGAAATCACATCTCAGCACAAAAGCTAGGCAGCCCTTGAGGATAGATGATGCCAGAAAACATGAGATTACTGGAGCTGCCAGAGTATATTAATACTATAAATATAGATGATTTCCTGAGGAAAAAGGTCCTTGAAAATGGACCCAATGCGTGAGTCTGAATATCAACAACCAAGACACAGAGTGACAACAGAATGCCAGCAACTGTCCTTCTTTTAAGAGGTCCTGAATCATATCTGCATGACTCACGTGCACCTGGGACGCCACAGGGTACCAAGCTGAAATCCTTAATTCTTTTCATATTTTCTTCTATTTTTAGATTCCCTGGCTTTATTAAACACATAGCTGGCTACTAAGTAGTTCAAAGGTTCAGTGATGGAGTGCATTTGAGCATTCCAGAAATATTTATCTCTTCTGTTATCTTGGGATTTTCTTAGTTCGTATCAGAAAAATTCTGAGTTGCTATATGAATGACTTTTAACCCTTAACTTAAAATAAGTTATCAATACAATTGACAGAAGCTGCCTAGACTTAGCTACCTAGTTTCTTTCCTAAGTTCAAATGTTTACTTAATCATTAATATTGGTATTAATGGTTATGACTATTTGTGACTTCTAAAAGAAATGTAAGCTGGGCATCTAATTAAACTAGAAACTATAATAGCCACCATGATTGATTATAAGGATAGTGATCATAGATATCTGAACATAGTGACTGACTTGTCAGTGCCTCTCAGCCTACATGAGTACAGAGATTTTAGTACAGAAAGTGTTTCCAATAATAAACATATTTCCCTTTTACTCTTATTTCCTTTAACTCAACAGACAAAGAAATTTGAATTTCTAAAGAATAATTGAATTGTTTTCTAACGTGAATATGTCGCTTCTGTCTGACTCTGTCTCTGTCTATCTCTGTCTCTCTCTCTGTCTCTTTCTCATGTGTGTGTGTGTGTGTGTGTGTGTGTGTGTGTGTGTGTGTGTGTGTGTGTGTGTGTGTGTGTGTGTAGGAGTGGGAGTATGGGACACATTTCAGGAGTTTCTTCTCTCCTTTCTTAATGCAGGTCCTGGGGATTGAGCTGAGGTCATCAACTTTCATGGCAAATGCCTTATGCTCCTTCCTAAATCATTTACTGACCAAAGGAATGGGATGCCAATATTGACTAAAAAAATCATGTACCCTTCTAAATCATACTGAGAAGGAATGTATAAAAGAAAAGGCCTTTCTTTTATAAATGGGAGGCATAATTGTTAAATAGACAATTAATAAATTCTGTCACAATTAGAATCCCATATTCCCTGGTTTATCTGGACAATTCTATTTTGTTTCATAACTGATGCTCCAAGAAACAGTAGTGTTTATTCTATCTAAATAATCTTGTCTACTGACAATTAATTACATGACTAGTAAAATTAAAATAGTGATAGTCATTAATGATTGGAGTATGAAATAGGTAATTTAGTAATTAACTAGATAATAGTATTGTGAAGTACATCCAGAGATGGACTCGGGGAGATAGCTCTGACATTCCAGCATGAGAATCTAACTTCAATCCCTAGAACCCATATGGGAAAAAAAGCAGGCTTGAGGCACAGTGCCCCGTGTTTTAAGTTGCAGCGTTGAGAAGGTGAAGACAGCTGGGGCCCTTGGCCTTGCTGCCCAGCCAGCCTAGCCTAACCACCAAGCTCAAGGCCAATAAGAGAACATTCGTACCTACTACCACAAAAAAACCAAGGTGGACCGCACCTAGAAATGACACTTATTGTTGTTCCTTTTGTTTCTATATTCAAGCACTCACATGTGTATATATGCACACACAAGTTCACAAACTCTCACACACAGAGGGAGAAGTGAGGGCTAGTGATAATGTGATTAGAAGTGATTTGACAAATGAAGACTGAAGCACCGGCATGATTTAGAAGGAAGGAAAGAAAGACAAAACAATATTCTTACAGAAGCAGAAATTCAAAATCGCGTAACTTTGGTATGAGATATGAAAATAATATTGAATAAATGTGAAAGAAAGCTTAAATGTTTAAAATTTCATGACTGAGGGGATTATTCTGTAATGCAAAGTGTAAAGATAGGAAGTTCAGTGAATAGTATTATGAGTTCAGGCTTGACATGTTAAGTTTATTTCTTCTCTGAAAGTTGGGTGAAAATTATCAAGCAGTTGCATTAAGGCTTCTGTCTGAGGCCTCTGTGGTAATTTAATGAGCTATGTGATCTTATTGGTAGATTCTCCTGTAGCTTTAAAGCCAAAAATGTAGTAAATACCTTTTCTTATTTACTCTCTACTCAGGAAATAATTCCTCTATTAAAATGTTCTAAGAGCTGTACAATCAGAAATGAACAAAAAAAGTTCTTACTCTTGGAATTAATGTGCGAAATCACACTGAACAAAACAAAAATAAAAAGATACATTATCCATTGCGTGGCCACCTCTCTGTCCACCTTCACTTCACCCTGCACTGGGAACATCCAGTTTAGATTCCATCAGGTCCAACCACAATTCCCTACCTGCCTAGTCTCAGGGATCATTCCCAGGTGCCCCAAGATGTGCCCTACACGCTGAGTAGCACTGACCAGCCCAAGGTTGCCCAAATGCAGTCTACTGCACAGCAACTATCCAGAGTAGACACAACTTCCCAGAGATGTACTATAGCAGGAATGTGCATGATGGAAACCTGATGGCTAAAGACCAGTGTAAAAATGCAATCAGTGAGAGCCAGGGCAATAGGACATAGCACCACTATCCTCATATAGAAAGCCTTGCATAGCCTAACACGAACAAAGCACAAGAAAAAATGACCTGAACGCCAACCTTATAAAGATGATAGAGGTCTTTTTTAGAGAAATTATTTTATTGAGTACTGTATACGATTTGAAAGGATACTGAAGCTCCTCCACCATTGGTTTTTTTTTTTGTCTCATGAATATATTTTTTCTTTTTCTGTTGGCTATTTTATTTGTTGTCATTACAAAATTATCTTCCTACCTAGTTTCCCCTCCCCACCCCCTATCCTCTACACTCTCTCCCAGCCTCTGTGAGGGTGCTCTCCCACCTGCCCATCCACACCTGACTCAGCAAACTAGTATTCCCCTACTCTGGGTCATCAAGCCTCCACAGGACCAAGGGGGCTCTCCTCTCAGTGATGCCGGATAAGACAATCCTCTGCTACATATCCAGCAAGAGCCATAGGAACCTCCCTACATACAATTTGGTTGGTGGGTTAGTCCCTGGGAGCTTTGCAGGGTCTATTGGTTGATAGTGTTGTTTTCAAACCCCTCCAGCTCTTTCAGTCCTTGCCCTAACTTCTCCATTGGGTTCCCCGTGCTCAGTCCAAAGGTTAGCTGCTTGCATCCACATCCATATTGGTCAGACACCTGCAGAACCTCTCAGGAGAAGCCATATCAGGCTCCTGTCAGCAAGAACTTCTTAGCGTCAGCAATAATGTATGGGCTTCGTGTCTGTAGATGGAATAGGTCACCAGGTGGGGCAGTCTTTGGATGGCCTTTCCTTCAGTCTCTGCTCCACTCTTTGTTTCTATATTTCCTTTAGACAAGAGTAATTCTGGGTTAAAATTTTGAGAAGGGGTGGGTAGGCCGATCCCTCAACCGGGGACCATGCCTATGCACTGGATATGGTCTCTACAAGTTCTGTCTCCCCTTTGGGGACATTTCAGATAATGTCCTCCCTGTTGGGTCCTGGAAACCACTTGGGTCCCTGGCATCTGGGTCTGTCTAGTGGCCATCCTCGCCCCACTGCTACACACCTCCTATCTTTCATTTTCTTTGATTTCTTTCTTCAGAGACTTGAAGTTCTTGTCATACAGATCTTTCACTTGCTTGGCTAGAGTCAAACTGAGGTATTTGGAATTATTTGTGACTATTGTGAAGAGTGTTCTTTCCCTAATTTCTTTCTCAGCCTGTTTATCCTTTGAGTAGAGGAAGGCTACTCATTTTTTTAAAGTTAATTTTATATCCAACCACGTTGCTTAAGTTGTTTATCAGGCTTATTAGTTCTCTCATGGATTTTTTTTGTGTCACTTAAGTACACTATCATATCATCTGCAAATAGTGACATCTTCACTTCCTCCTTTCCAATTTATATCCTTTGATCTTTTGTTGTCTAATTGCTCTGGCTAGGAATTTGAGTACTATATTGAATAGGTAAAAAGTGGGCAGCCTTGTCTAGTCCCTGATTTTAGTGGGATTGCTTCAAGTTTCTCTCTATTTACTTTGATGTTGGCTTTAGTCTTGCTGAATATTTCTTTTATTATATTTGGATATGGACCTTGAATTCCTAATCTCTCCGATACTTTTAGCATGAAGGGATTTTCTATTTCTCAAAGGCTTTTTCAGCATCTAATGAGATGATCATGTGTTTTTGTTTTCCTTTGATTTTGTTTTTATAGTGGATTACTTTGATGGATTTTCATACATTGAACCATCCCTCCATTTCTGTGGTGAAGCCTACTTGATCATGGTAAATGATCATTTTGATGTGTTCTTAGATTTGGTTTGCAAGAATTTTATTGACTATTTTTACATCAATATTCATGAGGGAAATTGGTCTGAAGTGCTCTATCTTTGTTGGGTCTCTGAGGTTTTGGTGTGAGAGTAACTGTGACTTCATAGAATGTATTGGGTAATGGTCTTCCTATTTCTATTTTATGAAATACTTTCAGTATTGGTATTAGGTCTTCTTTGAAGGTCTGCACTGAAACCATCTGGTCCTGGGGAATTTTTGGTTGGGAGATGTTTCAAGACTGCTTTGATTTCCTTAGAGGTTAAGAGAATGTTTAGATGGTTTATCTGATCCTGATTTAGCTCTGGTACCTGCTATCTCTTTAGAAAAATCATCTTGTCACCTAGATTTTCCAGTTTCATTGAATAAAGGCATTTGTAGTAGGATCTGAAATTTTTTTAAATTCCTCAGTTTCTGTTCTTATGTCTCCCATTTCATTTTTTATTATGTTAATTTGGATAATGTCTCTGTGCCCTCTGGCTAGTTTGGCTAAGGGTTTATTTATCTTGTTGATTTTTCTCAAAGAACTGCTCCTAGTTTGGTTGGTTCTTTGTACAGTTCTCTTTGTTTCTACTTGGTTGATTTCAGCCCTGAGTTTGATTATTTCCTGCCATCTACTCCTCTTGGATATATCTGCTTCTTTCTCTTCTAGAGCTTTCAGATGTGCTTTTAAGCTGCTAGTGTACACTCTTTCCAATTTCTTTGTGGGAGTCCTCAGAGTTATGAGTTTTCCTCTTAGCAATACTTTCACTATGTTCCATAAGTTTGAGTATGTTGTGCATCATTAAGTAGAGAGTTGTTCATCTTCTAAGTGAATGTGGGTTTTCTGTTGTTTTTGTTGTTGTTGAAGACCAGCCTTAGTTCAGGGTGATCTGATAGGATTCATGGGATTATTTCAATCTTTTTCTATTGGTTGAGATTTGTTTTGTGTCTGATTTTATTGTCAACTTTGGAGAAGGTATTGCAGGTGCTGAGAAAAAGCTATATTCTTTTGTTTTAAGGTGAAATTTTCTGTAGATGTCTGTTAAATCCATTTGGTTCATAATTTTTGTTAGTTTCACTGTGTCTTTTTTTATTTTCTGTTTTCATGATCTGTCCATTGGTGAGAGTGGGGTATTGAAGTCTCCTACTATTATTATGTGAGGTTCAATGTGTGCTTTGAGCTTTCAGTAATGTTTCTTTCACAAATGTGGGTGTCCTTGCATTTGGGGCATAGTTGTTCAGAATTGAGAGTCTCTTGGCAGATTTTTAATTTGATGTCTAAGCAGTGTTCTTTTCCATTTTTTTTGATAACTTTTGGTTGAAAGTCTATTTTCTATGGTCTAATTTGGGATATTAAGAAGGCTATTCTAACTTCTCTCTTGGGGCCATTTTCCTGGAAAATTTTTTTCCAGCCTTTTAATTTGAGGTAGTGTCTGTCTTTGTCATTGATGTGTGTTTCCTGTATTCAGTAAAATACTGGGTCATGTTTTTGTATCCAGCCTGTTAGTCTCTTATTGGAAAATTGAGTACATTGATGTTGAGAGATATTAAGGACCAATGAGTGTTGCTTCCTGTAATTTGTTGGTAGAGGTGGAATTATGTTTGTATAGTTCTCTTCTTTTGGGTTAGTTTCTTGTTTTGGGGGGGGGGTGTGATTTCCCTCCTGGAGTTTTCCATTATCTTCTGCAGGGCTGGATTGGTAGAAAGATATTGTTTAAATTTGGATTTGTCATGGAATATCTTGATTTCTCCATCTATGGTAATCAAGAGTTTCACTGGGTATAGTAGGCTGGGCTGGTATTTTTGTTCTTAGGGTCTGTATGACATCTGTCCAGGATCTTTTAACTTTCATAGTCTCTGCTGAGAAATCTGGTATAATTCTGATGGGTCTCCCTTTATATGTTACTTGACCTTTTTCCCTTACCACTTTTAATATTCTTTCTTTGTTTTGTGTATTTGGTGTTTTGACTATTATGTGACAGGAGGAATTTCTTTTTTGGTTCTCTCAATTTGGAGTTCTATAGGCTTCTTGTATGTTGATAGGCATCTCTTTCTTTAGGTTAGGGAAGTTTTCTTCTATAATCTTGTTGGAGATATTTACTGGCCCTTTAAGTTGGAAGTCTTCACACTCTTCTATACCTATTATCCTTAGTAGATAATGAACAAAACGAAGAGCAGGTTCTTTAAGAAAATCAATAAGATAGACAAATCCTTAGCCCAACTAACTAAAACAGAGAGACAGCATCCATATAAACAAATCAGAAATAAGAAGGGAGACATAACAACAGATACTGAGGAACTGAACGAATCATTATGATTTAACTTCAAAAAATCATGCTCCACGAAATTGGAAAATCTAAACAAATTGACTCATTTTCTTAATCAATAAACTTACCAAAGTTAGATCAAGATCAAATAAACAATTTAAGT
Organism: Rattus norvegicus; assembly: GCF_021556685.1. NCBI lineage: Eukaryota > Metazoa > Chordata > Mammalia > Rodentia > Muridae > Rattus > Rattus norvegicus. The sequence goes on from NC_141538.1 coordinate 71,954,369, forward strand.
TGTTTTATAATCTCTAAGAATATAGAAAATTGACCCAACAATAAAGCGCCCAGGGCCAGATTGTTTTATCACAGATGTCTATCGGACTTTCAAAGAAGAACTAATGCCAATATTCCTGAAACTATTCCACAAAATAGAAACAGAAGGAACATTGCCAAACTCATTTTATTTTCAGATACCTAAAGCACACAAAGATTCAACATAGAAAGAATTTCAGACTAATTTCTCTTAGGTACATTGGAAAATACTTAATAAAACTCTCACAAACCAAATCCAAGAACACATCAGAAGCATCATTCACCATGGTCTAGTAGACTTCCTTCCAGGAATACTTCAATATACCAAAATTCATCAATATAATCCATCATATAAACAAACAGAAAGAAAAAGTATGACCAGCTCATTAGATACTGAAAAATCCTTTGACAAAAATCTAAAATATTTTCATGTTATAAGTCTTGCAGAGATCAGAGATACAAGATACACACAGAAACACAGTAAAGTTAATTAATAGAAAGCCCATAGCCAACATCGAAGTAAATGGAGAGAAATTTAAAGCAATCTCACTGAAACCAGGGACAAGAGCAGGCTCTCCACTCTCTATATATCTATTCAACATAGTACTTGAAGTTCTAATCAGAGAAATAAGACAACTAAAGGAAATCAAGGGAATAGAAATTGGAAAGGTAGAATCTAAGTATTGCTCTTTGCAGATGACATGATATGATACATAAGTGACCCCAAATATTCATCCAGAGAGCTTCTATAGTTGATATCCAGCAGAATGCTAAATATAAAATTAACCTAAAAATATCAGTAGTCCTCCTTTATAGAAGCAATTAATGGGCTGACAAAAAATGAAGGAAAAAACACCCTTTACAATAGCCACAAATAATATAAAATATCTTGATGTAACTTTAAACAAGCAAGTGAAAGATCTGTATGACAAGAACTTCAAGTCTCTGAAGAAAGAAATTTGAAGAAGACATCAGAAGATGGAACGATCTCCCACGTTCTTGTATTAGTAGGGTTAACATAGCGAAAATGGCCATTTTACTAAAAGCAATCTACAGATTCAATGCAATCCTCATCAAAATTCCAACTCAATCCTTTACAGATCTTGAAAGAACAATTTTTAACTTCATATGGAAAAACAAAAAAAAATCTAGGATAGCAAAGTAATCCTGTACAATAAGAAAAAGATCATCATCCTTGATTTCAAGCTATACTACAGAGCACCTGGTATTTGCATAAAAACAGACAGGTTAATCAATGGAATTGAGTTAAAGACCCAAAAATACACTCACACTCCTGTGGACATTTGATTTTTGACAAAGAAGGGAAAACCATATAAAGGAAAGAAGAAAGCATCTTCAACAAATGGTTCTTGTCTAACAGGATGTCTGCATCTGGGAATGCAAACATATACAACCACTCTGGAAATCAATTTGGTCATTTCTCAAGTTCTACCTCTAGACTCATCTTTACTACTTCTCAGCATATACCCAAAAGGTTCCCCACTTTATCACAAGGACACTTGCTCAACTATTCTTACAGCAGCTTTATTCATAATAGCCAGAAAGGAGAAACCAACTAAATATCCCTCAACTGGAGCATGAATAAAGAATCTGTGGTACATCTACACAATGGACTACTACTCTACTATCAAAAACAAAGACATCGTGAACTTTGAAAGTAAATGGGTGAAACTAAAAAATAACACCCCTACTGAGGTAGCCCAGATCCAGAAAGACACACATGGTGTGTACTGACTTATAAGTGCATATTAGCCATAAAATACTGCATAACTGTGCTATAATCCACAGATCCAAAGAAACTAAGTAATAATGAGGGCCCAAGAGAGGATGCTTGAATCTCGGATGTGGGAATAAAATAGACACTGAAGATAGATAAAGGGAACTGCATGGAAGAGCAGATAAAGAAGGGAACTGGGTGGGGATTAGGTGTGGTGAGGAGTTTGGTGGCAGAGGGCTGTGCGTGAGCATGGAAATTTGTGGGGCACATCTCTGAAACTAGCTGGAGTCCTGGGGCTGAGGAATTTCAAAGGAGTCTATGCACATGACCTTAGCTGAGATTCCTAGCAGCCGGGATATGGAAACTTAAATGGCCACCTCCTGAAGCCAGGCAAGGTTTCTAGGAAGGGAAGGGAACATTACCCACCCACAAAACCCAAAATTCATCATTCCTACAAGATATGCAGGGATAGAAAGGGAGCAAAGATTGAGGGAACAGTCAACAAATAACTGGCCCATCCTATGTGAAAGAGTCAATCCTTGACAATATTAATGATACTCTGTTAAGATTACAGAAAGGAACAAGCATAACTGTCTCTTGAAAGGCTTCATACAACAACTGATGGAACCAGAGGCAGACACCCACAGCCAAACATCAGGTAGAGCTCAGGGAATCTTGTGAAAGATTGGGGGATAGGAGCCCGAAGGGTCAAGAACAGCACAGGAAGATATAGAGAGCTAACTAACCTGAGCCCATGAAGGCCACAGAGACTGAATGACTGACCGAAGAGCATGCATGATCTTGACCTAGGCCCCCTACATATTTGTAGTAGATGTGTGACTTGGTCTTCATGTGGGTCCATTAACAATTGGAGCAAGGGCTGTCTCTGACTCTGTTGCCTGTCATTAGATACCTATCACCTAGCTGGACTGCCTGATTGGACCTCAGTGAGAGAGGATGTGTCTAATTTGCTGGGACTAGATGTTCTAGAGTATGGTGTTACACAAGGATGGCTTCCCCTTCTTTGAGGATAACGGAAAGGGATAATGGAGGAAGGGATTTGTAAGAGTGGGACTGGGAGGAAAGAAAAGGAGAGAAGGAAGGGGGACGGCTGAAGAAATAAAAAATTAACGAAAAAAAATTACAATGCAGACATCTTTGGAGCATCATTATTATGCCTGTCCTATTAATACTAAGACAGTGGGAAAACAAAAACTTTTTCATATAAATTTATTACATTTAATTTCAGAGTAATTGTTTGAAAAAATACATTGTTTTAGAATATTTAGAAGCCTGTGGAAGAAAAATAAAAGTATTCAATTGTTCAACTTAGTCTCTTTTGACAAGGAGCTAAGGAAAATAAACTCTCCAAGAGAGAACACTTAGTCTGATGAAGTGCCAGGACATAGACTATTACTGGAAGTCTCTTACCATCTTCAGAAACAACAGTGAGACCAGCAGGTGCCTAGGGAAAGAGAAGGCTAGAGGAATGTTAGGAGATTAGACAGGCAGCCAGAGGTAAGTGAGAGGAAGAAGGAGAGAGGGAGGTAGAGGGGGGAAGGGGAAGTAGAGGGGAGAGAGTGAGGTAGAGGGGGAAGGGGAAGAGACAGAGGAAGGGGGAGGGGGAGAGGGACAGGGACAGGGAGAGATTCTGGGCAGAGATAAGGAAAGGTAATAATGTAAGAACATTATTATAGGAGGTGTAATGATACAACTGTTCAGTGTCTGAATAGTATGTTTCTAACTCGTGGTCCATGCCTTTAATCTGAACACATGTGAATACTCTGGGACTCAAGAACTATACTGGAACTATAGAGACATCTAGCCTCAGGGACTGAACGTCTACTGAACGCTCAGCCTTTCTGCTGCTTTTACCTGCTGGAACAGAGCATGTAAGCCAAGATAATAAACCCCCTTTTTAATTCATTCTATCTTTTCTAGTCCTTTGGAGGATCCTGACCAATTCAGTACCTCTTTGTTTTCAGCTCCCCACCAATCACTAATGTAGAAGAGAGAGTTTAACTTGAACCTGATGTCATTAACTCAGTCTACCCCCTTCTACTTTAAATGAAACCCTGGTTTAAATAAAGTTCTCCTTTAATAAAAGGGGGAAAGTGAGTGCATGGTTACTAGGCAGCTAACATCTATATCCTCAAATCGTGAGGTGGCAAAATGGTAGCTGTTATCCAGGTATTACTTCATTTTTACTTTAAATAGAGAAAGAAACTCTTAAATGTAAGAGTTAACTGTGAAATGTATCACTTTTTTAAGGAATGTTTTCTTAACACTCTCTCAAAAATATGCTAAAATATATGCACTGAAATTCTAATGATCATATCTGTACAAAACTATATCACAATGGATTCATATAGTAATATGCATTTTATTTCAATAAATATAATTACTACATCTGCATATGACAAGTTGTGTGCTTTGTTTTAAAAGCCTGACCAAACTCATTCTAATTTATGTCCTGTTACCATCTGCCAACTGAGTGCAACACAGAAATTGTGAAACAACAGACAATGGTACTGGGCAGAAGACAAATGAAGACAAGCAAAAGAGGGAGAAAGAACTTGTCAGGGTTTGTAAAATCTCAAATGCTGGCAGGCAGAATGGATCAGTGCATAGGGCTGCCTGCTGCCAAGTTGGAAAACATAAATGTAATCCTGGGAAGCTACATAGTGGAAAGAGAAAAACAACTCCCTTGCCTCGTCCTATGACCTCCACACATGCACACTGACATGCAAATATATGTGTGCGCTCACATATAGTAAATAAATAAATAATGCAAGAAAACTCCTTTCCCTTCCAAACAAAATCACCGTTGCCCTGCCTTTTGAATACCGTCTATTTAAGTGTAATAGCATCTTTGCTCGGCCCTATGCTGAAACCCAATCTATGTTTCTCATCGATATGCTACCTCATTAATTACTTTACTTTCATGTGAAGCTTTGAACATATTCCACATCACTGCAGGTAGATCGTAAATAGCAATTGACAACTATTACACCAAAAGGCTTACAGTTCTTGTAGCAAGTTAATGGTGCCATCCACTAAACGCTCATTATTCGAAATCATTTCTCTTTGTGCACATTCCTCTTGGGCTTGTCTATTCTAGAATTTATGCTGATAACAGGCTTTTGAATACTGATTCAGTATGACACTGAGTCACATTCAAAAGCTTTTTTTTTTATCAAAATAGCTGGAAATGTATTTTAAATTCACCTCACTAATACAGCTGTCCTTAATCTCTAGGGGTAAATAGTGACAAATGAAGCTTAGTTTTTGACCAGTTTAGCTTCATTGAAAAAAAAGAGTGGGTGTTTTAATGGAGCTTTTAAGTGGATAGTAGGCATGCAGTGAGCATTCCGAGGTATGGTAATAAGTTCTATGTATGGATACAGGACTATTTTTCACTATGCTTCTGCACAAGAAAATATTGGCAATTTATAAAAGAATCAGAAGTCTATTTACATGGCCACTGGGATATGTGCTAAATTTCCTTATGCATTTAAATATCCCTATTTCACACCCACTAAAACCATTATTTAGTTTGCAGATCCATTAAACTGCACAACGTGTACTTATTAGCTGCCAAAGAAATCATGTCAAATTAGGTGTGCATTTTTATTACTTAAAAGAAAAAAGAAAAGTACACAACACGCTCAAAAATGTTTGAATCACCAAACAGTAATAAGGACAAAAAAGGTTCAGATAAAATCTTTCAACCAAGCCTTAAAATTAATGTGTTTAGTGTGAATGTACTCCAATTACAGAAAACAATAGCTGTGACTTCAGCATTGACTTGATGAAAGCAAATGTAATTCTCTACTTGGTAAAATGTGACAGACCTCAAAAATGGTCTGACTATGGCCAGAATACAGGAGCCATGAAACTATGGATCACATCAGAAACTACTGGTCTTGAAGATCTAAGTGTGGCTTGAAGAAATGTGTGTGTGTATATATGTATATATATATATATATATATATATATATATATATATATATATATATATATATATATATGGTAAAGTAAGAGGCTGTGACCTTACAATAGAGAGCCCTGACCCCTAATAGAACCAACAAGTTGTTTTCCCAAAATAAGCTAATATGAACACATTGACAAGAATACAAAATGCCATTACACCCTGTATTTATGCCAATATGTACACTATAGAAAATAGAAACATGGTTTTAAGGAAACAGCTTAGATTCCAGTACAGGCAACTCTGGATTCAAACCCTATCTCTGGCACTTCTTAGATATACAGATGTAGACAGACTACATTATCCCCTTTTATTCAGTTTTCTCACAACTAAAACAGATCAAAGAGGGGCTGGGATGCCATTCAATTGGTACATCGCTTGCTTAGCATACACAAAACCCTGAGTTCCATAACCAGCACCTCATAAGCCAGGTGAGGTAGGTTGCACATGTCTGAAACCCCAGGAATTTGGAGGTATAGGAAAAAAGACAGACATTCAGTTGTTCTCAGATTATTTTTATAAGTTCAAGACTAACCAGGAATATATGAGACCGAGGCTCAAAATTAAATATGAAAGAACAAAACTTCTAATTCAAACAACCAATTGACTTTATAGTTCCTTGGAGTCAAATATTCTGGAGTCCTTCAAGTACTAATTAAATAGATTTTGTATGTGTATACATACTTTTAAGGTTTTACTAGAATTACAGCAATCAGGTCTAATACTCATGCGTAAAATCTGCACCACATCACTAAAAGAAATGATTGCTCATATTGATAGGAAGACATGAACAAGTCTTGTCTTTAGGATCTTATCTGAAGACCTCACCTTAGACCAGCTGTACAGTACAAACATTAAAATTAAGAATTTCATTAGGATAAGAAATTGAAAAGCAAGCAGAAGTAGCTACACCTTAGATAGTGACATCAAGTTCCACAGAAAGGCACATATCAAGTGTTTCTGAAGGAGGGCATATTATGCACAAGTTCATAGGATTTCCGTGAGTTAAATTCAAATAAAAACTCAAAGGCAGCAAAACAAAAGCCTATATGAGCATGAGTAAGGAAGAGCACACATTCTCAAACTCATTTAGAGGCCAGCCTTATGTTTGTAACAAAACTATAAAAAAGACATTAACTGCATGTCTACATGTAGAAGGATGCAAATAGATCCATATTTCTCATCCTGAACAAAACTCTAGTCCAAGTGGATCAAGAACCTCAACATATAACCAGATACACTAAATCTCATAGAAGAGAAAGTGGGGAATGCCCTTGAATGCATTGGTACAGGAGACAATTTTCTTAACAGAAGACCAATGGCTCAGGCTCTAAGATCAACAATTGATAAATGGAACCTCATGAAACTACAATGCTTCTGTAAGGGAAAGGACACTTTTAATAGGACAAAATGGCAGCCTACAGATAAGGAAATGATCTTTACCAACCCTACATGTAACAGAGGGCTAATATCCAAAATTTATAAAGAACTCAAGAAGGTACACACCAACAACCCAAATTCCTTAATTTAAAAATAAAATGAGCTACAGAGCTAAACAGAATTCTCATCAGAGGAATCTCAAATGGCAGAGAAACACTTAAAGAAATGTCCAAAGTCCTTAGTCATCAGGAAAATGCAAGTCAAAACAACTATACCTATCAAATGGCTAAGATAAAAAAAAACACAAGAGATTCTACATGCAATGTGAAGTGAGGGGAACACTCCTCCATTGCTGGTGGGAGTGAAAATTGTACCACTGTGGAAATCGATTTGGTGGTTTCTCGGAAAACTGAAAATAATTCTACATCAGAACTCAGCTATACCTCTTCTGGGCATATAACCATAAGATGCTCCACCATCCTACAAAGATATTGTTCAACTTTGTCCATATCACCTTTACTCATAATAGCCAGAAACTAGAAACAACCTAGTTGTCCCTCAGCTGAAAATTAGATAAAGAAAATGTGGTACATCTACACCATGGAATACTATTTAGCTATTAAAAACAAAGAATTTTGCAGGCAAAGGGATGGAACTTGAGAACATCATCCTGAGTGAGGTAATCCAGTCCCGAAGACATACCTGGTATGTACTCACTTATGAATAGATATTATGGATATTACCTATACAATACAGGGTTCCCATGCTATATTCCACAGACCTAAAGAAGCTAAACAAGGAAGATGGGGGTCATCTCCAGGATGAGACAGAGACCTAGGATAAGGAAGGCACCCAAGATTCAATAGGGATAACCTTAACTATAACTTACAGTGTTTGGGATATGGAACCTGAAGAATTTGCCTTCTATAGCCAGGCAGGAACTGCAGAGAAGCCATAGAGACATCAACCCACCCACAAAACTTTCAACCCAAAATCTATCTTGACTAGAAGAAATGCAGGCATAGGGGGGGCAAAGACTGAGGCAATGGCCAACCAATAATCGTCTCAACTTAAGACCCATCCCATGGACAAGCCCAATTCCTGGCTATTAATGATAGTCTGCTGTGCTTGCAGACAGGAGTCTAGACATGGATGTCCTCTGAGAGGTTCTACCCAGCAGCTGACAATGAATGGAGCTTGAGGACTCCTACAGAAGAAATGAAGGAAGGATCCCGAAGGGGATAGCAATTCCACAGGAAGATCAACAGAATATATTAACCTTGATCCTGACAGCTCTGAGAAACTGAACTACCAACCAAAGGACACACACACACACACACACACACACACACACACACACACACACACACACACACACAAGCTGGACCTCCCTGCTTATGTATAGCAGATGTACAGCTTGGTTTTCATGTGAGTACCCAACAGGGAGTGGGAGCTACCCCAAAAGCTGTTGCTGAAGTTGGAGTATATTCTTGCCAGACTGCTTTGGTCTGGCCTCAGTGGAAGAGGATGTGCCTAGCTTCAGAGAGACCTGAGTGCCAGGATCACAGGATACCCAGGGGGCATATGGGGGAAGGATTGTAGGAAAGCCAGAAGGGGGATAGTGAGTTGGATGTAAAGTGAATAAGTAAAAAATAAATATATTAAATTTAAAAAATTAAAAGAGGGCAAAACTATAAGTTGATATTGCTCAACACATAGTTAAAGGTTACTAACAAAATATTTGTAAACAGAATTCAACATATCCATATATATATATATATATATATATATATATATGGATATATAGAGAGAGATGGATAATAAATCATGAGGCAATGACTGGCTATATTACACTGAGAAGCTATATGACCCTTATGAGTATCTCTCAGATGTATATGTATCCTTTTCCAAAACTCAACATCTCTGCATGGTGCAACCACAACAATTACAAATGAAAGAAAAGATATCTTAACTAGCTAAAACCCATCTGAAGAGGGAAAAGGTCTGTTAAGACGGCTCAGTGGACAAAAGCACTGGCGGAGTGAAGTGGCTCAACCCACAGTAAAAGGAGCGAACAGTCACAAAAGCTGACCTCTGGCCTCCACATGCACATTGGTGTATGTGTGTGAATGGTGTGCATGTGTGAATGCGTGAGTGTGTGTATGTGTGTGTGTAACAGCAGCAACAATTGTAAAATTTTTAAAAAGCAAAACCTGCAAGTGATATGCTTACTTACACATAGCTGAGTGTTTCTCCCCTATGAATGCACTTTAACTAGCATGGTACCTGTTTAACGTGACTAGTTCTGTAAGGCAAGAAATACAAATAAAAGCACTCTGTTTATAAAGATTACTCTTTCAAACGTTCAGTGTGTAGCTTTGTATTAGCTTTTCGTGTGCAAGCAAATCCACGGAGGAAAGGAAAGTCTTATATGGGTTCCGGACTGCAGAGATTTCAGTCATTCATGGTGGCAAAGGCAAGGCAGGGCAGGGCAGGGTAAGTTGGAGCAAGGCAGGGCAAGTTGGGGCAAGGCAGGGCAAGGCAGGGCACTCATCTCTAGGGTAGATCTCCCCCTCCCCCCTTCCAACATGACAATCTTAAAACACTCCCACCTCAGGCCTAGAAGTGTTCTTTACAAATCTCCTAGCTGCCTCTCCACCCAATCAAGTTGCCAATCAAGATTAGCCATCAAAAATCCCTTATGTGAAAAGAACTCAAAGAGGAAGAATGAGGAAATACATACCTCAAGGTGTAAATTAAGCTTAAAAATAAATTTTATAATTAGATGAAACCTATATAACTAATATTATTGAAAGAAAGTCTTTTTCTTTTTCAAAAACTAACTGATGCTGAAACCATTTGTTTCTCTTTTCTTTTCCAAAATGAAGTACTGGGGAAAGAATGGGCTCAGAATTCTTTTATCATTCATTATAATTCTACCTCATGCAGACTGAAGTCAAGCTAATTACTCTGTTTAATTAATTTTAGGTTGGTTTTAGTTTACTGTTTCAAGAACATTTAATTGAATGTTCAATAAGGGAGATAAAGCATTTCTGTAGATGGGTAATTACACAGATATTGGGAAACTAAAGAAAACTGGTATTTCCAAGGTCTGACACAGAGGTAATAATTCTGTATATTAATTTATCATTCTGATTTTTTTTATTTTACCACAAGAAGCATTATATCAACTAGTAGTAAAATGAGCTAGACAAAACAAGCTGGGGCTAGCTAGATTTCTGCTTAGTGGTAGTGTCTGTACTTAGCCTGATGACGCATTGGGTTCAATTCCCAGTACTGCAAAGAATGAGAGAGAGAAAGAGACAGAGGGACAAAGAAGGGAAGTGAAAGACGGGAGGGGTCTCATAACAAGTTCATTGTTTGCATTTTTCATAAATAAACCTCCTTTATCCATCTGCAAGTGCACCATACACTTTAATGTATTCTCCATTGGTTGTATGTTGTGGACTTTCCAATTTTTCCATGTTCCCCTTTCCACATAAAAAAAACCTTTTAATGAGTTTATACAGTCTATAAATTAATACCCTATTGTTTAGTGAACTATTTCTAAAATATTAATATTTCTAAATGTTAATATTTCAATTTCTCAGCATTGTATGTAAGTTCATGAACATGTTCATGTGATTTTTCTGTTTCTTAAAACAAATGCAGAATTCTGGCAATATCCACATAAGAACACTTGAACGATTTCAGTTTTGCTATTTCTTTGAAAAGATTATTATTGTTTATATTTGCAGCCACATACATGATTATATTGCTTTCAAGACAAACTCACTTAAGATAAGTAACAGTTGTATTACTTGGGAGACATGCTGAGGAGAGAACCCAGGGCATTGAAACTGCTGGGTGAGTACTCTGCCACCAAGGACACTGTGGCCTATACCGTCTGGTTCTACTTCTTTAAATCTGTACTTCATACATATGTGTAGCCTTTGGAGTATATGAGAGGGATATTTTCTTTGGGGTCATGTAAGTGATTCAACACTCAGTTATAGTTACATTCAGTTTTCTAAGGATTGGTATGTTCGTTAACTACTGTTGCATCAAAATTTACTCCATATACATGTATATGTAACAGCAAGTAATAAAGAAAGGGGCCATGAATTTGAAAGAAAGCAGAGAAAGATGTACAAGGATTTAGAGGAGGAAAAGGAAGATAAAATTATGCAATTTCAATCTCAAAAATATAAAAGTAATAGTTTAAAAAAATACAGTAAAATACAGGCAAAAAAAATCTCTCTCCAAAACTCAGTGGAGTTTAAAACATAATATTTATTCATCTACGGGTCAGCTACAGGGTTCTTCTAGTTTTGTCTGTTGTCATTCAAAGAACTGTAAACAGCCTGCCATCAAGAACATAGCTTGGGAGTCTCTGCTCTTCCCCATTCAAGAGACAGACGCTTCTTCTCTTGCAATGCCAGCCTCATCCCATAGACAAGATGATAAAGGTTGGTGTGAACAGATTTGGCCATATTGGGTGCCTCATTACCAGGGCTGCCTTCTCTTCATCTGGCAAAGTAGAGATTGTTGCCATCAACGACCCCTTCATTGACCTCAACTACATGGTCTACATGATCTGGTATGTGTCTGTCCATGGCAAGTTCAAAAGCATACTCAAGGCTGAGAATGAGAAGCTTGGCACCAACGGGAAGCCCATTGCTATCTTTCAGGAGTGAGATCCCGCTAACATCAAATGGGTGACGCTGGTGCTGAGTATGTCATGGAGTCTACTGGCATCTTCACCACCATGGAGAAAGGCAGGGCCCATTTGAAGGGTAGGGCCAAAAGGGTCATCATCTCCATCCCTTTGGCCGATGCCCCCATGTTTGTGATGGGTGTGAACCACAAGAAATATTACAACTCACTCAAGTTTGTCAGCAATGTGTCCTGCACAACCAACTACTTAGTCCCCCGGCCACCCCGACCAAGGTCATCCATGACAACTTTGGTATCATGAAAGGATTCATGACCACAGTCCATGCCATCACTGCCATTCAGAAGACTGTGGATGTTCCCTCTGGAAAGCTGTGGTGTGATAGCCGTGGGGTAGCCCAGAACATCATCCGTGCATCCTCTGGTGTTGCCAAGGCTGTGGGCAAGGTCACCCCAGAACTGAATGGGAAGCTCACTGGCATGACCTTCCGTGTTCCTATCCCCAATACATTCTTTGTGGATCTGACATGCTGCCTAGAGAAACCTGCTAAGTATGATGACATCAAGAAGGTGGTGAAGTAGGCATTTGAGGCCCCACTAAAGGGCATGCTGGGCTGTACTTAGGACCAGATTGTCTCCTGCGACTTCAACAGTAACTCCCACTCTTCCACCTTTGATGCTGGGGCTGGTGTTGCCCTTGATAACGACTTTCCAAAGTTCGTTTCCTGGTATGACAATGAATACCTTTACAGAAATAGGGTGGTGGACCTCAAGGCCTACATGGCCTCCATGGAGTAAGAAACCCTGGAACACTCACTGCAGCAAAAACACTGAGAGCAAGAGAGAGGCCCTCAGTTGCTGAGGAGTCCCCATCCCACCTCAGCCCTCAATACTGAGCATCTCCCTCACAATTTCCATCCCAGACCCCCATAACAGGAGGGGCCTAGGGAGCCCCCCTACTCTCTTGAATACCATCAATAAAGTTTGCCACACCCACCCCTGAAAAAGAACGTAGTTTGGGAAATCTTGGCAGAGTGTGCTAGACTGTTTCTTTATTACGGTTTGTTTTTTGGTTTGGGTGTTTGTTTGTTTTCTTCTTGTCATTTTCTTCTTGTCAATTTGATACAAGATAGGGCCATTTTGGAAGAGGAAACCTCAATTGAGAGAATGTGCCCATGAATTATCTTGCAGGCAAGCATGTGGTGAATTTTTTGATTGATGAGTGATATGTGAAGGTCCAGTTCAATGTAGGTGATTTCACCCCTGGGCTGGTGGTCCTGGGTACTCTAAGAAAACAGGATAAGCAAGCCATCAGGAGAAAACCATTTAGAAGCTCTCCTCTATGACCACTGAATCAGCCCCTGCCACCATATTCCAGTTCTGCTTGAGTTCCTGTCCTAACCTCCTTCAGTGATAGGGTGGGCCATGGAATAGTATGTGAAATAAGACCCTTACTCCCCAAGTTATTTTGGTCATGGTGTTTTATAGTAGAAATAGAAACCAGTTCTTTCAGGTGCTTGGTGGTTGGGTAGAAATCAAATTATTTATGATGAACTCAAATAGAAGAATCAGGCTGTCTGCAACTCAGAATCTAGCAGGCCATCCCAGAATTTTGTTTTGTTTTCACAAAACAAGTGAAGTAAACATGTTCAAAGGGTAAACAAGTGAAAGGCCTCTTAAGGCTTTATTGGGGTCGGTTTTAATGTCAGCTTGCTACAAATTAGAATGCCCTGAGTAGGGAGCCTTACCAGAAGTATCCTGATTGCCTTGATAAACGTAGAATGACCCCTCCAATTGTCCCAGATAAAAAGGGAACGATAGAAAGAGTACCATCTTGCCTTTTCCTAGCTTGCCCTTCCCTCCTGCACAGAGTTAATTTGCCTGTTGTTCTTTCTACTGCTGCATCCCTGAAGGAGGTGGCTTCCTAGGCTCATATCAGAACAAGCATTTCCAAGTTTTCATCCTGATCAAGGGATCGGCATTTCTCTGGACTTCTGGTGCCCGACAGAGACTGCTTAGGTATATAGCCTTGCTATGGTACCAGTTCTTGCCCTCCACTCCCCACCTCAGTGAGAAACATCATTTTGACACTATTCTGACTTACTGAGGAACCCAGCCTCAAGACCACTACTAGAGAGATTCTCAGCTCTCAGATGTGATTCTGCTATTACCACTGTACTATTTTGAAGCTGACTTAGTAAAGTGTGTGTGTGTGTGTGTGTATGTGTGTGTGTGTGTGTGTGTGTGTGTGTGTGTGTGTGTGTGTGTGTACATATATACCATTGGATCTGTTCCTCTAGAATTTCTAATACAGGCTTAAACTGACATACACTCTCTTGGTCAAACACTAGCCTCACAGGGCCAGCTCAGATTCAAGTAGTAAAACTTGCATCTCTTGTAGGATTGAAATTCTTATAAGGGAATGTGTGCTCTTCAAGCTTATTACAAAATTAGGCTGAACACTTGGCTATAAATGTTTGCAATGGTTTTGTGTTTAATACATTCCTAGTATGTGCTAAGCTTGGATCCATTATATATTTTTGCCAACAAACCCCTGCAAGTAGTAGGTGTCTTATTAGGGTTAATAACAGTAGTAGGGTCTAATAGTACTACAGTGAGTACTGCTGTGCTGAAACACCCTGAGAGAAAGTAAGTTGTGAAGGAAAAGAATCATCTGACTTGTACTTCTACATCACTGTTCACTACTGGGAAAGTCAGGATGGTCAGGATAAGAATGCAAGCAGGGTAGAAACCTGGAATCAGGAACTGATGCAGAGGCCATGGAAGACTGGCGTGCTGGTCATGGTTTGAATGATATGTGGGGTTTTTTTAATGGAAGCCAGAACTACCAGTCCACAAATGACCCATAATGGTCTGGTGCCATCAATAACTAAGTAAGAAAATGTCTACATGCTTGCCTGTAGCCTGATCTTATGGAGGCGTTTTTTCTGTTAAGGATCCCTCCTCTCCCATGACTCAAGTTTACATACAATTAGACAACACATTAGGTCTGCAAGGAATACTAAATGTATAGATTATAATAAATACTTTGGAATACATTCTAGAAACATAATTTAAAGATTCTTTGATATAAATATATAGTTAATTGGATAGAATTATACCACAAAAGTATATTTAAATTCATGTCCTTTAAAATATCCAGCCAATGGCTGGAGAGATGGCTCAGTGGTTAAGGGCACTGACTGTTCTTCCACAGGTCCTGAGTTCAAATCCCAGCAACCACATGGTGTCTCACAACCATCTGTAATAACATCTGATGCCCTCTTCTGGTGTGTTTGAAGACAGCTACAGTGTATTTATGTAGAATAAATAAATAAATATTTTTTTAAAATATCCAGTCAAATAAATGCTGATGCCAAAATCTATAGCAACTTAGCTATTTTTCTTCAACTCCGGAGTTTCCTAATTTGTACTTTCAGACACATAAGAAGCAAGGATTTTAAGAGGAGATATTTGATCATACTCAATATGTAATTTCTGCAGGACCATTATTTTGGGCAATAGATTTTTTTTAGGAGGAAAATAGAGTATAAAAAATTTGCATTGCATGCTGGGAGAAAATCACTATGGCTACACACTTCTCATGCTTCAAGGATTTTTGCTGTAATAGAAATCTATATGAACATGACACATTCAGACTTCATTGCCTCAGTGTGTTAGTAATAGACATAGTCAGAATACATTTCCACCAGTTCTACTTGTTGAAAGAAAGCATATAAGCTGTGTACAGCTAAACAAATGTCACTACTTTGTTTATAATTTTAGAAGCCATTTTTCTTTGTCAGAGAACATTGGAAAAATATGTGTGTTTTAGAAATGGGTATATTAAAGAAGGTTGAAAATATTGGTGTTTTTATATGTGATAACATTCAGAACTGAAATTTGAGACAGTGGGAGAAAATAATTATCTTCAATAATAAAACATGCTGTCTCCATAACTAATCAGCTACAGGTTGGGGTGTTTCTATTGAATAGTGAAATGCCACTTCAACCAGGTGTAGTCACGCACATCTGTAATCCCAGTGCTCTGGAGGCTGAGCAGGCAGATTGCTGTGATTAACAGACCAGCTGAGTGTAAGCAGTGAGCCAAAGCCTTCCTGGACTAAAGAATTTTCACTCATAAAAAAGATATAGAGTAAGGATCATGTTTTCATTTTAATATTAGATATAGTTTTTTTCTAAATGTCTTTGTGTTTCTGCATTCTTTGTTTCTTCTCAAAGACAATCTACTTTAACTTTCACCCATGAGAAATTCCAATATTTCCAGGGTTTCCCCTTTTTCAGCAATGATGTCATAAAGTTTTGAACACATCTTCTTTTGTATGTAGAGGTTTCTCTACAAAAAATATAAATACTATACATCTTCAACTCTACTATGTGGCACTATAATCTATCAGTTGTATTGGGAAAATATATGGATTTTGACAAATTTTCTTTCCACCCTTTTCTCGTGGTAGAACGATACCTCTTGCCAATTGTGATTCTGTTACCTTCTGTATTAGGAACTCAGTCTAGGACTCCACCCGGAAAGTAGCCCACCTGCCTCATCAGTGCTTTGAAACACGGCGATAAAACATATCAGCAACCATCCCTTGCTTCACCGAAAGGAAGGAGTCTATTTTGTGTTACATTGATGCTAGCAATATGAGAATGGGCACTTCTCTGTGTCCCCATATGGAGTAAATATCTGATTAAATGCTGGCTCTATCCAAGTACAACTTCCTCAAATGAGCATATAGAGATCCAGGTAGGTGTGTGTGTGTGTTGAGGGGGGAAGGGAGAGAAAGAGGGAGAGGAAGAGGAGGAAGACAAGAATGCACTTGGGTGTCATCTATCTTGGTTTTATTCCAATGAAGTCTGCATTAATCAATCACGCTTTGACTAAGCCAAGCTGGCTAGCCATCAGCTCCAAAGATCTGTCTGCCTCTGTTATCCTAGGACGTTGATTGCAAGTACAGCATGCCTGTTTTTGTTTGCTTGTTTGTTTTTGGCTGGTTGGCCGGTATATGTATGGTGTGCATATGCGAATTCATGTTCACTCATATATGAGTGTGCCTGTGCACATGTATCCACGTGGAACTCAGATATTGATATCGATATCTTCTACATTCACTTCCCTCTCTTGAACTCAGAACTCAACAATGTGGTTAATTTAGTTAGGCAGCTTGCTACAAGGATTCTTTGTCTTTGCCTCCTGTATCCTAGGATAACAGGCAAGTCTCCAAACAGCTTTTATGTGCATCCTGGGGTCCAAATTAGAGTCATCAGACTTAATGACAAGTACTTTACATGTAGATCTATCTTCTCCATCCACATATGGCTTTTTATATTTGTTCTGAGGATCAAACTCAGGTCTTCATACTAGTGCAGCAAACACTGCCAACTGAGTCATCTTCCAGCCCCTTGTTAAGCATAGTTAATCTTCTGACTCAAATCCTACTGGAAAGCCTGTGTAATGGAAAGCTTTTCTTGTTTGGGAAGAAACACCTTTAATCTTGACTATATTATAGCTCAAGATCTTTGCTGTGGTTGTTTTGTTTTTGTTTTTATCTGTTTTGTTTTCACCCTGGCCTGTTTGTGTCTATGACACTGGTGCTGGTCTTCCAAACAGTATCATATTTGTCTCATGGGTGGCATGATAATGACTTCTCTGCACCAAAATGTTCCATTTATTATAGGTGAAGCAACTGAGAACAAAGGAATAAAAGTAATTCCTCAAGACAGCTGGAAAGTGGTGATGGTGGGGACACAGCTTGCCCTTTCTGCTTCCTTTTTGTTATTTTATTTTTCTTAGATATTTTATATATTTGCATTTCAAATTTTATCCCCTTTCTCCCCTCTCCTATACTCCCTCCCCCTTCCCACTGTTTCTATGAGGATGTTACCACTCCCACCAACCCACTCAAACCTCAATGCCCTGGCATTACCCTAGAATGAGCATTCACAAGATCAAGGGCTTTTCCTCCTATTGACGCTAGACAATGCCATGCTCTGCTACATATGTGGCTGGAGCCATGAGTCACTCCATTTGCACTCATTGGTTGGTGGTTTAGTCCCTGAGTCTGGTGGGGTCTGGTTGGTTGATATTGTTGTTCTTTCTATGGTGTCACCAGCTCCTTCAGTCTTTATTCTAACTCCTCCATTGGATGTCCCCTGTTCAGTCCAATGGTTAGCTGAAAGCATCCTCATCTGTGTCAGTAGGACTCTGGCAGAGCCTTTCAGGAGACACTCATCTGGCTCCTGTCATCAAGCACTTCTTGGCATCTGTCATAGTGACTGGGTTTGGTGGTGGCATATGGGATAGATCCCCAGGTGGGGGAGTCTCTAGATGACCTTTTCATCAGTCCCTGCTCCACTCTTTTACCCTTCATTTCCTGTAAGTATTTAGTTCTACCTTCTAAGAAGGAGTGAAGCATCCGAATTTTGGTCTTCTTTCTACTTGGGCTTCATGTCTGTGAGTTTTTCTTAGGTATTCCAAGCTTTTGGGCTAATATCCATTTATTAGTGAGTGCATACCATGGGTGTTCTTTTGTAACTGAATTACCTCACTCAGGATGATATTTTTATATTTCCATCCATTTCCCTAAGCATTTCATATAGTCATTGTTTTTAATGGCTGAGTAGTATTCCATTGTGTAAATGTACCACATTTTCTATATCCATTCCTCTGTTGAGGTTCTTTCCAACTTCTGGCTCTTATAAATAAGGATCCTATGAACACAGTGGAACATGTGTCCTTGTTATATCATCTCTTGGGTTTATGCCCAGGAGTGGTACAGCTGAATCCTCAGATGGTACTGTGTCCAATTGTCTGAGGAACCACGAGACAGATTCCCAGAGTGGTTGTACCAGCTCGCAATCCCACCAGCAATGAAGGAGTGTTCCTATTTCTCCACATTGATGCATCTGCTTCATCTGAGTTTTTGATCTTAGCCATTCTGACTGGTGTGAGGTGGTGTCTCAGGATTATTTTGATTTGCATTTCCCTGATGACTAAGGATGTTGAACATGTCTTTAGGTGCTTCTCGGCCATTTGGTATTCCTCACTTGAGAATTCTTTGTTTAGCTCTGTACCCCATTTTAATAGGATTATTTGATTCTCTGGAGTCTAACTGCTTGTGTTAGACGTAGGATTGATAAAGACCACTTCTCAATCTGTTAGTTGCCGTTTTGTCCTATTGACAGTGTGCTTTGACTTACAGAAGCTTTGCAATTTTAAGAGCTCCCATTTGTTGATTGTTGATCATGTAACATAAGTCATTGGTGTTCTGTTCAGGGAATTTCCCCTTGTGTCTATGTGTTCAAGGCTCTTCTCCACTTTCTCTTCTATTAATTTCAGTGTATCTGGTTGTATGTGTAGGTCTTTGATCCACTTGGACTTGAGATCCAAGTACAAGGAGATAAGAATGGGTCAATTTGCATTCTTCTACATGCTGACCTCCAGTTGAACCAGCACCATTTGTTGAAAATGCTATCTTTTTTCCACTGCATGGTTTTACCTCTTTTGTCAAAGATCAAGTGACCATAGGTGTGTGGGTTCATTTCTGGGTCTTCCTTTCTATTCCATTGATCTACCTGCCTGTCTCTGTACCAATACCATGCAGTTTCTATCACAATTGCTCTGTAATACACCTTGAGGTCAGTGATGTTGATTCCCCCAAAATTCTTTTATTATTCAGAATAGTTTTCACTGGATTTTTTCTCTTTTCCCAATGAATTTGCAAATTGCTCTTTTTAATTCTATGAAGAATGGAGTTGGAATTTTGATGGGGATTACATTGGATCTGTAGATTACTTTTGCCAAAATGGCCATTTTTACTATATTAATCCTGTCAATCCATGAGCATGAGAGGTCTTTCCATCTTCTGAGATCTTCTTCAATTTCTTTCTTCAGAGACTTGAAGTTCTTGTTATACAGATCTTTCACTTACTTGGTAAGAGTCATACTGAGCTATTTTATGTTATTTGTAACTACTGTGAAGGGTGTCATTTCCCTAATTTCTTTCTCAGCTTGTTTATCCTTCAAGTAGAGGAAGGCTACTGATTTGTCTGATTTAATTTTATATCCACTCATTTTCTTGAAGTTGTTTATCAGGTTTATAAGTTCTCTGGTCTAACTTTTGGGGTCACTTAAGTATACTATCATATCATCTGCAACAGTGATATTTTGACTTCTTCCTATCCAGTTTGTATCCCTTTGACCTTTTTTGGTTGTCTAATTGCTCTGGCTAGGACTTCAAGTACTATATTGAATAGTTAGGGAGAGAGTAGGCAGCCTTGTCTAGTCCCTGATTTCAGTGGATTTGCTTTAAGATTCTCTCCACTTTGTTTGCTGTTGGCTACTGGTTTGTTGTATACTGCTTTTACTATGTTGAGGTATGGGTATGGAATTCCTGATCTTTCCAAGACTTTTATCATGAAGGGGTATAAAATTTTGTCAAATGCTTTCTCAGCATCTAATGAAATGTTCATGTGATTTTTTTTCCCCTTGAGTTTAATTATTTGGTGGATTTTGTTGGTGGATTTACTTATGTTGAACTATCCTCACATCCCTTAGATGAAACATACTTGATCATGGTGAATGATCATTTTCATATATTCTTGGATTCAGTTTGTGAGAATTTTATTTAGTATTTTTGCATCAATATGCATGAGGGAAAATGGTCTGAAGTTCTCTTTCTTTGTAGAGTCTTTGTGTGGTTACGTACAAAGGTAGTTGTGACTTCAAACAACAAATTGTGTAGTGTTTCTTCTGTTTCTATTTTGTAGAATATTTTGAAGAGTATTGTTATTAGGTCTTCTTTGAAGGTTTGATAGAATTCTACGCTAAACCCATCAGGTCCTGGGCTTCTTTTGGTTGGGAGACTTTCAATAACTGCTCCTATTTCTTTATGGGTTATGGGATTGTTTAGATGATTTATCTGATCCTGATTTAACTTTGGTGCCTGGTATCTGTCTAGAAATATTGTCCATTTTCTCCAGGTTTTCCAGTTTTGTTAAGTATAGGCTTTTGTAGTAAGATCTGATAATTTTTTGAATTGCCACAGTTTTTGTTGTTATGTTACTCTTTTCATTTCCAATTTTGTTAATTTGGATACTGTCTCTGTTATTCTGGTTAGTCTGACTAAAGGTTTATCTATCTTGTTGATTTTTTTTCAGGGAACAAGTTCTTGGTTCTGTTGATTATTTATATAGTTATTTTTGTTTCTACTTGGTTGATTTCAGCTCTGAGTTTGATTAGTTCTTGTCATCTACTCCTCTTGGGTGATTTTGCTCCTTCTTGTTCTAGAGCTTTTAGGTGTGTTCTCAAGTTGCTAGCATATGCTCTTTCCAATTTCTTTTTGGAGGCACTCAGAACTATGAGTTTTCCTCTTAGCACTGCTTTCATTATATTTCATAAGTTTGGGTATGATGTGCCTCCATTTTCATTGTATTTTAAAAAGTCTTAAATTTCTTGCTTTATTTCTTCCTTGATCAAGTTGTCATTGAGCAAAGCATTGTTAATCTTCCATGTGTATGTGGACTTTCTGTTGTTTTTGATGTCGAAGACCAGCCTTAGTCCTTGGTGATCTGATAAAATGGAAGGGATTATTTTAATCCCCTTGTATCTATTGAGGCCTGTTTTGTGACTAATTATATGGTAAATTTTTGAGAAGATACTATGAGGTGCTGAGAAGAAGGGATATTCTTTTGTTTTAGGATGAAATGTTCTATAGATGTCTGGTAAATCCATTTGGTTCAGAACTTCTATTAGTTTCACTGTGTCTCTATTTAGTTTCTGTTTCCATGATTTGTCCATTGATGAGAGTGAGGTGTTGAATTCTATTGTTGTGTGTGGTGTAATATGTGCTTTGAGCTTTAGTAAAGTTACTTTTATGAAGTGCCCTTACATTTGGAGCATAGATGTTCAGAATTGAGAGTTCATCTTGCTTGATTTTTCCTTTGCTGAGTATGATGAGTGTCCTTCCTTATCTTTTTTGATAACTTTTGGTTGAAAGTCAATTTTTTTTATATTAGAATGGCTACTCCAGCTTGTTTCTTGGGACCATTTGCTTGGAAAATAATTTCCCAGCCTTTTACTCTGAGGTAGTGTCTGTCTTTGTCACTGAGGTATGTTTCCTGTATGCAGTAAAATGCTGGGTCCTCTTTACATATCCACTCTGTTAGACTATGTCTTTTTATTGGGAAATTGAGTCTATCAATGTTAAGAGATATTAAGGAATAGTGATTGTTTCTTGTTATTTTTATTGTTAGAGGTTTATTTGTGTGGCTATCTTCTTTTAGGGTTGTTGTAAGATGATCACTTTCTTGCTCTTTCTAGGGTGTATTTTCCCTCCTTTTGTTGGATTTTCCATTTATTTTCTTTGTAGGGCTGGATTTGTGGAAAGATATTGTTTAAATTTGGTTTTGTTGTGGAATATCTTGGTTTCTCCATCTATGGTAATTGAGAGTTTTGCTGGATACAGTAGCCCGGGCTGGCATTTGTGCTCTCTTAGGGTATGTATGACATCTGTGCAGGATCTTCTCGCTTTTATAGACTCTGTTGAGAAATCTGTTGTAATTCTGATAGGTCTGCCTTTCTATGTTACTTGACCTTTTTCCCTTACTGCTTTTAATACTCTTTGTTTTGTGTATTTGGTGTTTTGACTATTATGTGACAGGAAGAATTTTGTTTCTGCTTCAGTCTGTTTCGAGTTCTATAGGCTTCTTGTATGTTCATGGGCATCTCTTTCTTTAGGTTAGGAACGTTTTCTTCTACATTTTTGTTGAAGATATTTACTGGCCCTTTAACTTGGAAATCTTCACTCTCGTTTATACCTATTATTCTTTGGTTTGATCTTCTCATTGTGTCCTGGATTTCCTGGATGTTTTGGGTTAAGAGCTTTTTGCTCTTTGCATTTTCTTTGACTATTGTGTCAATGTTTTCTATGGTATCTTCTGCCCCTGAGATTCTCTCTTCAATCTCTTGTATTCTGTTGGTGATGCTTGAGTCTATGACTCCTGATCTCTTTCCTAGGTTTTGTATCTCCAGGATTATCTCCTTTTGTGATTTCTTTATTGTTTCTATTTCCATTTTTAGATTCTGGATGGATTTGTTTAATTCCTTCACCCGTTTGGTTGTTTTTTCCTGTAATTCTTTGAGGGATTTTCGTGTTTCCTCTTTAAGGGCTTCTACTTGTTCAACTGTGTTGTCCTGTATTTCTTTAAAGAAGTTATACATGTCCTTCTTAAAATCCTCTATCATCGTAATGAGATGTGATTTTAAATTCAAATCTTGCTTTTCCTGTGTGTTAGAATATCCAGTATTTGCTGTGGTGGGAAAACTGGTTTCTGATTATGCCAAGTATTCTTGGTTTCTGTTGCTTAGGTTCTTACACTTGCCTCTAGCCATCTGTTTATCTTTAGTGTTAGTTGGTCTTGCAGTCACTGACTAGAGCTTGTCCCTTCTGTGGTCCTGTGAGCCTTTGAGCCTGTGATCATTGGAGTGAGGGTGCTCCTGGAAGACTAACTCTCTATTGGCAAGTTTTGGATCCAAGAGATGTGGAACAGCCCCTGCTCAGTGTGCAAGTGGAGACAGGAAGGATTCCATTCCAGGGCATCCTGCTGCTCCAGAGCCCTGTGCACTCCTGGGGTCTCTCTTTGGACAGTCAATGGAGAGAAAGTGGGGTCTCACCTGTGGGCTCTGGGCTTAGGAAGGAGAGTGCTCCTGGCAGACCAGCTCTCTGCAGGCAGGTTTTTTGTCTGAAGGCTGTGAAACAGCCCCAGCTCTGGCTGCAGATGGATATTGGAAGGACCCCTTTCTTCATCTTAGCAAAGTGCTTCTGCTACCCATTTTATCCAAAATTTTCCCTCCAGTTCTTACAGTTTTTTTCCTGAAAGTCTACTGATTTTGCTAAACAAATTAGGTTTTGGAATGCATTCCTAGGAATGTTATTTAAATATGAACTTTAACCTCTGTATTGCACACATCTACTATAGGCAATATCCTAGACTGAAACATTCTTTCATCCTATTGACTATTTCAGCAACAAAGATTCAGAGAAAAACCAAATCCCCATGAAGTTGACTCATAATTCTTAATTTTCGTTTGTAATAGTGTAAAAAATAAAAAAAAATCTAAAGAAGTTAAGCTACTTGCTCAGTGTTGTGAGGTTCATCGTTAAGTAGAATAAAGAATAAATAGTAAGTAAGTGATGTAAACTCTAGAATCACATTCAAGGAAATAAAGATGAGTGGTTGTACTAGGTAACGCATAGGCATAAGAGTTTCCCAAAAAGTCCCAAACCAGCCACTTGATTTTAAAAAGTAAATTTGAAGATACTGACAAGATAGTGGAAATAAGGATTAGGCAGTTGGACAGACTAGCATGGAACTTGATGGAGAGATTGGAGTATAGCATGGTCTCTACCATTACAAGCATGGAATGAGTGTTTGGGTACACTGATAGAGCATCCTGCAATAAACAGGCTGGTACCCAAAACTGCTTATCCTGACTTATAATCTGTTTATGGCAACTCTTCCTATTACAGTTGTGTGACAACAGGTTAAATATGGGTCTCCCTTTTCTTCCTGGGCTGTTGGTCACTTGCCCATGAGCACAAAGGGAACAGAAGTCATTCTAGGATCCCCTGACATTGATATAAGGGTTCAACTACTACTTTAGGGGAGAAGGATCTGGATTGTCTATTGTGAATCACAGTGAGCCAGAGAAGTGTTTTTAATGTAGTTGTAATAAAACTAAAAGCCTCCTTGTCTGCTGGCAAAGAGAAGAGAAGAGAGGGTCTTTGTCACCTTATAAGTAAGTAAAATAGAGGCTGTAATCAGCAGGTCAGTATTGAGAGCCAAGGTCTAAGTCAATTAATATAGCCTAAAAATCTTTGAAGGGTATTTAGGATTAATATGTTGGGAAAGTCAATGACATGGTCAGCTGGCTAGACTAAAATTAGGGTAACTTCTGTCCCTAAGAATATGATGGGATGAATGACTTGGGTCTTACTTTTTGCTATTATAAAAGACTTTTTTTAGTGCTTTTATGGCTTGCTTTTTAAGATTCTCTAAAGTTAATTTTTGACCTTGTCTTTTGCTTTGCCATATTAATAGGTCATCCTTGTAATGATATATATGGAGACCTGATTTAATAAGGGGTTTAATGTGTCAGCTACAGTTTCTTGGCAAATGGTAGGGCTATTAGCCATGCCTTGAGGGAGTAATCTCCATTCATATCTATCAGCTGGTCCTGAATTATTGATTTTAGGTAGTGAGAAAGCAAAGTGCTTGCAATCTTGTTCATGGAGTGGTATTGAAAAGAAGCAATCTTTAATGTCTAAGACTAATAGCAGTCAGGGTATTTACAGGTATGGCAGAGGCAAGAGAGAGGTCACACTGAGGCAAGTCCCAAATTCTCATGGCTTTATTAATTACTCTTAGATCCTGGAGAAGACTTCAGTTCCCAGTCTTCTCTTTACCCACAAAAACCAGCCTTTCCTATGGGCTTCTAGAGGATGAACGTGTTCCATGTCTAATTCGTGTTTAACTGATATTATAAAATTGCAATTTTGCCCTGTTTAAAGGCCATTGTTCCATCCAGACAGGATCTTCTGCTATCCATTCTAGCTAGGGAGTAAGGTATTTAACTGCTGCCCTTAGATTTGGGACTTTGATCTTGATATATTTGATATATTCTTTCTCTTCTTCACTAGCAAGGACCATATTTAAATCTTCTAAGATATCTCTACCCAGCAGATTTGTGGCCACATCAGCTACCAGGGCCCCATTTATTTCATCTGGATGAAAGTCTTGGGTAATGAATGCTTTGGAGAGACTACTTACCCCATCAGTCAAGGACCTGGTAAGATGGTTCAATGTGGAGGAACTTCAGCTCACCTTAGGATGGTCTTATTTGCCCCTCTGTCTATTAGGCATTTAAAACTATTATTATCAATTTTTATTGAAAATTTAGGGTGGGATTTTTCCAGTACATTAATGATCTAGTGGATTTGTGGTGTATTTCCCTCTTAATAGCGGGTCTGAGGATTGCCCCACAAGGAGTTTAAAGGTGGCAGGGATTTTTCCATCATTGTCATATTTGGATTTGCAATCTTATTTCCAATGAAAGCCTTTCTTGAAGTGGAGACAGATAGATTAGGAGGTTTAAGAGAAGATAGGTCATGGAGGTGGGTAGTCTCCTATCCAGTGTCCAGTCTTTCCAAATTTAAAACATTTTTAATTAGACTGTGTTGTAGCTGCAAAGACTTGGGGGAGAGAGAAGGCCTGTTATGAGACAGTCCAAATGTCATGGGTAGCAATGGTTCATTTGTTGTCATGTTAATCTTTTAGTCTCTGGTGTGCCAGTCTGAGTTCCAGGGTCATTTCTTCTTAGATAAGATTGTTTAGGAGCATCACTCTGGCTATAGTGTCTGTTATGTCTGGCTTGCACCCTCAGTATAAAATCTGGGAGAGTTTGCTTAGTTTTAGTTTTAAGAAAGTTGGTGAAGAGGTCTCTCCAGGCTCTGTGCACAGACTTAAGCAGTTCCAGGCTTGGAGTGCACATAAGTGGATCTGCTCAAAGCAGCAGGCAGAGAGTAAGGCCTGTTGAATTCCTGTGGAGATGTTATCCTGGAAGAGAAAGAGATCCTTATGATGGTACTATTTGTTGATTATATAATCAATTTTTCCCACCTTCGTCTGACATTCATCTGTAAACAAGTCTTCTCATTGTTCAAATGGAAGACTAGGGAGAGTTAATCAGTATATATCTCTCCAATCCTGAAGAATCAAGATGTTGCTATTAAAACTTTGTAAAATAGATTTGGTCATTGGGGTATGAACTTCATCCTTGAGATCAGCTTGGTATAACTCTTTAAAGACTATTGCAGGGAGGAGATATTGAACTGGTGGATCTTGTCTTGATACATGTAGATTAACAATAAATGTCTCGTGGGTGGACTTTTGATTCTCTGACCCATTGTGGCTAAGGTAGCTGAGAATAACTGTTCTCAGTGTCTCTAAGATTACAGAGCTGCTCAATGGCAGTAGGGGGTGGTGCCACAGACAGTGGCATAGAAGATGGGGGAGGGCTCATTTGGATGTGTTTAAGAGCCTTTGTCTTAATTCCCAGGTCTTTGTCTTCTGTACCCAATGAGGGCTTGTTGGCGAGGTAAAGGGGAAAAGAGTATTATGTGTTGGGGAGTAACTTGTTTCTGATTACATCAATTACTTTTTCTAGAGTGGATAATCCTCAAGGTATTTTTCTTCATTTGAGGACTCCCCTTTATCCTTCTGTGGGGTTCCTCTAACAGGTCATCCTTAGGCTAGGGTGTTTTCCATATTCATTGCCTGATGACATCTATCATGGGGAGGAAGGAAAGAGGCAAAGATAGTCTTCCTGTACTTCCTTTTAATAAGCCAGGTAGGTAACATGGATCCAGATGTCAAAGATGGAAAGATCTGCCTATAGGATCCATGGTGTGAATCAAAGCACCTCATTCCAAAATCCTAGGTCATCCTTTTGGCAGCAGAAGCATCGAGCAGGTTTGAGCAGCTGTGAGTATGTCAGAATGAAGGTCTAGGGATCAGCTTGAGAGAGACAGTTTCATTTTATTGTTCCAAGGGTAAGGTATACAAGGGTTCTTAGAATTACAGGTGGGAAGGGATGACTGGCCATAAAATGACACCTAATTATCATACAGGCAAGAAGAAAGAGCAGAGTTTGCATGAAGCTTTGTGTGTGTGTGTGGGGAGGTGTCATCTTTTAAGCAAGATCAGGCATCTGTGCTAAGAGGCACTCTCCAATCAAGGTAGGCAGAGAAGAGGAAACCCCGCTGAAAAAATGAGTCCTCCATTTTACACCATACTCAGAGAGCTATGCAGACATGGTAGACTGCAATCTTAAAAGCAGGGCCTTCAACAGCTAACTATTACTACCTTTTGAATGTCTACACTAATTACACTAATTATACTAGGTTTAATAGAGTGGAAAGAGTCTAGATTTGAAACTAGATCATGATGGCTTTTCAAGAAAGCTTCAATTGATGTGAGATATGAGTCACATGGGCACACAGCCTTCTCTTGCCCACACACTAAAGGACTGACTCAGTTATAGTTATCATTCTTACTTTTAAAGATCTATTCAATTTTAAAAATGTACATGAATGCTTTATATACATGTATACATGTGTATCACATGCCTGCCAAGGTCAGAAGAATGTGTTGGTACTGAAGTAATAGATGGTTGGAGCTCTTACTCAAACCTTTGTCTTCTTTTTTTTTTTTTTTGTTCTTTTTTTCGGAGCTGGGGACCGAACCCAGGACCTTGCGCTTCCTAGGTAAGCGCTCTACCACTGAGCTAAATCCCCAGCCCCCAAACCTTTGTCTTCTATAAGTACAAGTGTTCATAAATACTGGGCATCTCCAGCCCCCATAGTCACACTTCTAAGGCCTTACTCCTGTTGGTTCACAACTCATGACAGACCTATGAACGAATATAAATGCTGGAGTGCTGTCTTATTTTTGCTAACTTGACACATACTAGAATCATCTGAGAACACAGCTTCAAGTATGGAATTGCCTAGATCAGACTCACCTGTAGGAATGTCTATACAGGATTGTCTTGAGTGTTAATAGATGTAAGATAGTCTACCCACAGTAGGCAGCACCATTCCCTAAGCACACGATCCTAGATTATATAAGGAGAATAGTCAACATGAGCATGAGTCACCAAACTTTGCTCCTCTGTGGTTCTGCTTCATGTCTCAGCTTGAGCACTTTCTCTAACTTCTCATACTGATGGACCATTGCTGAGAAATTCAAGCCAAATAAATACATGTTTTTCCTCTCCTAAACTGCTTTTGGTACAAGGGTTTTATCACAACATCAGAAATCAAACGAGAACAGGCATCTAGATTTAGTTTCGTATGATGCTATAAAGAACACTACAGAATCATCCTGATGGTGTTTCCTATCTTTACGACTTCCTACAGCACAGCTGTTCCTTGTCATCAGTACTGTGCTACTCTTCCTCCTTCCACATACGTTGATGTCAAAGATAGTCCTTAGTAAGCTTTAGTCCATACACTGCAATCTATGCTGGCATATGCTCTTCCAAGTACCCAACTCAAAATGCCCCACGTTATTATTCAGTTCCATTATTTACCATATAAATATATTTGTGGTTGGTTGGAAAATGACTTATTGTTGTTTTAGTGAACAAAGAAAAATTGTAGAGAAATCATTAGTGTGATATATAATGCTGGAACTAGAAAGTAAAGGACATGTGGCAATGTTTTTGTTAGGACATTCATTCTGAAAGCCTTTTGCTATCATGTGAGGAATTTAACTTCCATGTAATTGCCATGAGTGTATAACAAGCAGTAAGACCATAATAAAACTCATATCTGAAGAAGTCTGTTCTTACCTCACAGATATTTGCTCTGTCCTTGAGAAGTCATGAAATGTGTAAATATGAGGTAAACTCAGTTCCAGTCAATATGAAGTTGCAACTTTATGAGAGCCACACCTAAAGAGTAGCAAGGGATTGTCTCAACTGGAAAGTGATTGCTGCCAAGTAAAACCACAGTGGCAGAAATGGATTTCATCTTTTTTCAATTGTTTGCCAAAGCGGTCTATAGTTGCCTTCCAAACCTTATAGGTTTTTGTCAATGACATCTATTACCTTCTTCAACCTGAAAGTCAAATCACCTCTGAGTAGAAAACTAATTATTGATTTTACTCAGATATGGAACCTTTGCTGTTATAATAGCAACTTGCCTGCAAGATATGCCCAATGGTGCAACAGTGGCACAGATGTTAGAGAAGTATTGAACCACTTTTTAAAATGTGATTTAAGGCCTGCTCTGTGAGATGTAATTCATACCTGATACTAATAATGAAGCCAAGAACCTAAGACTAGATAGGCTATGGGCCCTAGCAGGAAAAAGAGCTACTTCTGCTAAGCAAGCAAAACAATAAGGTGAATTCTGAAGACACATTACTATACCATAGATCAACTCAGCCATCATCAGAGGAGACCTTCTCTTTTCAGTAGATGGTAATTAACATACAGACACACAACTGAACAAATGTAGGAAGTGAGAGACTTTGGAACACTCAGTTTGAAATGGGATGTCTTTATCATACTTCTCCTTGCAGGGCTAGGGAATTAATTAAAAGATGAGGTGGAAATATTAAACAGCTATAGGTGGTGGGCAACTCCAGGGAAACAGCAATTTTGAGACATGCCAGAACTGAGGCATGTGTGAACTGTGCCAGCAGGCATAAGACATTTACAAGTACAAGACAGACAAAAATCCCAGCATGAAGAATGGGAAGTGGGCACAAAGTCCCAACCCTAGCCAAGAAGCCCTTTGAAACCAATAACTCCTCTGAGAGAGAAAATTGTTCTTCTCTAATGGAGTGACACTGGGTACATGAACCACACCACTTCATGTTTAGGAGTAGTTGGCCAACACAAATAAACTAATAAGACTTCATGTTAGCTCTCTCTCTCTCTCTCTCTCTCTCTCTCTCTCTCTCTCTCTCTCTCTCTCTCTCTCTCTCCCTCTCTCTCTCTCTGGTCTATTTAGGACAGAGAAAAATATCAAGTAGAAGGAAGGGAGCCTGGAAGGAGTTGGGGGTAGAGAAAATATAGTCAAATTACATTATTACAAAAAACTGATTGAGCCATGGCAAATTTCCATTGAGCAAAATAAACGAATTATCATGTTAAGCAATTGTTTTAGGGTACACTGTTTGCAAATATAAAATAGCTAAAAAATAATTTAATTATATTGATGGGAATATTTTCTAAACCCCCTGAACTCATCTCACATCTAACCATATTGAGGATATAACATTAATAGTATGTGTAAACTTGTTTTACAAGCTGTAAGAGGCATTAAAGGCACAATTTATTATAATTGTCACCATAAATCCTCATTAGCTAGGAGCCGATTATACAGAATACCAAAAAAGCAAGTTGCTAACCTCAAGGAGAATGATATTAGCTCTCAGTTTACAATTATTTATCAGAACCACAAAAACTTAAATTGACATTTTTTAATGAAAATAGGAAAGTGGATTTAAAAGCAATAATGCAATGTTTGTCTTTCTTGATCTAGTTCTGTTTAGCTCAAACTAAAAGGGCATTTCCAAGTACATCTATGGGAAATACAACTTTATCCTCTCTAGCTTCAAAAATGTAAACTTGAGATTGAATTCCCATGTTATTCTTACTGAACACTGCCTACCACCATCCTCTTTTTATACCCTACCCTATATAAGTTGAATGCTTGTATCTCCAACAAGATGTAAATGACTTGAAAAAGATAGGGTAGGGATTTTTCAAAGTCATTCCCTGAAAGTATCATAGTATTATGTGGAAAAAAGTATTTCAACCATGTTTATAGAATACATTTTTAAAATAGAAAAATCATTTGATTTATAAGGACCAGTGAATTTTTCTTTTGTTTTTATTGAACATTTTATATATTTACATTTCAAATGTTATCCCCTTTTCCAGTTCTCCCCTTTCCGATTCCCCTCCCCCTGCTTCTGTGAGGATGCTCCCCTTCCCACCTACCCACTCCCACTTCAAGACCCTAGCATTCCCCTACACTGAAGAAAGAAGCCTTCATAGGACCAAGGGGTTCTCCTCCTGTTGATGCCAGACAATGCCATCCTCTGCAATGTATGCAGCTGGAGTCATGGGTCCCTCCATGTGTACTCTTCGGTTAGAGGTTTAGTCCCTGCGAATTCTAGGAGTGGGGGCAAGGCGGTTCTGGTTAGTTGATATTGTTGCTCTTCCTATGGGGTTGCAAAGCCCTTCAGCTCCTTCAGTCCTTTCTCTAACTCCTCCATTGGTGTCCCTGTGCTCAATCCTATGATTAGTTGTAAGCATCCTCATCTAAATCTGTAAGGCCCTGGCAGAGCATCTCAGGAGACATCTACATCAGGTCCTGTCAGCAAGCACTTCTTGGCATCAGCAATAGTGCCTGGGTTTGGTGGCTGCATATGAGATGGATCCCCAGATGGGGCAGACTCTGGATGGCCTTTCCTTCAGTCTCTGTTCCACTCTTTATCATAGAATTTCCTCTAATGAGTATTTTGTTTTCACTTCTGAGAAAGACTGAAGCATCCACATTTTAGTCTTCCTTCTTCTTGTGCTTCATATAGTCTGTGAAGTGTATCATGGGTACTCTGAGCTTTTGAACTAATATTAACTTATCACTGAGTGCATATCATGTGTGATCTTTTGTGACTGGGTTACCTCATTCAAGATGATATTTTCTAGTTCCATCTATTGGACTAAGAATCTCAAGAAATCATTGTTTTTGATAGCTGAGTATTATTCCATTGTGTAGATGTACCACATTTTCTGTATCTATGCCTCTGATAAAGGGCACCTGGGTTCTTTCCAGTTTCTGGTTATTATAAATAAGGCTGCTATGAATATAGTGGAGCATGTGTCCTTGTTGTATGTTGAAACATCATTTAGGTATATACCCAGGAGTTGTATAGCTGGGTCCTCAGGTAGAACTATTTCCAATTTTCTGAGGAACCACCAGACTGATTTCCAGAGTGGTTGTACCAGCTTGCTATCTCAACAGCAATGGAGGAGTTTTACTCTTTCTCTACATCCTCACCAGCATCTGCTGTCACTTGAGATTTTTCTTAGCCATCCTGACTTGTGTGAGGTGAAATCTCGGGATTGTATTGATTTGCATTTTCCTGATGTCTAAGGATGTTGAAGATTTCTTTAAGTGCTTCTCAGCCATTCGAGACTCCTCAGTTGAGAATTCTTTGTTTAGCTCTGTTACCCTTTTTTTTTTCCGGAATTGAGGACCAAACCCAGGGCCTTGCGCTTGCTAGGCAAGCGCTCTACCACTGAGCTAAATCCCCAACCCCCTGTTACTCATTTTTTAATAAGGTTATTTGTTTCTCTGGAGTCTAATATCTTGAGTTATTTGGATATTTTAGATATTAGCCCTCTGTCAGATGGACAGTTGGTAAAAATATTTTCCCATTCTGTGGGTTGTCATTTTGTCCTATTGACAGTGTCCTTTGCCTTACATAAGATTTTCAATTTTATGAGGTCCCATTTGTCAATTGTTGATTTAGAGCTTAAGCCATTCTTGTTTGGCTGGATATAGTAGCCTGGGTTGGCATGTGTATTCTCTTAGGGTCTGTATGACATCTGACTAGGATCTTCTAGCTTTCATAGTCTCCATTGAGAAGTCTGGTGTAATTCTAATAGGTCTCCCTTTATATGTTACTTGTCATTTTTCCCTTAGTGCTTTTAATATTGTTTAGTGCATTTGGTGTTTTGACTATCATATAATGGGAAGAATTTCTTTTCTGGTCCAGTCTGGTTGGAGTTCCATAGGCTTATTTTATGTTCATAGACATCTCTTTCTTTGGGTTGACTAAGTTTTCTTCATATATATAAGGCTACAAAAGCTATAATTGAAGATATTTACTGGCCCTTAAAGCTGGGAATCTTCACTCTTTTCTATACCTATTATTTGTAGGTTTGGTCTTCTCATCGTGTCCTAGAGTTCCTGGATGTTTTGGGTTAGGAGCTTTTTGTGTTTTATATTTTCTTTGATGGTTGTGTCTATATTTTCTATGGTATCTTCTGTCCCTGAGATTCTCTCTCCTATCTCTTCTAT
Source organism: Rattus norvegicus (assembly GCF_021556685.1). NCBI lineage: Eukaryota > Metazoa > Chordata > Mammalia > Rodentia > Muridae > Rattus > Rattus norvegicus. The sequence continues at coordinate 71,987,855 of NC_141538.1, forward strand.
CCTGTTGGTGATGCTTGTATCTATGACTCCTGATCTCTTTCTTAGGTTTTTATGTCCAGACTTGTTTCTCTTTGTGATTTCTTTATTTTTTTCTATTTCTATTTTTAGATCCTGGATGGTTTTGTTCAATTCCTTTACCTATTTGGTTGTGTTTTCCTGTAATTCTTTGAGGAATTTTTGTGTTTCCTCTTTAAGGGCTTCTACCTGTTTACCTGCAGTCTCATGTTTTTCTTTCAGGGCATTGTTTATGTCTTTCTTAAAGTTTTCTATCATTGTCATGAGATGTGATTTTTAAATTTAAATCTTGTTTTTCCAGTATGTTGGGATAACCAGTATTTTCTCTGGTGGGAGATCTGTGTTCTGATGATGCCAATTAGCCTTTATTTCTGTTGTTTAGGTTCTTGTGCTTGCCTCTTGCTATCTGTTTATTTCTGGTGTTAGTTGATCCTGCTGTCTCTGACTGGAGCTTGTCCCTGTGGACCTGTGAGCCTGTGATCTTAGGAGTGAGAGCACTCCTGGGAGACCAGCCCTCCCTGGGCAGATTTGGGTACAGAGGGCTTTGGGATAGCCTTAGCTGTGGGCACAGATAAAGACTGGAGGCTCCTGTCCGTGGCCGATCCGAGGTTCCTGTGCCCTGCATGCTTCTGGCAGTTCCCTCTTTGAATAGTTAGTGGTAGTCTCACCTGTGGGCTTAGGAGTGAGAACTCTCCTGGGAGACCAGCTTTCTCTGGGCAGGATTTGAGTATGAAGGGCTGTAGGACAGCCTTACCTCTGGGTACAGATGAGGACTCAAGATTAAGATTTTTTTTAATTACTAATCTGTTGTTTATTGGAGAATTGAAAATTTAACTGCCTACTTTCCCTAGTTCTCTTCACTTTTCCCAGTTTTAAATTTTTCTGTTTTCCAACAACTTATCAAATATTCCAGCTTCAGCCCCTTCCTTCCCATCAGTCTCCAGGCACATTCGAGACTTAGATTTCTGAGCTCCACGTGATGAACAGTTTCAGTGAATTATAAATTGAGCGATGTGTGTTGCATTGGGTAGGTCACCTCTTGTGGCAAAGACTCATAGGATCATTAGTGGCTAATCCATTAGCTCTGTATTATGGTCTGGTCCTTTGTATTTTATTGCTAAATACTGGCCTTCAAGGTCATTTGCACCCAGGGTCAAGGGAGACTGCAACTACCCAAGTGACAAACCCAAATGAATCTATATAATCTTGCCTGCCAAGTTATCCCTGCTTGGTGAAAAAAATACCTACAGCCAATAGCTGGGAAGAAGAGAGATAGGCAGGTTTCTTGGGTTTCCGGGTTTGGGGTCTAAGGGGATCATGAGTGGAGGAGGAGAGAGGAGGAAGCTGCCATGGGGTAAGTGAGTTATGAATACATGACCATGAGCGTTGACCAAATGGGGTTACGAGCAGCCCAGATGGAACATAACAAGTTATAATTTGGGGTTACTGATGGGGAAATAGAGTCTGATGGCATAGAGGAGAGTTACCTGCCCAGCTGATTAAGGCTTATTATAATAAGAAAAGTTTCGTGTCTTTTATCTGGGAACTGAATAATCAGAGGTGGGGCAAAAGCCCCCAATTGAGATTAAATATTTTCTACAACAGTCATGCTTCTTTAGTTTAACCAGAAATGCCTTTTCCCTCTTCTGACCAGAAACTGAAATGTAGCATCAATAGAAAACAAATTATTGTTGCTTTGTAAGCCTTGGTATTTATTCATCTGCCCTCCCCCTGAAGTGTAACTTTCTGAAATTGCCTTGCTGATACACTTAGTGACCACAGTTGATCGATGGATTTGGCAAAGTTTGATAGTAGACAAATCACAGTTCAGGTACAATTTCTCTCCATTACAATTCCTTATCAGGAGAATCTAAATTGCTTTAGCAATTTGTCACAGAAGTCGGGATGCCAAATTGTTACCGTAGAGACCATATAACACGTCTAGTGACTGAATCATATGCAGTCTTTAGGCTTTTCAAATTCTACATTAAATTATGTTAAAATTGTATCCCAAATTACATATGGAATTGTCTTTGATAATTTCCTCAGGGTAAAGCCTCAATGAGAACATTTTATAAAGTTTCCTTTGGAGACCCATCCAAAATATTTGTGCCCAAGTGAAGAAGATATAATTGGTCAGCAGGAGAATTTGAACTGCACCTCAGTCAGAACAAAGGCCTCACCTAATGGTGATAGGGGTTGTTTGGAGAATGCTTTAGTGCTGTAGTGGGTAAAGCAACATTTTTTATATGCCTACATGCAATAGTCTCAGATATGGATCACCCCAAAGGAGGAGGTGAAAGACTCAGTTGGACAACATCTCTCAGTGATGGCAAGGTCTGGGGAGGGCCTCAGTAGTCAGGTTTCAGGTGTCATGTTGAGCCTGAAGGAACCTTCCCTGACAGGGTTTCTGCATGCTGCAGTATAGTACCTATCATATGAGCAATATTCACTTCCTTTTCCATTTTAAAATGTGTGTGCACATGTCTGTGAGGGTACATATGCACATATGTGCACATATAGGTGCCAAAGATTAACAATGGGTACCTTCCTCTATTGCCCTATGCCTTATATTCTGAGAAAAGTTCCCTCAAAGTTAGCCTGTGCTATTTCTTCTAGACTGGCTGGCCACAGAGCTCCTGGGATTCACCTAACTCCATCCCCTGGCACCAAAGTTACAAGTTCCTGCCTCTGGACCTGACTTCTCTACACAGGTGCTAAAAATGCTAACTCAAATGTTCATTCCTGTACAACAGGCATTTTGCCGTCTCCCCAGCTCCATAAATTTATAATAATATGATAGGCAACTCAACCCCAAGTCATTTTTTATTAGAACTATTACTTCAGTTTTGGTATGTAGGATTGACTACTATTTCTGTATCCAACTAGAAAAAGCACATCTATAATAAATGACTACTATTTCTGTCTCCAATTAGAAAAAGCATATCTACAATTAAGATCCATCCCAACTATCACCCGGGAAAATTATCCAAGGAAGTTTCTTCTTGTGGACATTCTTGTACTCTATACTAATTGCATCTTGTACGTTTGATTTGTATGATGGAAAGGCTCTGTAAATGGATGATGGGAGAGCTGACGGCTGAGTTTTGAGAAAAAAATAAAAATAACAGTAGACTGGAGCATGGTGGTAATGACATTCTAGGTCTCATGTGCTTTCTGAGGCCTTACACAGATAACTTTAATCCTTTGCATCAGAGATTACTTTCTAAACTCATAGTATAATTTAGATTCTCCTCTTTTCATCTCTTTCTGCAAACTGCTTCTCCAGTGTTAGTCACAAAGCCTTGACTAAGTCTTCCTTAGCCTTATTCTTAACCAGTTCTCTAAACAGAGCAGATTATTGCAACTCCATCTTTGACCTTTGGTCTCCCATCATTGACTTAATCCCTAGCCAAGGCTGCAGTGTATATGGCGGCCATGGCATTGATTAGTGAGAATCTGTACCAAGGAAGAAGACAACGCTTGGTAGTAAGTCTGGACTGCAATGTCTTTTCCCAATGTCTTCTTTTGCTATAGAGTCAACCTGGGGTTGTTTGTTTTAAGTTTTATTTTCCAGAAAAGCAATTACTTCACACTTATAATGAAAATTATTTGTTCACAAGTTTTACTGCCTCATTAGACCTGAAGTTACTTGAGATAAAAAGTAAATTTGGGGAAATCACCAGAAGCCTTAATTTCTCCATTTGTGAAAATGAGGAGCTATAACTCTTCAAAGGCTCTACCATCTGCAGACCTTGCTGATTTTATGTGAGTCAGGCTGAAATGATAGGATGTCAGGGTTCTAGGAAGGATAAGAATACCTTTTCCGTGGTTCCTACGTCAGTTTGCTGGCAGATAGGCTGCCTACATCATTTTTGCTGCTGTCAGGAGAAATAACTGCTCTGGAAAAACACAGTGGAACAAGGCATCCTCACAAGAGCCGTCATTAGAAACCCAGGGGCAATTTGACTTAGAGCAGCTTGAAATTTCAACGGGAAAGCAGAAACTGCAATCTGTTTTCTCATTGGCTTCCTGCTTCCTCTTTAACCAAGCAGGCTCTAGCTCTCCAAAGATTTTTCCCTAAACAGCAAACACATTGCACAGCTTGACCTGTAATTTAAATCACAATTAAGCTTCCAGTTAGAATGTATCTTCATCATAAATCTGCTATGGATCCCCCAGTGTTCTGTTTAATTCCCTTATCCTCTTAAACAGCATGACCCCAGTTTTATTTTCCCTAGACATAAAATGCTGAATTATAGCTTATTTATGAGTTTCATGAATAAGACTAATTTCGTTGCCATTTGCAGAGAAGTTCTCACCAGGTTATTATACTCCTAGATCCCATTAACTCATAAAATATACAAAATAAAAATTACTCCGAATTAGTCTTCCATGCAGAATTGCAAACAACATTTCTTTGTATAAAAAGGTGCCACCAACCAGCACTAATAGGAACATCTTGTCTTTCTCCCTTGCTCAGCACTGATACCTATAGTACATTCAGTTGCGTTTCTAGAAAGATTTCAAAAGCTGCCTATTAACTTGTTATGGCTTTTATTCTTAATGAACATCGCTTTTACCATAAGAATTCTACACTGTTTACAACAGTTCCAATTTTATGCACTTGTCTGAAGCCCAGGCGCCAATTGTAAACACATACTAGATTGAAAATGTTTGACCAGCTAGTGAAATGAGACAGCTCGGGTTGCAAGACTTGGGGGCTTTGGGAGTCACATGGGAAGCACAGTGGCTTCAAGTATTAAGGCTAATAACCACTGTAAGGGTGGCCTAAGGTTACTGTAAACACCTGTGCTTTAAGTCAGTGAGAACTGACGTCCACTAGAATGGAAAGGATATGTGGCAGGAACTGTGACGGGTCACTGACATTGTCTTACTTTGGGAATGAATGGATGACCTTGCAGTGGTGGGAGTGCTCTGTGTTCAAAGTCTAGGTCAGAGACTCTGCTTCCTCATCTGTAAATCAGAAATAAAAAAACCAATAAAACAGGCTTTCATGAAGTGGTTTAGGGAAAGTGATTGGGACTCAATGAAATACAAGATTTTAAACAATAAGATTACTATTAATAATAACCTTAGATAAGATATGTCTAAAATGAATATTAACTTAATTTTTCCAATGAGGAACAGTGAGGTGAAAATACTTATAAGCGCAAACATCATTCTTTATTCTAAATTGTGAAAAAATGTACATGATAGCCTTAAAAAAGCTTTTGCTTTTGTAAAAACTATGTGAACATCTTTTGGGTATATGCCCAAGAATGTTATAGCTGGGTCTTCAGGTAGAACTATTTCCAGTTTTCTGAGGGATGGCTAGATTGATTTCCAGAGCAGACTTAGTTGTAATAGCCAGAAGCTAGAAAAAAACTCAGATGTTCCTCAACCAAGAATGGAGATAGAAAATGTGGTTCATTTACATAATGGAATACTATTCTGCTATTAAAATGAGGACCTCATGAATTTTGTAGGCAAATAGATAGAACTAGAAAATATCATCCTAAGTGGGGCAACACAGACCCAAAAGGACATGCATGGTATGTACTCACTGATAAGTGGATATTAGCCAAAAAAGTACAGAATACCTAGGATACAATCCAGACGGGAAGACGTTTAACAAGCAAGAAGGTCCAAGTGAGGATTCTTCAATCCCACTTGTGAGGGAAAAGAAAGCAATTAAGGGGTGGGGGAACAAGAGGAGGGACCTAGGTGGGACAGGGGAGGGGGAGGGGAAAGGGGGAACAGGATTTGGTATTGGGAGAAGGGACAGGAGAGAAGCTCTAAGGGCAGTAGAATGAATGGAAATATGCAACCTGGAAGGGGGGGGTGGGAGGTGAGAGGACCTTCTAGAAAATATCTGGAAGGTGAGAGACTATCAGGACTCCATGGGGGGTTACCTTAGCCAAAGTGTACAACAAAGGGGAGAGGGAACTCGAAGAGTTCACCTCCAGTAGATAGACAGGGCCTCAAGTAGAGAGACAGGTTTACTAACCCACAGTCAAAATTTCTGACCCAGAATTGTTCCTGTCTAAAAAAACTTCAGGGACAAAAGTGGAGAAGACACTGAAGGAAAGGTGGTAGAGTTGGACCAGCCCAACTTGGGATCCATTTCATGGGGGAGGGAAGCACACCTAAACCTGGCACTATTACTGATACTATGATGTACTTACAGATAAGGAGCCTAGCATGGCTGTCCTCTGTGAGGTCCTACCAGCAGCTGATTGATACAGAGACAGATACTTATACCCAACCGCTTAACTGAAGTTGGGAACCCCTTTGGTTGAATTAGAGGAAAGAATGAAGAAGCCAAAGGAGAGGGCAACCCCCATAGGAAGACCAGCAATCTCAACTAACCTGGACCCCAGGGAGCTCTCAGAGTCTAAGCAACCAACCAGGAGCATAGTGGGCTGGTCTGAGGACCCTGGCACATATACAGCAGAGGACTGCCTGGTCTGGCTTCAGTGGGAGAAGCACCCTTTCAGAGACAAAGGGGAGGAGAAATGGAATGAACTGTGGGAGGAGGGACTGGGGCAACAGCTGGAATATAACTAGATAAAATAAATTTAAAAAACTATCTGAACAGATATTTAAATTTATATCATTTATAAACAATATTCTGGTTGCAAAACAAAATGCTTGAGACATGTAGGCAAATAAATGAATTGCTTTCTTAATATAATAATTTACTGGCTATGGGGAATGTGCCTAGGTTATACAAGGCCTGTTGTTATTACTTATTTTCTTAAAAGCTTGTTTTCCCTCAAGTAATTGCCCAAGAAAGAGTGGGAGTGGATTCCTTGAAGTATCAAAAAATAAATAAATAAGTAAAAATATAGAAACACAATTTTTATAAACTACCGAAGTCATATAAAAAGAAGTAGGTACCAATGCTAATCTCACTTGAACTGTGCTTTGTAATACAGATGGCAACACTTTTAAGAAAAAAGAAAACCCTAGACTCCAAAAGAATGTATTGATGACACCCAGTCATCTTCTGAAGACCATTAAACTCCAAAGGGCAAAACTGCTCTTTTCATGGATAAGGAGAGCAGAGATTAAAAGGCAATAAAGAGAGGTGTACGGATTCTCAATCTGTCATCAGTTGGATAGAGGTAAAACAGAAATCAATGTTCTAAGATAAGGTCAGAATGAGAAAGGGTGGGGAAGTAGTAAGCAACATAAATTTTGTCTACCAATCACTTTATTTTTTGGTGAGGTGTAGAGATAATCACTAAGAAATTTAAATGTGTGAGAAGGAATCCCACCAACTACCACCTGAAAAGGACATCCAGGAAGGAAGCACGTACTCAGTGGCTTGGCAAGAACGGCCATCTTTATGACTATCTTTATGTAGGTTCTTGGCCACTCAATAAATGTTTGTTAGACACAATCCTGGCTAGATTCTAGATTTCCAGATACTAAAAAGGCAAGACCATTGATGACAATGTACTCACAGGTAGAGTTATAGGGATGCCAATGGGGAATTAACTAGATTACTTTCAAACGAAGTGGGATGATCCACCCACTGTGGGCAACATTCCCACTGTGATCATTAACTGTACATCGAAGTGTTCTAGAAAGGGAGCTGAGCGCACTCTGTCCTCATCTGTGTTTCCTGATTGTGGATGTCATGTGACCACCTTCTTCAAGCTCCTTTTGCCTGGACTTCTTTGTCACTGTTGGGTTTACATAAGTTATTTTTGTCAGTGTAAATTATACAAACAACATGAAATGAACCCAAGGAAGTGGGGAAATAATCTGGATGGAATATTTAGCAGAATTCCTTATGTGTAATAAAGGAGCACAAAGAAGGGTTAGAGTGAGTCAGTGACAGCTGCTAATGAGGTAAACGTTGTACTCCATTCTTACAGAGTCTTATTTATTTTGAGACAAGGTAATGTGCATCCCAGTCTGGCCTCAAACTCACTCAAATTGCACAGAGAGTGACCTTGAATGTCTGAAGCTTCTGCTTTTACCTAAGGGCTGGGATTACAGGTGTGTGCACGTTACATTGCAAGCTTTAGAATTTTATTCTTTCTATCTGAAACTGCATGTGACCTATAGCTGAGGAGAGGCTTGTTTTCATAGTATAGCTGTTTCTCCCCAGATGACATGTGGAGTCAGATATGGTGCGAAGGGCTCTCTGCAGCATAAAGTTGGAATGTTATTCTGTGGCAGATGCAGCTTTCCGAATGCTGCAGTACCATTGATGGCATTACACAATCAGTTCATTTAGCTCGTGAGGAGTGTTCAAGGTCTTCAATACAAGATCTAAGGAAAACCACCACTAATACTAACTTGCTGAACCCTCAAATATTGAATATTTTGTGAAATAATATATATATGTATATATATTTATATTAGTTGGCTCTCAAAATAGCAGTGCCACTGACAATATCCTAAATGGCCATCTGGGCACAGCTCAGGCTGCACTATGACTGGGTAAATAGGATTGCTAGCAAGTAAACGAAAACCCAAACTCAGCGTTCCTCAGAAATCTTCTGAAGCAGGTTTCTGTTTGTCAAGAAAAGCCATTACTTCCCTTATCTGCCCTGAAACAGCCAACCACCAGAATGGGTATCGAGTTTCCAGTCAACTCAAGTCTCCAACAGATCAAAAAATGCCCACGCTAGTCCTCAGGCTGTTCTGACTCCCACCCCACCTCCCACCGCTCTAATTCCCAAGTCGTTCTGTTCTGGCACCTCTCTCTCTCTCTCTCTCTCTCTCTCTCTCTCTCTCTCTCTCTCTCTCTCTCTCCTTCCCTCTCCCTCTCTGTCTTTATGACATGCTTCTCTGTGTAGCTTTGGCTGTCCTAGAATTTGCTCTATAGACCAAGCTGACCTTACACTCCCAGATTCTTCCCTGGCTCTACCTCTGAAGTGCTAGGACTAAAGGTGTGCCATCACCACACAGCTCACCCCTGTTAGGATTTGTCTCAGCTCCACCCCAGTAACCTGGCAATAGCCAGGTGTGCCTGACTCACTATAAAGGGGGCTGTACACCCCTCCTCTCTCTTGCCTTCTAGCTCTAACTCTGTCCTCTCCTCCCTTCTTCCCTTTCTCCCCATTCCCCTCCACCTTCTCTCTCCTCTTGCTCATGGTCGCCCTCTACTTCTCTGCCCTCCTGCTCCTTCTTCTCCTCTTTCTTTCTGTGTCTCTAATACCCTCTCAACTCCTGTTCCCATATCCTGAATAAACTTTATTCTATACTATACCTGCTGGTCCCTCAGAGAAGGAATTCCTCAGCATGGGCCCACAGCACCCCCTTTCCCACTCCTTACCACATATCCATCAAACATATTCCCCCCATATCTCTCTCTCTCTCTCTCTCTCTCTCTCTCTCTCTCTCTCTCTCTCTCTCTCTCTCTCTCTCTCTTTTGGTTCTTTTTCTCGGAGCTGGGGACCGAACCCAGGGTCTTGCGCTTCCTAGGTAAGCACTCTACCACTGAGCTAAATCCCCAGCCCTCTCTCTCTTTTTATAAACACAATAATCCCTTCTTAAAATTGATGAGGCTTTGGTTTTTCTGCTATTCTCTCTAGCCACTCTCTGAGACACAGCCCCAGTCCTTTGATTCCCCAGTAAAACTTTCTTTCTACCCACTGAGTAGTCTAGTTTGGTCGTTTCACTAAATCCTGGCTTACACACACAGAAATAATAATAATTTGTTCATATTAACCAGTGTTTGGTCATTTTTACTAGGTGTTTGACATGGAGGTATGTCAAAAGGTCTATCATAAAAGGAATATATGTCAGCAAAAGTGTATAAAGAGTTAAATGAATATGTAAATGGTGATAAGAAGATAGATGGAGATGTAATATATAAGTCCATTAGGAATACCAACTTTGAAGTTCAGATGGCACATTAAATGCTTCCTTTGAATATTTGTTCTTTAATTCACCTATTCATTAGCAAAATTTTCAAGTACTTCCTTTTGTCATCAGTTGGTGCTTGGCTACAGTCCTGCAAGAGATGGAAATCTGAAGAAAAGCGAAAGTAGAAATATAGTTTGAGAAAAAATAAAAGGCATTTTCATAAAATGAAGTCAAGGTTAATAAAAATGTTCATCAAAGATGTTTACGGAAGAGAGATCTCATACCTGACACAGTAATTGAAGAACCAACCTGCCTCTAGCCTAGTCTTAAAAGCCATCTGACATTAAAGACAAACTAGGTCTGTTTATGATTAAACTTCTGTTTTCTAAGTTGCACCTGTAACTTTAACCATAAATGTTTTTCTACTGCCTGTTCCAGGAATGGCAATCATGTCATTGTTTCAAAAAGTTGTTTATAACCATCTTGCAATACTACCTTTGTTTCAAAAGCTTATAAGACCACCTAGACTACCTGTTGTTTTGACTACCTTGTTATGCCCACCTTGCAACCCTGTCTTTTGTTTCAGGTCATTGGAAATGACTTGTTATGTCTATGTTCTGCTCCTGTAACCTCGCCTATTTTGCCCCCCAAATCTCCCATTTGGAAGATGCTCTACCTTTGAGCTATAAAAACCTTGTCTTCCTCACATCCAATGCTGACCTCTTGAACCCTGCCTTTGGAGGAGGCAGCCTGTGTACACAAATTTTAAAACGCTTACTTTAATTGTTTGCTTTAATTAACTTGACCATGATGATTTGGGTTGGTGGTCTTTCTCCTCCCACCTTTGGGTTTAACAAAACAAACACTACGGTTATATAGAAAGAACAGAGACTGACTACTACCAAGTCTTGGAGTTTAATTTTAAAAAATGAAGCTAGAATTTGAACAGGAGATATTTTGACTGTGAAGGCCTACAAAATTGTATACACATAGTAGAAGTGTAACTGTCTATCTTGTGGAAAAATATCTGTGTAGAGTCTATCTTAGATCTGGTGAGAACTAAGTTATGTAACAGAAAGAAAACAACTGGTAGAGGGAGAGATCGGTCTGATATTGATTTAAAGAACAAACAAACAAACAAAAAACCCAAAGAAACTCAGTAAGGGGTCATCATGACAGAATAACAATTAAGAGAAGATCAGGAAGAGACACTAGCATCCTGGTAAACGGAAAGAGTACTTGACATAGCAAAGAGGGACTACACAGGGAGTGCTGCCTGGAAGCCAGCAAAGAAGGACATTGTGGAAAGATAAATTAAAAAATGGGTAGAATCACTAGATTTTGTTACTAATGCATAAATATATTTTCATAAAAGAAGGTACCAGACTTCTTTAGTAATTACTAAGGTTTTAGGAATAGCTATACGAGAGAATGTGAGAACCTATAAGTCAGAGTCTGCAAGCAAAACAAAGACCATAGATGTTCTTCTTAAACATGAGCCCCACCTAGTAAGGTCATTTGATTATCCCCTTTGTGCCTGGATCTGACCAAAGAATCAAAATAAGGAAGTCATGCCAAAACCCAAACAAACAAAAAACAACAACAACAAAACAAAAACAAAGATGAAAAAAATGAAAAAAGTTTTTAAAACAATAGCATCATTGAAATGATAATGCACAGGTAGGTCTAAGCACAGCCTTTAAGTGAAAGAATGCAATTGCTGAGAACTGGAAAGGTGGCAGAACTCACCATGTTCAGCAACCTGAGGGTCCTACTATCCTTTAGGCCACCTTTGTATTTAAATGAAATGAGGGCAGGACCACTCCAAGGTATGGTTGAGAAGGTTTTTAACTGTAGATATGAGGGAGGACAGTCAGAGACATCTGCAAGACTACAGAGGGGGAAAACAGTGACCTGAACATGGCCAGTAGACTGAACCCACCCCTAATTGGAGGGGGTAGAAGAGAGGAGGAGACACAGGTGAGAGAAGGGATCAAGAAAGCCAAGGGAACCAACAGGACTAAGAAGGGAGAAGAGAACAACACATGGCCAAAATGGCAGGTTTTCCTAGGAAAGAGAAGCTGGGGGAAGGGAAGCTAAATCAATGGACTGGAGAGGTTTAATGGGGGCTTGGTGAGAAGAACTGAGTGGGGCCCTAGGTACCAAACACCTAGCTAGCAGCATGCACTTTGGTATGCTAATGGACACCTCAGTTAGCCAACTGACAGTGTTCCTGTTCTTTCCCACATGACTGAAAGTCTACACACTCTTCAGGGGTCTGCAGTTTGAAGCATTCCTAAGCCCAGGGTAAAGACACACGAACACTGGCGTTTATACTATCTCCTCTGTAGTCTGTTACCAGCTGTCTCCTCTCCAAATTAGGGAGTATCACTGGGTTTGTGCCTTTCATTCTCTTCTTGTGACATTGAAGGCAAAGCTATAAAACTTTCACCTGTTAGTGATTTCTCAAGTGCCTCTGGAATGCACCAAGGCTGAAACTGATGAGATCACAACCTTTGTGAGCAATTTTAATACAGTTCTGATGGAAGTAAGCATCCCAATGTCCTTATGCAGAAAAAGTCTATTCAGACACAGACAGATATCCAAGTTTCTCTTCTGTATGTTGACTTAGATTCCTTCATCCATAGGAAAAGTGGATCGTGTCATTTTCAGGAAAATGGTTGGAATACGAGGTCATCTTGTTAAGTAAAATAAAAGACTTAGAAAGACAAATACTATGTCTTCTCTTTTATCAGAGGGTCTCAGCTTGTGGGTTGCAAATAACCCTTTCACAGGGGTTGCATATCAGAGATCCTGCAATCAGATATTTACTTCACAATTCATAACAGTAGCAAAATTACAGTTATTAAGGAATTTTATATGTAACAAAATAATTTTATGGTTGGGGAATCACCTCAACATGAGGTTGTATTAAAGGGTCACAGCATTAGGAAGGTTTTGAACCACTATTTTATATGCTTATATTTGGAATCTAGATTTAAAAAAATAAGAAAGTTCTCAGACTATTTAGAAAGAAGGAGGTTAACACCAGTGAAGAGGGATAGACATTAAAGGAGGGGTGATGTGAGCAAAGGAAACACAGTATACATGTAAGAACATGCCACTATGAAACCCATCATTTTATATGATAGAGCATAATAAAAAAGTGCACTTAAATGCTTATATACTTGTACATTCTTATGCATTTGACTTAAGGATATTACCTAGCCATTAATCTATTAAAGTAGTCAACATATTAATAATGTCTGTCTTAATATTAAATTTTTATTCCCCACTAGGTTATACAATTTGGAAAAATCCACAGATTTTAAATTTGTGTAAAAATCAAAATTCTTTATTCATAAAAAACTGATCAAAGGAATATAGTAGAGCTTAAGGTAAAAATGTATAATTCAACAGAGCCAATATAAATAAATGAAGTCGTTGGAGTTCAAGAGTAATAAGAATTATAGCAGACAAAATATCTTTATTAAAGTGATGTTAGCTAATTTCACAGGACAAATTGACTGATACCATAGGAAGGCAGGTAGTACACTATTATAGATAAATGTACTGTTTCTTAAACAAAATTCCCTAAAACTTGGCTAAAGTTGGATAACACTTTCAAAACAAAAGATTGACACTTGGTCATTTAAAACTGGTTCCAAATTGCTGTAAAGTCAAGAGGACAATGTTAAAATACATATCCATAGTGCTATGATTTAGACCTCTCCCCTTAATGTTCACATTCTAAAATCCTACATCCAAAGCAATAGATTAGCAGGGGGAGCCTTTCAGACAGTTGATTAGGGATTTACCTTTATAAATTAAGCCTGGCAAAGCCTGTACCATTCTAGTGGGTCTCAACCTTCCTAATGCTTTGACTCTTTAAGATAGTTCCTCATGTTGTGGTGACCCCCAACCATAAAATTATTTTTGTGAATATTTCATAACTGTAATTTTGCTGATGTTATATGAATTATAATGTAAATATCTATGCAGCATATTTAATATATAATTCCTTCGAAAGGATCATTCAGTACTAATCGGGTTGTGATCCACAAGTTGAAAACCACTGCTCTGGAAAGTAAGGACACCTCTAAGCATGAACTAGGAAGTAGACTTCACCACCCATTGACTCTGCTAGTAAGCAGGACTTAATACTACTGTCTGCATTAGTTCCTGTCTCCAGGTTCCTGCCCTGATGTCATTGATGATTAACTATAATACAGAAATATAAGTGAAATTAACTCTACTGCCCCAAGTTGCTTTTTGTCATAGTGTTTCAAAACATCAATAAATAAAAAAATCTAAAAGATAATCACCTACAACAGAAGCCCCTTTAAAAAGCTAAGCCCCAGCAGTCCACCTGCAATGGCCTGTGTTCCCAAACTTCCTTTATTCCTTGGGGACTCCACAGACCCTAAGACAACTCAGTCTTGTTCTCTCTCCCTATCCTTTTGTGTCAGCCTGCAATACCCGGGGTACTCTTTAGGTGAGAACCTGCCGGCCAATGCTTGCCTGGAGGTTCTCAGGTTCAGGAATGTGATCTTCACTTTCCTCCCTGTACACCACTGTAAATTTCCCAGTCTCATTCTCAGTCCTGTAGCAGACCATCTGCAGGGGCCTGCCTTCCTTCTCTGACTTGAGTTCCTGGAGAATCAACAAATCTTCCTGAAAGACCAAGCTTTCCTCCTTCATGAGATGCTCTCACTGCCCATAACTCCCCCACCGCCCACCAAGCCCCATCCCCAAGCCCATCCTAGTCCTTCCAAACACCTAGAAACACTTTCTCCCCAGGACCCCTAGTGGTCCCACCTGGCAGGGCATAAGAAGCACACTTAATACATTCTAAGATCCAGAAAAGGCAACAGAAATCAAGGAACAGAAAAACCAGGTGACAAAGACAACACCTAGAATTACAATCATCCCAAACCCAGGTGTCTAGACACCAGCATCAAAACACAGTGAAAAAAACAAAAAACAAAAAACAAAAAACAGTGAATAACAGCTAGAACAAGAGGTCATTACCAGAACCCAGCTACCATACTACAGTAGGCCATGAGAAATGTTTAAGCGAAGTACATGACCAGGACTTACAACTATTATGAATATGGTCAAAGATCTTTAAGAGAAATTAATAAACTAATTTTATTAATTAATGAAGTCTATAAAAATGAAAGCCAAGTGAAATGAAAGGAAGAAAAAAGCTCAAGACAGGAGAACGGAAGTACAATCATTAAGGAAACTCGAACTGAGGGAAATCTGGAAATGAAAAACTCAAGCAGGAACTTTAGAGGCAAGCTTTACCAGCAGAATACAAGAAACGTATTCTCAGGTATTGAAAACAGGATAGAAAAACATAGATTCCTCGGTCAATGAAAATGTTAAATCTAAAAATAAATAAATAAATAAACCCTCCTGACACAATCCAGGATAGTATGAAAAGATAAATCCAAGAATAATAGAAATAGAGGATGGAAATGAAACACAGATCAAAGGCACAGAAAACATTTTCAACAAAGTCATAGAAGAAAAATTCTCTAACTTAAATAGAAGGAGATGCTTGTCAAGGTACAAGAAGCATAAAAACACCAAATAGATTAGACTAAAACAAAAGTCCCCTAAGCACACAATAGTCAAAACACTAAATGTACAGAATAAAGAAAGAATATTAAAAGCTGCAGGGGAAAAAGATCAAGTAACATATAAAGGCAGACCTATTAGAATTGCATGACTTCTCAATGGAGACTCTGAAAGCTAGAAGGGCATGGACAGATGCGCTGCAGACTCTAAGAGACCACAAACACCAGCCCAGACTACTATACCCAACAAAACTTTCGTTCAACATAGATGGAAAAAATAAGGTATTCCATGATGAAGCTAAGTGTAAGCATTATCTATCTACTAATTTAGCTCAACCATGTCATTGCTGCTCTAACTACAGTACCCAGAAACTGGAAGCATCCTAAATGTCCATCAACAAAGTAATGAATAGAGTGGTTTGTTTACATAATGGAATATTAATTAGTGTTAAAACAATAATGAATTTGGCAGGTAAATGAAGCTAGACAAAATCATCCTGAGTGAAGTAACTCAGACCCAAATAGGAAATATGGTATGTGTTTGCTTATAAGTGGACGTACCTGTTAAGTCCCCAATAAAGAAGCTATGATCCATATAACCACAGAGGTTAGGTATAGCATAAGGGACTAGGTGGGAGGAAAGTTCTCTGGAAAAGAGCAGGTAATTGTATTTTATGGATGGATGGGGTGGAGAGGTACTGCAACAGGAGAATCCAACGAGCAGGAAGTGAGAAGAGGGCCATAAAGGAGGGGATTACAGGATGGCACACTAAACCAAAGGGCCATCAGTGAGAAGACATGGACATTCAATATAATACAGGCTTCTTATACACATATGTTTAAGATATCTAAATTGGAATCACCTAGTAATGGGGAAGACAAAGCACCGATTAGACATCTCTCAAATGAAACCTCTAACGCTGGTAATGGAGTTTTCCACCCAAGGTACTGTATAGAAACACCCAAACAACATGGGCTATTGGTTTCTCTCAGCTGTTGTTGAGTCCCAAATGCCAAAGACAGAACCTACATGACGCACCCAACACAGAGAAGTCAAGCTAGTGCCTACCTAGACCCTTCACCCCTACTGAATAGTATTCATAGTACGGGAAGGCACTGCACACTACCAGATCAGAAAGGTAAACACCAACCCAATCTCAAATTCTCGTGTCTACAGTAGTGACCTGCCTCTAAAATAAGCTGGTACAACAGTGGCACAAAAGTTTCGGGAGTCACCAACCACTCCCTGATTGAAATTAATGCCCGCTCCATGACCAACACTGCCTGGGAAGCCAAGAACCTGAGGCTATGTAGTAAATGGATCAAGGGGGAAACCAAATATTACTGTTTTGCTAAAGCAATATAGCAATAACAAGACTCCTAACAACAGTGAAGCTTCTTCCTACAGTAGATGGGAACACATGGAGACCCACAACTGCATAATGTGTAGAGTAAGGCCTTAGACACTCAGCCCTAAATGGGATGTCTCCATCAAATCCCTCGCCTTATGGGTCAGTGAACTCTGCAGAAGAGGAGGCAGAAAGATCATAAGAGCTAGTGGAGATGGAAGACAGCAGGCAAACAAGGTCCCCTAGACACAGCAGGACTGATGCACAGATGCACTCACAGAGACAGTGAGGGGCACTCACAGTGGCGGCATGCATAGGACCCACACAGTTCTAAGACAATACTGAGAGGGGAAATGGAAGCAATCCTCCATCCCAAACCAGAAGCTTATCCAACTGACAACTGCTCTTAGAGCAAATATTTCTTCCAGTGAAGTCTGAGTATACAAACCACACTTAAGGGTAGTTCCACTGCCTAGCAATAGACAGCCAACACGAAACAAATTTAATGGTATTTTTAGAGAGTTTTTGCCCCACACTGCTTTGTCTGGACATTTCTGTTTAACCTTAAAAATCTTTTGCTTAAGTATGATGGTTTCTGCTTTTGTTTTTATGTTTTGTGTATCTGTGTGCAAATGTCTCATTGTGCTTCTAATGCTCTTTTATCCTGTTTAGGACAAATCCTATTGGTTTTTTTTTAATCTTATTTCATCACCACCACCACCACCACCACCATTATCATCATCATCATCATCATTTTAGATGCCTGTTTACATTCTAATAAGAGAAAAGAAAGAGTGTGGATTTGGGTGAGTGGAGGACATCAAGAAGTTGGGGGAAGAGAAACTAATCGGGATATACAGTATGAAAAATTATATTTTCAATTGAAACAAAGTTAAGTCCTTCCCTACTTAGTATTGATGCTCAAATATAAATCACCCCAACACGGTTGTTGTTTAAAAAGTATACACGTTGTTAATGGGAATCTGTTCTAACTAGCAATGTAAAATTATCAGTTGTAGAGAATAGTCTAAGAGCACATGCTCTGTAGTTAGGCTGCCTGGAACAAAAATCTGTCACTTACAAGTCGTTTAACCCAATGACTCAATGAACTCGATCTGTACAAAAGGAAACAAAACTCATAGGGAAACACTAGGATCCCACGTTTGTTGAGGAATATTTTTGACAGCCTTTGAAACACAGCTACCCAATCCATAGAACTCTGTAAATACGAACTGCCATTAAGAAGCTTCAGCAACATTTCGTAAACCAGTAAGTCAGCCATTGCGTATAATTACACAGGTTTTCGGCATAAGGAATCGTACAGACATCTGCTACCCAACTCCACGTATTGCAGGCATATGGTCCCCTCTGGAAACTGGACCTGTTTTGTGTTTTTGTTTTTTCAAAGCCGGCGCCTTTCATTCAATTAATTACAACCTCCACTTTCCAGAAATCTCTGTAGTCCGTAGAAAAAGAAGCTTCAGAAGATTTTTCTGGCCAGTGTTAGTTTCCACACAGTAATCTCCGAGCGGGGAAAAAAAAAAAAAGCGCAGACTTGGAGGAGGCGGAGCCTGCGGACCTTAGCCAAGGGCCCGGGACCCGCGGCCTGAGAGGGCCAGAAAGTGGGCGTGGACGGTAACGAGCGAGGCCCAGACCAGGAAGAGGTGCTGCCCGGAGCATGCCTGACGCGATGTCAGCACGACCTAACTGCATTTTCACTTTCCAAGCTCACAACGGTATAGTCCCCTACTTTCCAATATTTAAATTATTATGTACTGTCTGTGTGTCGTTTCTGTGTTTTCCCTTGGGGCAAAAGATGAAACTCTTCAGTCAGGCAGATACAAGGCACCAACAGAGAGCAGACGCGTCGGAGGTGGGGTCCTTTGCTCGCGCCGAAATTCAAAGAAACAGTTCCGGCACGGTTGTTGGCTACGGCGGATGCTGTGGCCGGGATGTTGGCGTTCTCCCGGTAGCTCCCGAATACAGGTCGGGTGACCTCGCTGCCCGCCTCCGCGTCGAGTCGGAACTTTGCTGGTACCCCTGGCCGGCCACTTGGTGGTTGGTGCGTAGTGCGGCCCTTGGCCGGGCCTGGTGCCAGGCGGGAGTTGGGGCACTGGGGAGGGCAAGATCCTCAAGAAGGGACTTCAAACGATAATTAGGGATGTTGATTGTTGTTCATCCGTAAGGTGAATCGAGAAAGGCTTGGGGAAGCGAGAGAACACGGAATTTTAAAGCGAGTCTGTAGAATGGATTCACTTCGTCCTTAAGGTCCATCCACTAACTACCCGGATTCTGAGAATCGAGCGTTCACAAGAGTTAAGGTCGAATGTAGGCAGAAAGCACAGCGGAACTGAGGATGAGTTGCAAAGACGGATGAATGCCGACTAATGTCATCTTTTATTGCCATGAAGGAAAAGGAAGGAGAGGATGGGTGTTGAGTGCTATTTAGGGAGATCCAGAAGGAGTCATGTAAGGTGACATTTATGCAAAGTCGTGTGCAGTAAATAGTATCCAGTCCAGTGGTATCTGTGGCAAGGAGAATGAAATGCAAAATAATCAGTAGTCTCTGTTAACTACAGTATTATTAAAGTGCAACACGAGCCTAGGAAGTGGACAGGAGTGATAAAGGTGATTTTCAGGTTAAATATTCAGCTTCCTGGCAATGACAACGGTTGGATGTTTTAAAATCCCAGCCAGCTGATTTTAGGAGAAAAAGTAGTTTGGCAGATGTATTTTTACTTTACATTATTGTGCATCCTGTCATATTTATGTGATTTGGGTTTTTTTTTTATTATTATTAACATTCTACTTACATGATGTTATTTCTATTTTATACAGACCTGGCCTGTAGCTTGCTGCCTAACAGGCTTAACCCAAGACAGTATAAAAAATGTATGTTAAATCAATCATTCTCGAAGGATTCAAGTCCTATGCACAAAGGACTGAAGTCAATGGTTTTGACCCCCTCTTCAATGCGATCACTGGTTTGAATGGTAGTGGAAAATCCAATATATTGGATTCCATATGCTTTCTCCTAGGCATCTCCAACCTGTCTCAGGTAAAGTGTAAACTTTTTGACTTATGTGAAATTTGGCAAGAGAATCTGCTGATCTGTGGGGATTTTGGATTTTCTTCCTTTGCACATTTGTTCTTTTTGTGAATTATGTTGTGCTGTGGTACAGCCATTTAAGCAAACACTATTACTATTCCATGCTGTAGACAAAAAGATAGAAACAGAGGCCTTGCCTCAGGTTGGTCCTCTTAGCCCTGTTACTTCAGGTAGTCTCTGTCCTCAGTCTATACCTGCTCTTCTTGGAGGGACTCTAGCTGACCTTTCATGGAAACATGGCTCTGGCAGACTTTGCCCTTCTCACACATTCCCTTTGCCTTGCTAAAAACTGTTAGATTGCATTCCTGAAACTAGCTACCAAGGTCCAGCCACTTCCACCTCCTGAGGCTGACTACCAAGGTCCAGCTATCAAAGTATTGAAACCCAGCAGTCAAAAACCCCCCTTTGGCTCACCTAACTAACATGCCCAACCAAAATTAACCAATTCATTCTAACATGGGGGTGTTCCCTTTTCTGCTTATAAAGTGCCATTTGCCTGTGGACCACAGGGGTCTCCTGTCTGTCCAGAGGAAGTTGTTGTCTCTACCCCCAACTCCAGAACTCTCTCTTCCTGTCCCATTTCCCCTTTTTCCTCACTCTTCCTTTATCTCCTGTCTTTGGCTCTTATTCCCTTCCTTGCCCTTTGGGACAAATACTCTCTTATGTGCTGAGAAGATTGTCTTGGGGTGTGGTGAGCCAAGACTGGTCCTTTCCCTTGTGCTTATAGTGCCCTTTTAGCGTGAACTAATGGATGGGGTGTCGAGTAAAGTTCATAGACACTACTTCCTTGAGTTTTGAAATTAACTTTGGTTAGTAAAATTTCAGAACAGAAAGAAAGAACTGTTGAAAAGTACATACTATAAATTATTATCTGTAGTACTTGTTTTTCTTGCACACAGATGTGACTGCCTATTTTTACTTAACACTACAGAGTTTGGTTTTCCAGCGCAAGACACACATTGTTAATCCTACACTTGTACAATATGATGCTTTGTCAATGAACTTTCCTTTCCCTCTCTAATTACAGGTTCGGGCTTCAAATTTACAAGATCTGGTTTATAAAAACGGACAGGCTGGAATCACCAAAGCCTCTGTTTCAATCACTTTTGATAATTCTGACAAAAAGCAGAGTCCATTAGGATTTGAAGCTCATGATGAAATCACTGTAACAAGACAGGTGAGTAGTGTCAAAGATCTGGATGACTTATGTTGTATGACATTGTTTCTCAGGAGATTTACTCACCCCAGATGGGAAACTAGCAACAGACCAAAGTATGAGTGCCACTAAAGTTCAGCTTGGTAAACCATTGAATTGTACTAGGGTTACTTACAGGATTTGGGATGAGGAATTATTTAGAGGAATAGAAATGACTCAAAGACAGCTGCATCATCCATGGTGACAACTCATAAAGCTAGGAACAGAGAATACTGCACAGCCTACAGCAACTCCACAGATGAGAAGAGTATCTTTTCTAGTATCTGCTCTAGTTTAGACAAAACTCAGTGGGTCCAAAACTCTTCCAGGCAACTGGTCTGGTCTCAGTGGTGTTTATACCTTTTCTCTTCTCAAGAATCTTTTTTTGCACTTCAGCTTCCTTGGGGGAGTCAGCTTTTATTGCTTGCCCTCACAGGAAGGCACCTAGTGAATTTGGTTAGTTTCAGGGACATCCTGAAGCTTCCTGGAGTTGTTTGTTTACTTTTGTTCTGTTGAAACTTCCTTGGGGAATGGACCATTTCAATGTTGGAAGAAACTGTTTCATAACACTTTTTCCATAATAAAGCAATAACTCTCAACCTGGGGATCAAATGACCCTTTCACAGGGTCACCTAAGACCATGGGAAAACAATATTTACATTGCAATTCACAACAGTAGCAAAATAACAGTTATGAAGTAACAAAAATAATTTTATGGTTGGGGGGTCATCACAACTCCAGTACCTGTATTAAAGGGTAGCAGCATTAGTAAGGCTGAGGACCACTGAATTAAGAGGTTCTCTGCAAGACAGCTCAGCTGATCTCAGCATCTTTAAAGCAATTGCACTTTGCAACCAATCTTACTTTACAGTGTCTCTCAACAGTACTTCTTACATAAGCTTCATGGGAGTGGGCAGTGAGTCTGGTCAGCTCCAGAGATTTCCTGAAGGTTTTAAATGGCTTACTTCCTGAATCTTAAGGAGCTTTGCTATAGGATGGAATGTTTCACCTCCATTTAGATATAGCACCCTGAGTCTGATGAAGGAATGTTGTCCCTTGGAGGGACAACAACTTACAAACTTTTCAAATCTAAGGTGTTTGGCAGTATTGCTCAGTAAAAACTGCCTGGGCAGTTCTTAGGAATACTGACTAGAATCCATTAGAATATCTTTCCTGTAGAGTCTTGGACACCTGCATAATGTTTCTTAGGCAATAATGACATGTGTATTTGGCCCAAAGCTCTATCATCTTTAAGAGACGTGAAAGGGATCTTGAGAGTCTTCTCGCGGAAGCACTAAGCTATGATTAGAACTTAAGCTATGCCATGTTTAGCTTTCTTTGCTGTGAATGCCTCCTGTTATCTCAAATCTTGCATTCTATTCTGGTTTTGTAAAGAGGTTATTAAAAACTAATCTTAAATTCAGCAGAAGTCTAGGAATTTAAAAGTTTCATGCATTAATCTTGGTTCTCTTGAAACTTCCAAGATGAAATCTGATTTTCTGTATATTTCAATATTTAAGTTGTCTGCAGGTCTAAATATTTTAACCTTACCAGGGCTTTCATGGAACTTATTTCCAGTTCCTTCATTTGCCTAATCACACCAAGTATGTAGCAGCCTCTCTGTTCCCTCCCCTCATACACGTATAATTTTCTTTTAGTTCTATGGCCTTCGATTTAGAGTGACAAAAAGGCCTAGTGAAAACAGGTATGAACCAAACAGCATTGCTTCATTTAGGTTCTCCACTAGCTTCCTCAGGCTTTCATTTCAGTATGCATCATAGGATTTGAAACCACTCTGATTTTGTTATATGTGTTATTACTTAGCTTCATTATTGCTATTTCTTTTAACATTATTAAGGACCTTTCATAAGTCCATAATTGTTTTTCTCATATCAATGTTGTCAGCTTCTCAATTTTGTTTTTATTTTATTAATTCTATTTTTAAAAATAGAATTTATGTAATGTTAATTATATAATTAATTCATCATATAATTAATGTGTAAAACTAATTCTAAAATTTATACTAATTTTTTGAATTGTGTTAAATTTCACCTTTTTATCTTAGTTTGTTAATATAGGCTCTTTATTTTATCAAGCTTCTGATTTTATTTGTTTGGCTAGATTAGGACAGAATTCACTTCTTTATTGAGTTTTTAGGTTGCCATAAACAGCTACTTTTTGGGGATTGTCTATATCCATATATCTTTCTCTATTTCGGTTATGAGACTTTAATTCTTAATAGATATTTTTGAACAAATTCCTTGTTTTATTTAAGGATACACTTCCCAACCTACTAATCCTGAAAAGAAAGTAAATTAACTTTATTAAGCGTTTACTAATTACTGACGTGTGCTGGAGATTGTTAAATGCAGTGAGCTAAGTCTTTCAGACACCAGGAGAAGCAATAGTCGTACCCTAAATGGCAGTTGTGGAATTACTGTAAAATGTAAACAAGACAAGCTCTAGAATGTCGTGATGAACCCAAGCTGAAGCACCATTTCTCTCTCTCTCTCTCTCTCGTTCTTTCTCTGAAGTCATCAAGTGTCACTTTAATGACCTTTAGAGTTTTGTCACGAATTCATACCAAACTGCCTATGTCACTAACTTTGAGTACTTTTGTTCTCCTTGGAAAGACAATAATTAACTTCTAAGTGTGGTCAATTTCAGAACGTGGTCAGGAAAGAAAAATGCATTGTGTACATACTGGAAAAATAATGTTAGATGGGAACTGAGATACTGAGTCCAATGCAGGTCAGGAGGCTTATGCATAATTACATTAATTAGTTAGTGAGAGCACCTGAGGTTTGACTGTGTCATGTCTACTATTATTCCAGTTTGGGGTGCCATTAGTTATACAGAATAGTGCAAATTAATAGACTAATTTAGTATTTTGGTACAAAGTGTTCCTGTATCTTTAAAGTTTGTGAAATGCTTCCTTTTTAGGTGGTTATTGGTGGCAGAAATAAATACTTAATCAATGGAGTGAATGCCAACAACACCAGAGTCCAGGATCTCTTTTGTTCTGTGGGCCTGAACGTGAATAACCCTCACTTTCTCATCATGCAGGTATCTTGTTGGCATCATTTTGTGTTTTCTGAGTACTTTTATTACCTGCTATATTTACTTTATTATATAAGAGAACTTTGGAATTTTTCTTTATATCATTTTATTTGCATATTCTGAATTTTTGATATTATGTTTTGTTTGTAGTTTTTTTTTTTTATAAGTGAAGCCACTGTGTACTAAGTTAGGGGGAAAAGTCATGTGTCAGAATTTTATAGTTGACAAAATCACTACCACCTCTAAAACCAACCCATAAAAAAAGTTAAGAAAGATTTTTCATTGTAGGCTTCAAGGTGTCTTGCCCATTATTTACCAGCTCTACTACTGTGTTCCTGATGTGAGGCTGGGACACCACATTGTAGCAGCATGGCAGAGTAAAGCTGCTCACTTCTTGGGATCCAAGAAACCGAGAGAGACAGATGTTCCTTTAAAACCCAGTTTCTCTAGTGAGGCTGCCACCTTCCCTAGTTTCTAGCCTTCCAACATTCCAATGATAACTGCCTCAATGACAAAACTATTGATTAGGTCAGTGTTCTTACGATCCAATCATGTCCCTGCAGCCCGCCCCTGTATGTTTCATTGATGATGATACCTTTAACTCATGAACCTGGTGGGGGAGTTCTTGATATCAAAACCATAGAATTGTTATCCTGGTTTACATGATCCATTTTAAAACATTTTATTATTTCAAGAATAAAGTGAAAACTGTCCTCCTAAGACTTAAGCAGATGTGAAATAATATATTGTTAATAAATACATAAAACACGGTGTTATTTTCTCTGGTTCAAAGCAGGAGTCAGCCAGGATCCTGATGGGACCATGTGTTTACCTACTTTAGTTGCTCTAAGGAACGTAACAGCATAGACTGGGTGCTTTCTAAACAACAGAATTTTTTTGTTTATTTTGTTGGTTCATGACTGTCATTGCAGGACAGTGAACATGTCACAGGTGTATCCAGGGGAAGAGATGAGGGATGAAGTATGGCTGAACTCACTTTTTATTATGTGTTTAGTCAACAAACCACTGAATATCATTAATCTCTTCACTAAACAACTGTCACTAAGTCCCACCTCCCAACCTTGTCCCTTTGGTGATTGAGTCCCTAACATGAATTATGAGGGACATATGCAAACTATCTAAAATAAAAATAGATTCACTGTAATCTGGCCTCAAAGCTAACACCTTACTATCAAGTGCCTCTGCATCGTGACTTGTAATCTGAGGCCTGAGGAGATTGGTTTTGGAAATTAATGCAGTTGATGATTTTCTGCCACTGAGCCAGATCTAATTTCACGTTCAGACCTGGAATCAGGTGGTCCACTTTCTGAAGATATATTTGCAGGGTTTAAAAAAAAATCAAGAAATACTTAATAAGCCCATGTCTGTTTTAAAATCTCATCCTTCTCCATTTGTATTACTGATCTTCTCAGACATGTCCTGAGTTAACCTATATCATTTAATAACTTAATTTGTGTCACACCGATGAGCAACAGCCATTTCCACTTAAACAGTGAATATCCAACATTTTCTATGGCTCATTGAAGTTATTAAATTTGCTGTTTTCTTTTTAGGGCAGAATTACGAAAGTATTAAATATGAAACCACCAGAGGTAAGAATACCGAGAAGGATTAGAAGGGAGCTTCATGTTTAGCACTGTGTCCATAGTTAAAACATCTTGACTGTATAAAGCAGCCTAGCTAACTATGTTGGAATGAATTACTAAGGAAAAACCAGATAGAAAAACAGTACATATGAAGTTAGTTTCTTTTCTAGCATACATTATGTGAAATAAAGAAATTTTAAGTTACCTTGAAACTAGTTGATATAATCAAGTGAATCTTTTATTTTTACTCTTGCTATTGAAAAGAGTTAAAGAGATTGTAATTGACCTTACTACTGTATATAAGGTCAAGTTTACTTTCCCTCAGGTGCAAGTTTAGTGAAAAATTGTTAAAACTGGCTAACATGTACAAATTACAATGGGTTCACAAAAAAAGAAAATCGTTTAGAACAGTGGTTCTCAACATGTGGGTAGCAACCCCTTTCAGTGGTAGAATGACGCTTTCACAGGGGTCACATAATCAGATACTTTATGTAATATTTATGTTACTGTTCATCATAGTAGCAACATTTAGTTATGAAACAGCGGTGAAAATAATTTTATGGTTGTGTGTCACCACACATGAGTAACTGTATTAAGAGGTCATAGCTTTAGGAAGATTGAGAAAGACTGTTCTAGAGATTGGCACTGAAGAATAGAAGCTGTTTTTAAAGGTGCTGGCATGCATTTTCACTGCTTTGTTTAGTCATTAGACATGGTGTCAGACACTGCATAGAGAAAGGAAGTGTAGAGAAAGTTACTTGTCATAACTCTTAGTGCTGCAGTCAGTAAGCAAATATTCCATGCTTCAGCCTTGGAATAAAATAGTGAAGTTCAATGTAAAACAGTTGTAAGAGCAAACTTAAAAAATAGAAGCTGAGTGGGGCTACTTTTTTTTCTTTAATTGCCTTTTTTTTTAAGTATAGAATAGAGTTTATTCAGGGCATAGGGAGGGGAGTCAAGAGGGTAGTAGAGGCAGAGAAAGGTAGAGACAGAGTCTAATTGCCTTTGTATACTTATATTTGAAGGAAAATAAGAGTCAGCAGCTTGAATTTTAGTGATAAACATTGGTAAATTAGTGTAGAAGAAGGCTTGATTCAGGAACAAGAGTGAAGCTATAAATATTTCTTTTAATTAAATGTCATTGACATACATATTTTAATCTGGTTAACTTATGATATACTATATATGTAATATATATATAATATATTTTATATATATATGTGTGTGTGTGTGTGTGTGTATGTTACATAGTAAAGTTATGTTGAGGTCAATGTATTGTTATAATTAATTTTAAATTCCAATGAGACGTTGCTTTGAATTCTTAATACAATTGTTGTTTCAGATATTATCCATGATCGAAGAAGCTGCTGGAACCAGGATGTATGAGTACAAAAAAATAGCTGCCCAGAAAACTATAGAAAAAAAGGAGGCTAAGCTGAAAGAAATAAAAACGGTAATTGAAAAAGACATGAAATAGTTTTGGAGAAGAATCTTGATTTGAAGTTTTATGCTGTGAATCAAGAAAATGTTTTACTTTTCAGTTGTTTTCCATGTCTTACAAAACAGACACCTAGATGTGTTTTGTGTTGGCACCTGATTTACTGAAAATAGTGGCTTTCTTTTGTATTCTAGATACTGGAAGAAGAGATTACGCCAACAATTCAAAAATTAAAAGAGGTAATACTAATTCTTTGATATATAGTTGGAACTGTTCTCAGAATCAGTGAAAGTACTTGTTATACAAATACTGATAAAATGTCTACCACTTGAGAATTTTTCTGTGAGATGAAATGCATTCAAATTAGTACTCTAATCCAGCCTTCTCCTTGCAGTGGATGTGTATTTCTTCTATTAAATCATAATGATATTGGAGAATAGTCTTCATAATCTTAGAAATGTTAATGACAGCTTTTAATACTTTATTGAAGAATAGCAAATCCACTTTTACTGGATACTTAGTATTGACTAGAACATTTTAAAAGATAGAATTCTTAACCTTGATCTTTTCAGAGTGAATTCCTAGTATGATAGTAGCTATCACAGTAATTATCACAGTTCATTTATAACATCTTATGGTAGGATTGTGTTCTTTCTATATATTTGCAACCCCAAGCATCTTAAAACTTGGCAGTATTGGAATGTTTGTAGAACACATTGTTTTTACCCATCTAAGACTTATTAACTGCTTGATAAAATTTAGTATTCTTTAACTTTATTGTGTAGGTGATTTGGGAAGACCGAAAAATTGGCAAATTATAAATTAGAAGTTTAAGCCTAACCTTCAGATCCCTCTTTTGTCATATTCTTTCTAAATCTGTGGCAGGGGGTGGCAGTGAAGCTACTATGAATTTTTCTCTACCTTCAGCTTACAGTTTAGTTGCTGCGTTGCTTCTGTGGGTCCTTATGTGAATCAGCTTCTCTAATGTGGGGCACGTGGTTGTAGTACTTGGCCATTCTGTAGGAATCCTAGGAACACTATTGCCAATATGTTTAATAGTGTGCCCTGATGTCTATATGCACTTTGTAGACTGCTGTCACCAGTATATGAAGCGTAAAACACATTTCCTTGTTAAATGGACTGCTTGTTCATGTTTTAAACACACACACACGCACACAAGGCCTTGTAGAATTCTCTACAGACAGTATAATGTTATCTTAAAAGCCAGAGTTTTGAGGTTATACTTTCTAAATGCTTTAGATAACGTCTTTAACGATAAACAAAAGTCAGATCATATAAAGAGAAATTGATCCAAGTTTGCTGTAGTGAAAATTTCCCCACATTTGCTTTAAAAGTATGAATTTGAATCACTCCTTATGGTGACTTTTCTTTCAGGAAAGATCTTCTTACTTGGAGTACCAGAAAGTGATGCGTGAGATCGAGCATCTGAGCCGTTTATATATTGCCTATCAGTTTTTGCTGGCTGAAGATACCAAGGAACGCTCAGCTGGGGAGCTAAAGGAAATGCAGGATAAAATATTAAAGCTTCAAGAAGTACTGTCAGAGAATGAAAAAAAGATAAAGGCTCTCAATTGTGAAATAGAAGAATTGGAGAAGAGAAAAGATAAGGTCAGAACAAATTAGATAAACACTGGAAAAAGTAAACCATGCCTTTAGGATTCACTGGGCAGTGTTTTACACATTCTTTTGTTAATCAAAAAAGCAATGATAAGTTTGTAAACCGTAAGCACATCTTAAAATCCACGGGGGGAAAAAGGTAGCATGATGTGTTAATTGGTGTGAATTGTGTGTGTTGATTGTAGGAAACTGGAGGCATTCTCCGATCTTTAGAGGATGCTTTTGCAGAAGCTCAGCGAGTTAATACTAAGTCTCAAAGTGCATTTGACCTCAAGAAGAAAAACCTAGCCAGTGAAGAAACCAAGCGCAAAGAGCTAGAGAAAAACATGGCTGAGGTAAGCAGATAACGTTTATTTCCAATGATGTTCATTTGTCTATAGTGTTCATATTTAATGTCAGCTACAGGGTAAGTTTAGTTGTTTGTGCCAGGAATACAAAATTGGGAAAAAATAATTGAAAAAAAAAATCTCTGCCTTTTGGGTCCATTTGAGGAAATGCTAAAGGAAGTAACTAGATAGTTGTTGTACAGTGGTAAGTGATGTGGATAAAAAAGAAAGTGGGGATAAAAAAGAGGTATGAAGAAAGCCCTGCCCATAAGTGTTCTGAAAGCCAAGCGAGATCCTGACTACACTACAGAGAATACATGCATGAGGCTGAGTGAGTTCTTCCGCATTGAGGCTAGGCTCTAACTTCCTAGCACACGCTACTCAAACACCCTTTGTAGCTGAGGATGATCTTGAACTTCTGGTCTCCTGACAATACCTCACAATTGTAGGATTATAGGGATACACTGTTATGCCTAGTTTATGTTTGTTTCCTTCATGCTAAGCAGAACTCCACCAACAAAGGTGTGTCTAGTAACCCCCATCTCCCCTGCTCATTTTGTTTATATTTTTTAGAGGCTCTTACTTTGTAGTCCAGGCTGTTCTGGAATTCCCTGTGTACTGAACACTGATGGGATTCTACAGTAGCCTCATGCTTACTGCGATTATAGGTGTGATCTATCATGCCCAGTGAATAAAAATAATTCTTAAGAAAAGGATAGACATAGCTGGGGATTTAGCTCAGTGGTAGAGCACTTACCTAGGAAGCGCAAGGCCCTGGGTTCGGTCCCCAGCTCCGAAAAAAAGAACCAAAAAAAAAAAAAAAAAAAAAAGAAAAGGATAGACATAATAACTGACTGGTAATATCGGAGAATTTGGAGGGGCTTGGTTTACTTGGAATAACTAATACAATACATTGAATAATTAATAAGATAGACACTGGTAGTAAAAACCCAGTGGTGATGGATAGAGTAACTCAGATTTCTAATCCCAGCACTCAGGAGGCTAAGGTACCAGCTTCAGGCCAACTTTGGTTTCAATATGAGACCCTGTCTTTAAAAAAAAAAAGGAGGGGGAAAGAAACATTGATGATTCAGAAACTGATGGGAGAAGGTGAGAATAGGATAGACATGAGTGTTCATTTTGAGTAGACAGCCCATCCAAGGGCTGGTCAAGGCAGATCCTTCATTAAACTAGAAGTTAAGTGTCTGATCTCAAAGGTGGTGTTCGTGATAGAGCACAGGAGTGTTTCAGGGATGCTCCCACTGGGTGATGGAAAGTAGACATTGCTTTAACGTCATGAGAACAAAACATTTTTTCACCCTGTCCTATCAGATACTGTTATAGGTAAAATAATTGTAAATACAAGCAATGGAAAGATTTTAAATAAAATGTCAAAGCAGGTTGAGTATGTTTTAACAGTTCTATTTGTGGTACCCAACTGCAGAAATTATTGATTTTATGTTTGTTGGTTTTTTAAATTGGGTTTATTAAGGCTTAAATGTGTGGTTCTCTGCCTTGGCTTTGGCTCATTTCCCCCTTACTT
Organism: Rattus norvegicus; assembly: GCF_021556685.1. NCBI lineage: Eukaryota > Metazoa > Chordata > Mammalia > Rodentia > Muridae > Rattus > Rattus norvegicus. The sequence goes on from NC_141538.1 coordinate 72,018,551, forward strand.
TTGCGTGGTCCTTTAGCTTCAGCACAGGGTTACAGGAGTATTCCATTTCTTCTCTTTTTTGTTTCCTTTTCTGTGTCCTTTATTCTTGATATTTAAATGTTTGCATGCCCCAGGCTAGTGTGTAGACATCTTCATGTTCTATTCATATTGTTTCTTAGGAGAACTCTCACACTCCTGTATCTCTAAGTATAGTCAGTTTCAATGCTTTTAAATCAAAGCTGGGCTTAAATTTTTCCATGAACTCTAAATTTGACTACGTACCGGTTGTCTGGTTAGGAACTCTTGAGAAGAAGTTTGGTAAGACAGACAGGAAACAGACATACACCAGATACTTGTGGCTGGGCAAGTTTATCAGTTAGAGAAGGTCAGCAGCAGTTTAGCGATTGTGAGCTGCTTTCCTCAGGCTCAGGAAAGTCTCCCCAGGGAGTTAAGACTTCTCTGTCACAGCTGTAGGCACAGGACCTCAGAAAGCTGCCTGCCCTGGACTTTAAACGCCACGGTTCTTTGAACATCAGTTGCTGAGGAGAACTGAAATACCTACCAATCTCTTCCTAACTCGGGATGCTACGCTACCAATAAATTCTACAGCCATTCTTTGGGACAATACCAGAAAGAGGAAATTTCAGTTAGTCCAGGGCCAGCTAAAAAATTGTTTTGTGTTCTTGCCCGTGGCCCAGAAAAATCCCCTTGGCAAAGCTAGTACATTTTCTTTGCCTAAGGCTAGCCCCTACTCTAGAGGAGATTTGTCTCCCCATAGGTTGTTACACCATACCAGAAACACACTGCAGCATTGTTGAGCCTCAGCCAGAACTCATGTAACTAGGCCCAGGAGAACCACTGCCACATGCAAGACGACAGGAATGGTCAGACCTGCCTAGAGCACTGACCTGGCTCAAACCCTGGTGCTCCACGATCTGTTCAAGGGCTGACTTCAGAGCTTCCTCTGCTTGTGTTTCAACAAGAGGTGTTGGCAATTGTAGATGGAAAAACCATAGCTCTCGTGTGTGTGTGTGTGTGTGTGTGTGTGTGTGTGTGTGTGTGTGTGTGTGTGTGTTTGAGATGGTAAGACAGGGTTTCTCTCTTAAGCCTATTTGTCCTCAAATGGCCTGGAACTCTTTCTTTTCCTCCCAAATTCTGTGATTATACAGCCATCCCACGTAGTCACATCTCTCATCTTAAGGGAATAAAAGGTAATTCATTTTGATTTTTCTTGAGTGACCGTGGCCTGAGAACACAGATTTAGGCTAACCATTCCATTTCCCTATGTGGAAACAATTTACAGAACAAAGTCATGACAAATATAAATATATTGGTGAGCACAGCAGAGAGGCGGGTACAGTGAGACGAGGGAGCTGTTCTGTAAACCCGAGATAGTATCTGAAGGCATTCTTAACTCTTGGATTGCAGAAGTTAGTGTTTTGCTAAGTTAATAGCTTCTAAGAGGTTTCAAATTATTGTCACATAGTGTTAGTTCAGATACAGAATGGGACAAAGCATGGCTGTTTTAGAGGGCTAAAACTAGTCCAAGTTAAAGCATTTAGTCTCCAAAACTACAAAACTGCTCTCCATAGTATTGAAATTCCACTTGGTATATCAGTCTCTGCAGAAACTAGGTCCTTCCAGGACTTTTCACAGCCAGCTGCAGCTACTTTTCAGGAATTTTCATTCACACAATCACTTTGGCTAATAAGTCTACAGCAATTCTGTTGTCTTTAATGCAGTTCTTGAGGAATTGAAGGAGTCTACAGGGCTGCCAGGACCTTCCATGACAGTGTTAAAAATCAGCTGCTATGATCTGCCATAGTATTATGTCATTCTTTTAAGAACACTGACTCATTTGTATTATCATAACACACATAAACAGTGGTTTTACCTCTGGGTAGGTTCCTAGTGTTCATAGCATAGAGCTGTAGGCTCCTGACCTAGTGGTTCATCATAGTTTTAGGAGTTAGACCCTGAGATACCCCTGGCATAATTAGTGTACAAGATTCCGTCATGGGCCAGCTCTTAGGGGATGATATTTTGGCCATTCCAAGGATTGTGCAGGCTCTAGTCAAAATGCATGTACGTTCTATTATGCATGTCAAACTGACAGGGTTTTAAAAGCAGTGCATATACCCTAACTTGTTCAGTGCTTCTAATGACCCCTTAAAACTGGCAAAACTGGCATCTTACCTAAGAGGATCAAAAGGTATTGGACATAGGTTTCATAATAGGTTCCACCAATGCAAACACTTTTATTTAGACTGGATCTAGGATACTTCCTGGATATTTTGTCCAAGTGGTGTTAGCAGTCAGCCTGTGGGATAGTGTAGTCCCCATTACCTAAAGGCCTTTCTAGTAAGAGGCCGTATTGTGCTCAGGCATTGTAACAGTGCTTTGTAGCTAAGAACGACCTTGCACTTGCTGAGATTCTAAGTGTGTTTCACCATTCCTGGTTTATGTGGTCCTGGGGATCAGTGTATTAGGTTTTCAGTTAATACAGTTATGTCTGTGTGATCATGATTTTGTTGGATAACCTATTGGGCCATGGGACATTTATGTAACATGAAGTAAGTCTGTCCTGTTGTAGCATGAATCCTTACCCGTGAGGTAACATACCCACTCAGACAGAAATAGCATTCTCTTCCATAGCATCCAAAATAACAATGTAAATAAATAATACGTTCTGCAGTGGGAACCAAGGTCACTAACACCCAAATGTCCCAAAGGGTCCCCGGCTCAAACAGAAGCACTCGATCACTGCAGTCATCCTACTATCTGATGTCATCATCTTAATTTTCTCCCTGAAAAGTGATTCATTTCTGTTTGTCCCTTGTCTTGATAGGAGTAACTATGTCAGTGTCTTAGTCTCTTTTCCTGTTGCTCTTTATAGAATATCTTGAGAAAGCAACCCAAAGGAGAAAATTGTTGGAGGGAAGTTAGAGCAGCAAGAAGTTGAATTGGCTGCCCCCATTGGACACAGTCATAAAGCAAATGGTGCTGAATGCTCGTGCTCACCTCATTTTCTCCTCTGTACAGTTCAGAATACCAGCCCAGGGAATGGTGCCACCCTTGGTGGGTGGGCATTCCCACCTCAGTTAACCTAATCAAGGTACTCTTGCACAGGCATGTCCACAGCCTATCTCCTAGGTGATTCTAATTCTCATCAGGTTGCTAATTGAGATGAAAAAAATCAAACAGCCAATTGGGCCTACAGTACCCCCTTTATCAACCAGATACCTTAGCTGGGTTGCATAAATCTTTCTTAGCCTTTCCCTATCTTTCTTCTAGATTGTCTGTCTTTCTTAAGTCTTGTACTGTGCATTACTTCCCTCCCAGATGGCTCAGAGCCTGACAACCTACTTCTTAAGAATTCTAACACTTGGAATATGAAATTACATATCTTTCCCCAAAATTTGATCTTAGGCAAACTCCCACATGTAAACCCCCATACCCCATCAGATGTGTGTAGCGAGCTCATTAACATCTAGAGAGAGTAACCAAGGCCAGTTTACTATGTCTTTCTCCCTCAGTTGTCAACCATGTATTTGTGTCCACAAATAGAGACTAGTGATTCGGGCTACAGCCACTGTGGGTTTTTCAGTAAACCAAACTGTATCCCTGTGAAGCATTCTCATTCACTTCACTTGTTACCACACTGGTTATATCAACATCACTCAGCAAGTTATGGGAATCAGATCTGTATCATGTATAGGTGGTAATTATGTAGAAGCCTGGGTTATATTGTGGGCTGTTTCCACATGACCTTGGAAAGTTGTCATGGGTGGATAGAGTCTGTTCATTTGCCCTGCAGCTGAGGGATACCAGGAAGCATCCTGATCAAGGGTCACTGGAATGAAATGGGATGTACCCAGTGTGATGAGAAAGGCTGTGTTAAAGCATTATAGGATATCATATTTCTTAGGGGGAGACAGAATTAGAATACAGGCTTAGAAGTTACATTGTTAGCACATTCTCCATCTAAACAGGGAATAAACTAGGTCAATGAAAGCCATCTGAGGAATAGTCCTTTAGTTATATTTTTATTTTCCAACTACTTACTATTTTTACCTGAGAGATTAACATAGTATGTAAACTTAACCACATCCACTATAGAAGTCATAAATTTTTCCCACGAATGCTGAATTTTCACATCAGTTAATGGCACCGCTATTCTCCTTGTTATTCAGGCCAGAAAGCCTACAGTTGTGTGTGAGCTCACATCCATCACCGCAAGCTCATTTGAGCTATTACCTCCCATTAGGGGTATTGCAGCACTGGCTTAGGATTGCCTGGCTTTTACTCTAGCCACTCTATAGTTCGTTCTCTACAGAAACTAAAGTGTAATCTGCTTATATCAAAATTTATTTCAAAGTCAATGCTGATTAGATAAATGTTTCTCATAGCCTCCTGTGTGCTTTATACTATGACTTCTGTCTCCTTTTATATTCTTGCTCTAAGGGCTCCAACCACTGTTCCTCAAAGCCCTGTCACCAAGTACAATGCAACTATTTATATGCTCACTCTCTGTCCATTCTTCTCAAATGTCTTGTCATCCAGGTTTTCTTTATTCCTAAAATAGTGACTTCCACTGCTTGATGCCTCCTCACTTTGCTTTATTTCATCATGTTTTCTACCATAGAATATAAACTCCTTACACATATGGTTTTAATGTATGTATTTAATATCTTGGGACAGTATCTAGTGTATAGTAAACAGTAGTAAATATTAGATGAATCACAATCAAGGTGTTCAAAATACCTGACCACCTTCATGCAAATAAGAACTTCTCCTGTCATTGTTGGTATCTAGTCTGATATCAGATACCTGATAGATATTACTTAAAAGGTGTTAGGTATTAGGAATACTTTGTAATGCTTGAATCTTCATGCTACGTTATAAAAAATATGTATTCTTCATTCTAAAACTTTTAAGTGTGACTTAGGGAGACTCATTTTACTTTTATAGATTTCAGAACTGATTTTTAAGTTTTCTTAAGACATTTCTTTAAATATATAGTAACTTTATCCCATTTTCTCCTTGATTTTACTATCCCATTTGGAATAAAAATACTGAATTATGTAGGTGTAACATCCCCCAAACAGCCTGTTTCAAAGTGAGAATTCAATATTTACAGTTAGGACAGTTAAAGTACTTTTTTACTATGCCCACTCAAAGTTATAAAGTCTAGTAACAAAGTAAGTTGAAAGTTGTTTTCTAAAATACCCTTTCACTTTGACATTCTTCTTAAAGGACTCTAAAGCATTAGCAGCAAAGGAAAAGGAAGTTAAGAAGCTAACCGACGGACTGCACGGCCTTCAAGAAGCAAGCAATAAAGATGCGGAAGCTCTGGCCGCCGCCCAGCAGCACTTCAATGCAGTGTCTGCTGGCTTGTCCAGTAATGAAGATGGAGCAGAGGCAACTCTGGCCGGGCAGATGATGGCCTGTAAGAACGACATCAGCAAAGCGCAGACCGGGGCCAAGCAGGTAAGCACAGGCGCTAAGCGTGCTGTGGTCAGTAAAGCGCAGACCGGGGCCAAGCAGGTAAGCACAGGCGCTAAGCGCACTGTGGCAGGCAACCGCTGCTGTGTGAAAATCTGTGACTGAAGAGCGGTGATGCCGTAGGTCCTTTGCTCAGCCTGTAGCACTGCTTGCTTTTTATGCGGTGAAGGGCCACTTTGAAATATGTGCTTGGAAACGTGAGTTTATTAATTACTCCTAATCACTTAAAAATGAATTTTCAACTTCATTGAGAATTGACGGGCATAAAGTTTATAAGAACTCAATACTGTAAAAGTTTTAAATTACTGCTTTTAATTAACAGTAAAAACTATAATCACCTTTCAGTTTTAGGGCAGGGATACCCTGAGGATAAAAGTACGGCTTTAAGAAGGAGTGTTCACTTGTATAAATTCATAAGGGTAAAAATTGTCACCTTTGAACATCAGATTTGTGGCACTGAATTTCTGTCAGTTTAGCTTCTTTCTGTAGTGTCTTATTTCTCATCACTCAATGCAACTTCTTTGCTGTGGAGAGACAGGATTCACAAAGGCAGTTGAATAAAGTTAAAACAGGCATGAGATGAAAAGGAAGAGAACAAAAATAGTGATGTGCCCCTGTCTGGTGTCTGGTTAACTAGCTCCTGGAGTCATTCTTTCAGAAACTTTCTCAACTTCCTTAATATGCTATAGTAACTTCACTTTATGCTAAAGTATTAATTCATTTATATTAATATTTTTAAGACAAAAGAATAATGTTTTAATATCCATCTAGGATACTATGCAATTTTATTTTCAGTTCCGATGTCTCTTAGTTGAATCTGTTTGAATCTCGGTTTAATGACTACCGCTGTTGTTGCGTCACCCCTCACAGGCTCAGATGAAGTTGAAACATGCCCAACAGGAACTGAAGAATAAACAAGCAGAAGTTAGGAAGATGGATAGTGGGTACAAGAAGGATCAAGAAGCTTTTGAAGCTGTGAAAAAAGTTAAAGAAAAACTTGAAACCGAAATGAAGAAGCTAAATTACGAAGGTTTGTCTTAAATGTCCTTAAGGTTAAATCTTTAGGAGGGTTTTATGCATAGAAACTAAAAAAGGAAATGAGTATGCATTACTTCACCTGATCATTAGAGAATTATTCATAAATGCAGCCATAAAATTATCTAAAATAATCCTGTACATTTTGATAATTTCTTATTTGATCATTTGAGTGTTTAAAATTGGTATTTGTCTGTTTTCACTTAGTAGGCATTAATATCACATGTTGTTTGATGTTGGAAACATGCCCATTTGATACTTGATAGGAATTTTATGGTAAACAACCTTTTATTTAATACTAGCTAGAAGTTTACATTTTGCTGCTTGGAGTACTTCATAGAGGTCGAGGCTGTACTTTTCTTAAGTGGTAGTGTTTTTCAGACCTAGTTTCAAGCTGCTTATGATATTTACTCCTCAGACAACAAAGAGGAAAGGCTTTTGGAAAAGCACAGGCAGGTGTCTCGTGACATCAGTAATCTAAAAGGAACCTACGAAGCTCTCTTGGCCAAGTTTCCCAATCTTCGATTTGCATACAAGTAAGAGATTTAAACCTTATATGTTAAGACTAATTAAAAATATTAATTGATTAATTTAAGTATATGAAATGTTGGGTGGAGGGTTCTTGTGAAAATAACAGATACTAGTATCACTAATTTTAAATCGAATGGAGTGATTTCGTCTCAGTTCAAACTACCTTCACAGTTATTCTGCCATTACTCTTGCATCTTCTGGCTTGTTTTACTACACAGGACTTGTCAGACATTCATTTTCCATGTTTTCAGGGGCAATATTGAACATTGAACCCTGGGTGTCAGGCACGTGAGGGAAGTCCCCACCTACTGAGGCAGATTTAGAATTATTTGTGAGAGATTAGAACACAGAGTTGCTCTAATGTGGCTCCATGGTTGAGAGCACACACTGCTTGCTCTTTTGGAGGACCCAAGTTCAGTTTCCATCACCCACATCACCCACCCTTAACGCCAACTCTTGGGGATCCAACACCCTCTTGTGGCCGCCACAAGAAACTGCACTTTACCTTCCACAGGGACACCAGTGTGCATATAATTAAAGACAAACAATAAGTCTGTGTTAATTTACTGAAATATTTTAGTTGCTATTTAGAAAATAGCTGACATTTTCTAACTATTCTAATTCATTTGTTTGGAGCTCTTAACTAGGATAGTACAATATTTATCTAACATTAATTTTTGGTAACTTCTCTGTTTTTAGGGACCCAGAGAAGAACTGGAATCGAAATTGTGTAAAAGGACTTGTAGCTTCTCTGATAAATGTGAAAGATAATTCTACAGCCACAGCTCTGGAATTGGTGGCTGGAGAACGACTCTACAATGTTGTAGTAGACACAGAGGTAAATGGATTTTAATTAAAGAAAATTTAAGATTAATACTCTGACTTAAAAAAAGAATCACGTAATGCTGGAAAAGTTGTGTGCTTTTGTAGCTCTCCAAGCTACTTAATCTTTTTAGTTAATTTTCTGACAAATTTAATTCTTATTTATTTTCTATTTTGCTGTGCATATTTATATTTGCATTTGTAAAATAATCTGTCAGTTTTTATTACAGTAACATTTCTGTGTGTGTTATTTGCTTGCACACACAGTGTATATGTGTGTGTACACAGAAGCCAGGAGAAGGCATCCTCCGTAAACATTGTATTTCCAGATGCAGTTCCCTTTCTGATTGTAGACTTGCACCCCTTTACCTGCTTCTGTGCGCTTGCTCCTCCTCACCACACCTCGCCTCCTGTTCTAGCTACATCAGCTTTTCCTTTTAAGATGCTGTATGCAGATGGCATTGTACAGTAATTTTTCTGACATACATCACTGAGCAAAACACTGATCAAATTCATTTACATGCCCACAAAAACATCTTTAGTAAGGTTGAATTATAATTATTTTATATACTTTGAAAATCTACCTTGGGAAAAACACACCACGGATATATTTATTTGATAATGTATTCCTAAACTTGTATACATTCCATTATAGTGTTTTTTTCTTACAATTTAATATGTCTGTTTTAGGTTACTGGTAAGAAACTATTAGAAAAGGGGGAATTGAAGCGTCGATACACAATAATTCCTCTCAATAAGATTTCAGCCAGATGTATTGCTCCTGAAACTCTGAGGGTCGCTCAGAATCTTGTAAGTCTTATTGTCTTAATTAAATGTTTATCTCTTCTTTTAGCTTTAGGAAATAGTAATTTTAAGGGATATACTCAGGTAGAATTCTGGTCAACTGATAAGATGGCCCCTATTGTAATGTATCTGCTAATAAGAAAATAGATGTGTATAAGGAAATACATTTTTATTTTACCATACGTTTTTATTATTTTTTAAAAGAATTAGTTTTATTATTATTTGTTTTATTTAAGGATGTGTATGAATATATGCTCATGTCCTTGGATGGCCTGGAGCAGGGGTTATAAGCTGCCTGACTGGGTACTGAGAACGGAACTGTCCTAGAGGAACAGCTAGTATTCTGAACAGCCTTCTCTCTAGTGCCCCATTTTGGGTGTTGAACACTGACTAAAAACATGAAGCTGGGCTGGAAAGATGCCTCAGCTGTTGAGAGAACTGGCTGTTCTTCCTGAGGATCCAGGTTCCATTCCCAGTACCTACGTGGCACCTCATAACTGTCTTTAACTCGAATTTCAGGGGGGTTTACCACACTCATACAGGTATACATGCAGGAAAACACCAACTCACTTAAAGTCATTTTAAAGAAGAAGCCAAATATGTCTTCAACAAAACGAGCTTATTAGAGAGTAGCTTTATAAGGGTTTGAGTTTGAGTTATGTGAAACCCAGAAATGGCATTGGTAGTTAAGACACTAAGCAGATAGTCAGTGTCTTTAGTATTATTGAGAACATTTCAATCAAATAATTTCAAAATGCCCTTGTAGTTGAAAGTGCTTTTTAGTTTCGTGGTGAGTTGGAATTTCAAACACCTTCAAGAACGCTTTGTCTTAGAGTTTGTAGCGAGGTCTGTTAATGGTGTCTGCTGGATCAAAAGAAGTTCTGAACATGGTGCTATTATTGTTGTTTTGCTCTTGTCATAACGATGCTAAGTTTCTGAGAACATGGGAAAGTGCATGAAGAGACTGTGATTGCAGTGGAAGACTAGGGCTTTGCCTGTTCTTTTATCCTTTCGGTTAGTCATTGCATTTATTTTTGGTTTTTGAAAGTGGCTATAGTTCATTTGAATAAAAAAGCATTCACTGAAACAAATTACTAATAATTGAAACCAAATATTCTGTAACTATGCTGATAGAGAGATTACTTTCATTAATAGTTGTATTTATATAGGCCATTTAGATGTGCAAACTTGGTATTGCCTTCTTGAAAGAAACTTACAGTGCTTAGGAGTTTGTGTTTTGTGGGGGATTTTGCTGTTGTTTTTCTTCCAATACAAAGTTTTTCTGTGTAGCCCTAGCTATCTTGGAACTTGTTCTGTAGACCAGGCTGGCCTCAAACTCAAAGATCCACCTGCCTTTGCCTTCCAAGGGCTGGAATTAAAGGGGTGAGCTACCCCCACCCTAGCGCTTAGTATTTAAACTGTTTCAGTTGGTGATAGGTCTTCCAGTGTTAAAATTTACTGTAAATAAACAAATTATCACTAGGACTGTGTAATTTATATATTATTGCAGTTTTTACTAGTTTATATTTCAAAGAAATGTGTCCTGTGATACATATTTTGTTTCCCTGTAGGTTGGTCCTAACAATGTTCATGTAGCTCTTTCCTTGGTTGACTACAAACCAGAACTTCAGAAAGCGATGGAATTTGTCTTCGGAACAACATTTGTTTGTAACAATATGGATAATGCCAAAAAAGTAGCCTTTGATAAAAGAATAATGACCAGAACTGTAACCCTTGGGGGTGATGTATTTGATCCTCATGGAACATTGAGTGGAGGTATGTTGTGTTAACAATTCTGTGGTAAATAGTTTGTGCCTCTGAGGCTGTTTCTCTATCTCCCAGTTGCTTTTTAAAGGACAGAATAGTGTCAAAGCCCTTAAATGGCTTATGATCCATTATCATGAATCAACTCAGTAGCTCATTCCTCTAAAGTCATTCCTGTTTGTTCTTGGTCCAAGAAGGCTGGCCACACTCACTCCAACAAGGCCAGAGCTCCTAATAGTGCCACTCCCTGGGCCAAGCAGATACAAACCATCACAGATAGTGGTGGACATAGGGGCTTGCTTCTGCATACTTTCTGCTCAGTTGCAGTCACAAAGGTTTTTTTACTTTGTAAAATCTTAGCCTTATTACCCATTTTCCCAAGAAATTGAATAACTCACTTTGCAGTGTGCTGTTATCCATGTTGAATCTTGAAAATGGTGCCTTAATGAATTGAAAGTAATGATTATTCTCTAATACTCTGGCCTAATAATATAATAACAATGAATAATTATTCTGTACCAGAAAATATTGAAAACAGTGTTACCCCAAGTACAGTATCCACTAGCCACATGTGACTTCACAATTGATAAAATGAAAGTAATTGTTTTTACTTGCACTAGCTGCTTTTCAGGGTCCTAAAACAAATAGTGAACTCGTAATTGGATAATACATGTATAGTGAATTTTATAAAGCCCCAGTCTGTGAGCCTTATGAATATATAAATATAAGTCTGTATATTGTGAATTTATGAATACATAAATAATCCTTAACTTTAAGATAGGAATATAATATCAGTATATTAATCAGAATATCTCTGATACGTAGTGGCAGAAATTAAAAACCACTAGTTAAGTAACTTAGTAATTTGCACAAGTTTGGAGTTAGAATCCCAGAAGTCTGGTTGTAGCTTGTATTCTTCACCTAATTTAATATCTCTTCAAATGTTCATTTGAAAGCCTTGCTGTCGTTTATGTATATGATGATGCATGTGTGTTTATGTGTGTGGTTGTCCTCAGAAGGCAGAATCTGGCATCAGATCTCCTGGAGCATGTAGGTAGTTGTGAGCTCTCCAGTGTGGGTGCTAAGAACTAAACTCTGCTTCTGTGCATGAGCAGGAAATACTCTTAATCCCTGAGCCATTTCTCCAGCCCAAGACTTAGCGTCTGTGTAGGCCAGTTGTATTAATTAAGTGATCAAGTATCCCACTTCTAAAACATCATCAATGAGTACTGTCTGCATAGGAGATAATAATGTAAAGCAGAAGACAGTCTTGAGAGTTTGTTTCAGATGTGCTTGGAGTTTCTGTTTAAGCAGTGCCATGTGTATGATACTGTATTTATTAGCTCTAATGGCATCCTTCCATCCAACTACAGAGCTTCCTTGTTAGCATAGTATTTCAAACTGTCACTGCTAGATGGGTATCTTTGCCTGTACAGTATGTAAAGGCAGTTTATTCTGATGATTTTCCTGCATCTCGAGAGTCTCAGGCCAAGTTATAAGGTAGCTCTGTTGGCTTGAGCTCGTTTATCTCATACATATTACATTTACACAGGTCATTTGACTCTGCTGCCTGGTCTCGTACCGTAACTCCTTCTGAAGAATTCCTCTGCTCAGCATGTTTTCCTTAGGGCAAATGGTAAATTATATACTAACGCTCAAGGGTTAGGTTTTATTTTCATTGGACAGAACAAATCACATGGCCAAGTTCAGTGTCTGGAGTGAAAACTTTGCCTTAGCAAGATAGATCCCATAGACAGAACAGTTATTTTGATCAGTAAACTACCACCACGTCTACCAAGGATTGCTTTTTATCAGTTACGTGTTTATTAAGACTTGGGTATTGGAGTAGACTCCTTCTCATCATAAGTTCACTGCAGGGTTTGCTGTTTCATCATTTCTAGTATAATTCTTTGAGAAAAGAATGTTTACTAAGGATATGGTTACTTCGTATCCAAATCCTCTGTTAACTCAATCCAGGTGCTAGGTCCCAGGCGGCTTCTATTTTAACCAAGTTTCAAGAACTCAAAGATGTTCAAGCTGAGCTGAGGACAAAGGAGAAAGAACTGCAGGCTCTGGAAGAGGAATTGGCTGGTCTTAAAAATGTCGCTGAAAAGTAAGTCTGTATTGGATTAAGCTATACATGTTCTGCATGATGGAAATTTATTGGAATTTGACTATCTGATTATTTTTAATGTTAGAATATATTTTGAGTTTAATTTTTTTACCCACTTTTTTTTTCTGATTTAAAAGGCTATCTTTGTTAAAGAAATTACCAGAGTCTAATTAAATACAAAAGAAATCCTCTTCTTGAGGAAATGTGTGGTGATGTTGACCAGCTGGGCGTGGCGGGGCGTGCACTGATATACGGGCACGCTCCATCCTGAGATCTTAGAGTTTGTTTGCTCAGTGTGGTGTAGCCTTCGGTGGTTGTCAGCCTGAATGAGCGGTACTTGGCTCCCCTTCAGATACTCAGGTCACTGTGTTGCCAGAGGCACAGGCAGATCAGTTCATGTCGGAAAGTAAGCAGAAAGGCATTTTATTCTTTTATTTAACACACCGTGTAGCAGGTTTTGGTGGTTCTGCCCACCCCTCCTACCCACAAAGTCCTCATCTCCATCTCCCTCATCAATTTGATTGTAATTTCCGTAATTTCATTTTTAATGACTGAATACAATCCTACTGTGAATATGAATTGCACAGGTGAACATGTAAGTGGTTTTATTGTTCAATACTTTGCAACCAGGTGATGAGCCAGGTCATGAGTAGAAGTATAGCATTGACAAAAAGGCTTACTACGCATGCTTAAGGTGAATCCCGTGACTTCTTAGACTATCTGTTTCACCATAAAAAGTGGGTAACATTATTATTACTGACTTTTGAAAATGGGAAGTAATTAGTAGGTAACCAGATTTAGGCAATTTTTTTTTTATTTAGGCAGTATTTATGTATTGTTTATATATTATGAATTGACATTAACTTTATTTTTCTAGTAGTGATTGTATAGATACAGGTATATTAAAATATTTACATAAACTTAATTTATTCAAAGATCACTTCTAGTGCTTTGTACAATTCAGGCTTGTTTAGAAACAGTTGTTTGGTGTCGTGATCATTTACAGTTTACCCTGAGTGATAGCTTTCCATGGTCACCATTGTCATCACATTCTGTTTGATTCACATGAGGTTACTTTAGCGTATTGCGTCCAGTAAGACCTTCACGCGAGTGCATGTCTCAGACACCAAGGGCACTTATACACTTGTCTTCTCAAGGTATCGCCAACTGAAACAGCAGTGGGAGATGAAGACAGAGGAGGGAGATTTGTTGCAAACCAAACTTCAGCAAAGCTCTTACCATAAGCAGCAAGAAGAATTAGATGCCCTTAAAAAAACCATTGGTAAGATGAAACGCACTGTGCCTGATCTCTTTGTGCTGCTTACATTTGTTTTAATTCAGAAGACTGATTCTCTAGCGCATGGGTGTTTTTCTGTACGACAATTCAAGCATGGGACTTCTGAGTCTTGGGTCGTGATCATCCTCATTTTTATTATGCATCGCCAAAACTGTCCCCTACTTTTTTTTTTTTTTTTTTAAAGAATATTCACCAACATCAGTATGGAAAAGATCTCATTTCTTTAAATCTTTTTCTAGACACTTTAGGATTTTCCAATCTTACAGTTGTGAGAAGGTGACATGAATATTTACACTAGTATTTAATTTGAACTTTGTTCATCATTAAAGTTTAGGATCTTTTTGTATGTTTATCAGATCTTTGGGTTTCTATTCTTGTAAGCTTCCTATTTGGTCATTTTTTCCTATAACTTGTTTTCTCCCGTTGTTGACATCCAGAATGTTCAATACAGTTCATTTTATAGCTACGTTTGCGTTGCTACCTTACTTGGCAACATGAAGAGTAGGTCCTAAAATTGAGATTAACTAAAATCTCATGCAATAACCACCTTTATTCAGAGCATCAGACAACTTATACTCTGAGGATATTCTTGAAGGTTTAGTAAGGTCATGTGAACAAAAGTCACTTGAGTTTGGACTGTATATAGTTAAGAGGACGAGGTCACATTAGTTTAAGCTGTATACTGTCGTGAGGACAAATTCTTACTTGGCAACATTGTTCTGACTAATAATGATAAGATGATGGGTAATCTAAAGTAAACCCCTTTCCTATTGCTACACCTAGGAGATTCATGAAAGCACATTCCAATGACAGCCAGTGTCATGGAGAACAAGGATTACAAGAATTGTTTACTTGGAGGTTTCTCACAAGGTCTTAGAAATCTCACACACAACATCATTTATGGACTGTGTTCACACATTTTTCTATGCAAATTCCTGGGGCTCCATATTTTTTAAGAAGCTTTTTTTTTCCTCCTTTCATTATAATTTAATTATATATAGCTGCTTGTTTTATTTTTGTCATTGATTATGACAAAAGTCTACATGTGCATTTCTCTGGTAATGTGTCTCTTCTGCACTGAAAAGCAGTAGAAAACTGTCCAGTGCTAGCTTCTGGAATTATATTTGTACCATGATCCTAGCTCTGACAGATGTCACACATGACAGGAGTATGTCCATTCTTCCTGTTTACTTTAATTTAAACATGTTGTCCTGGTTCTTCTCTATTGTCATGGAAGGCTACATGATTGGGCATAGGTAGGCAGAATCAGTGTAAGCTAGGAATAGCTAAGTCATGGAAATAGTGTTAACATAGTGTTGATTTGAACTGTAAGGTAGGAAGTGTAATTCAGTTCAGTAGTCTAGCATAGGCTTTGTTAATGCAAGGTTGAGTTTTATCCGTATCATTTTAAAAACAAAACCATGCCTCTGCCTCCCCACATACAAACTAATCTTTCAGAAGAAATAACTTCAGAGATTGTTAGATAACTCAAATACTGCTTTTAATAGGATTTATGTTTTATTATGCCAGTTCCAAAACATCACTAAAATGATTTAAAATATTCAAACTCTAACTTTTAATTTTTCAAAACATTTCCTAAATTGATTTGATTTATAAGCTTTTGTCTGTGTTATTAAGTTAGCCATGTTTAACTACCTTGTGATTCAGAGGAAAGTGAGGAGACATTAAAAAACACAAAAGAAATCCAAAAGAAAGCGGAAGAAAAATATGAGGCATTGGAGAATAAAATGAAAAATGCAGAAGCTGAAAGAGAGAAAGAACTGAAGGATGCTCAGAAAAAACTGGATTGTGCCAAAACAAAGGCTGATGCATCTAGCAAGAAAATGAAAGAAAAGCAACAGGTAAGGCCTTACTTAGCAAGCTTTTAAAATCGGTATATATATACATATATATGTATGTATGTATGTATGTATGTATGTATGTATGTATGTATGTATATGTGTATGTATGTCATGGGCTGGCCACTCATCAGTGTTGATTCTAAAATTAAAACAATTTATATAAATTGTAAATTATGCATCTTACAAGCCACTGTTCTGTAAATTCTGCAATTGAGTCAAGCAAATCTTGATGTTGTGTGTGTCTTTGATCAGAGGATTAACAGATTGATGTTCCTGTTTATCATTACCTTGTGGATATGCAATGTTAGATATTAAAGTATGCTATATTAACAAGGTGTCATAAGGTTGTAGACTGATCTCTAATATTTTTTGCATGGTGACAGAACTGGGATTTGGATGTGTTTATGTCTCCAAAGACTATATTCTAAATTTTACAAACTTTCAACCCAGCTTAAAATTCTTTCATTAAATATCTTCACAATAATTCGCCAGTGAACTAAAAATCTATATTAGAAAACAAAATCAAGATACAAAGGCTTTTGCACACTGAAAAATGTTGTCACCAAAGCTCACTACTTCATGTTATAAAATTTTATAACTTCTATAGTATAATTACAGGTAAACGAAATAAACTATGCAGTTTTCTAAGGTCAAAATTTTAAAAGGGATTATTAGCTTCTGTTTTCTTTTTCTGAGATAACAGCTTGGCCTGTTTATAGTTTAATACTAAACAGTCATACTTAAATATAAGTGCTGTTAATCTCTGTGTGGAACTAAATTACTCGTCAGCAGTTAACCTTCAATGTGTGTTTCTGTAGGAGGTTGAAGCTATCACTCTGGAGCTAGAGGAGCTCAAAAGAGAGCATGCATCTAACGAACAGCAGCTTGATGCTGTGAATGAAGCCATCAAAGCCTATGAAGGGCAGATTGAAATAATGGCAGCTGAGGTGGCCAAAAACAAGGTAAGAAGAAATTTTACTGCATTCATAGAAGTTTGGGTTTAAGAAGCACACAGAAGATAGCCTGGTGTGTGTGTGGGGGGGGGGGGGGGAGTGGGGTCCTGAGAGGCCAACCCCCAGGGCTGTAGCTCCTGGGAGAGTGTAGGTCCCTTTGATTTCAGAGAAAGAGGGAGGTCCCTTGTCAAGTGGTTGCTGAGTATTCCACAGAAATGCCTTTTAGGTGAGCTGTGGGTCTCAGGCTGGCCAGAATTGAAGACTAGGGGTAGGGAGGGAGCTTGTAGTGTGAGGAAGAAAGGCAGGCATCTGGTTATTGACGTAGCGGATTGGGGGAAGTTGGAGAGGAGTTAAGATGTACCCATTATCAGAGTGAGGGATGTGTCAGGGTCGCACTCTTTCTCTTACAATCTCATAACCTAAGCCTGGAAGTCTCTTAAGAGAATTAGTGAGAATTAGGTCCCTGTTGTTTTCCTGGAATTGGTCACATGGGAGTCTGTTACAGTTTCAGATTCAGAAGCTCTTGGTGTGAGGTTTCCATATTCTGCACGGCAGCTTTGATGCTGTGGGTGGGCCTGGCTCCTAACCCAAAATTTAATGCTCATCTACTTATGAAATGTTGAATTAACATGATTGATTTAGTGCTCTATGTCTTCATTTATAATCAGAGCATGAAGTGAAATGGGAATTCCAGAAAGTTATAAAATCACAGCAGATTTTCATTCTGAATTGACTCAAATCCATGAGGGAAAAGGAACAGAGTTTTAAAAAAAAATTGTTAGGGTGAAAGGATTGATCACTAGAGGTAAAGAGAATTCTAAGGTGCATAAGAACAATAGGAAGAAGCAGGTGTTACCCCAGGACTGAGGTGATTGATCCACAGATACAGCCTTGGAGCCCCTCTTTACTCCCCAGGCTGAGGACCCGAGCTCTGACTGCAGAGCTGTGACTCATTTGGTTTGCCAGACAAAGCTATCTGCAGAGAGGCTGTGTATGTGGCTCCTGAGAAACAGATTTCTGTGAGGACTTCCTTTGGGTGATATCCAGCCTGGAGCCATGTAACGTCCCATGGTAGGACATATGTGGTACTGTCCCCTGGACTTGGTAAGCTACCTTTGAGACAAGCACACTGAAACCAGCAGGCACAGCTCTGCCCTCCTACAGTGTCTCTATAGTGGTGTACACTGTAAAGCAGCAATCGTGTTGCAGTTGATAAGGAGAAAAGGACAGTCCTCAGAAGCGGGACTGTGAAGGCTGAGTCATACACGCTTGTTCTTAACCTGTTGTAATCATTTTAAATAGTCTTTTGTAGTACTTCTACACCTGCATCTCTAGTATGACCTCCATTTTTCAAGTGCTTGTGTGTTTAGCTGAGATGCTGTTGTTATAAGAGGCATGAGTTTTGTGTTAACTAAATGCATATTTACAGAGGTCTTCCATCCACATAGGAACTTCATAGTAAAGAGCATTTTACCTTTGCCATGTACTTGTGTCCTGTTGCTTTTCCCTTAAGAGTGGTTGCTTTTTTAAATTATTATTTTATTTTTCATTTTACACCCCAATTACAGCCCCCTTCCTCCTCTCTTCCCACTCCCACTCTTACAAATCACTTCCCCCATTGTTCCCTCCCCTTCTCTTTTATACCACCCAACCCTGAAACAACTAGTTCCAGCAGGTTTAGACACATTCTCTCACACTGAGGCCCAGCCAGGCAGTACAGGTAGGTAATCCAATAGCAGGAAACAGACTAAGACAGCCCCGGTTCCCACATGAAGACCAAGTAGCACATTTGCCACAAATGTGTAAGGAGTCTAGGTCTAGTTCCTACACGCTCCCTGATTGGTGGCCCAGGCCCTGTGACCCCCATGATCCTAGTTTAGTTGACTCTGTATGTCTTCTCGCTCACTTATATCCCTGATTTTTCCACAAGACTCCCCGAGCTCCTCCTGATGTCTGGCTGCGGGTCTCTGCTTGTGCCTCCATCTGCTGCTGGGTGAAGCCTCTCAGGAGACAGTTGTGCCAGGTTCCTGACTGCAAACATAGCAGAGCATCATTCACCATGTTGGTTGGCTCTCACATGGGATGGGTCTTGAGTTGAGGCAGTCAGTGGTTGGCTGTTCCTTCAGTCTCTTTGTCCATGCACATCTTGTAGGTTGAAGGTTTTGTGGATGGATTCATGTCACCCTCCTTCCTCCTACCTCCCTATAAGAGGTGGCCACTTCTATCTCCTTCTGGTTGGAATCTCAGCTTGAGTCACCCCATATGCTCCCTGTATCCTCCTCCATCCCAGGAGAGCTAGTCACTGGACATGCCCATCAGTGGTTTCTGTGAGAATGATTGCTTCTTCATGTAGCCTGTGGTATTTTCGAAAGTGTGTGCTTCGCTCTTGACATTATTTCTGATTACATTCCATTTTGCTAACACATTATTACATACTACATTAGTAGCAGAATAACAATTTTTAACGATTCATTTTCTGACTAAGAATTTATAATTTGTCTCAACTTTATAGTTCATGTTGATTGGATGTTTTGCACAGTGTATGTTCAATTTTCCTTTCTTGCCTCCAAGGAAATTTTAATTTTTGTTGTTCTGGTTTCCTTTATTTTGCTTTTCTTAATCTTAATTTCTTCCTTTGTCTTATACTATGCACTATCAACATCATGTTATTCTTCTTTTAATAGGAAACTGTAAGATAGATGAGTTAGTTTTTAAAGGTTGTTCAGTCAAGCTTTACCTTAAAAATTATTTCCTTTTGCTGATAGAGCAGATAAGCACACTCCCTGGGAGCTAAGGAGAGAAATTAACTTCCTACTAACTAACTGGCTTGAGACAAACAAGATTAAAACTCCATTTCTGCTCAGTCTGAAGTGATAGGGCTCATGTGTATTTTCTCCCAGTGCAGAAAACACTGGCAGCTGCATCTGCAGTAGTGCTCCTTTTCAATCAGCCTGGGTCTTCATATGCCTGCCTCTGTCACAGATACTTAGAGTTGATAAGACTGGGTATTAGTTCCCCTTTAATGTATCAGAATTTCACTCATTTTTTCTTCAAAAGGTTTTAAGAGCTAAAATATCTTTAGATTTTAAGATAAGCCTTGATTTTTTTCACTCGTGTAAAAGACCATTAATGAACATGTCTAGGGATTATAAAGAAATTAAATCAATCTGAGCACATGTAACAATCCGAGGTGTAGAAGAACATTGTTGCTCTGTTATATTCTGTTATTTCTCTAATGTGCCCCTCCCCAATCTAAATTATTATTGATGTTTACTTAGGAAATCATTTCTTAGAGTCTTTTGGCAGATTATTGTACTTGACTTTGTCTTAGTTTTCTTCCCCCTAATGTAAGTATACGAAGAGCTATGGGTTCTCTCCTTTTGTCTCATGGAAAGACTGTCCTGTGAGTTTGGGATCTTATCTTTACTACAAGGACCTTCCAAATCCAGGATAAAGAAAAGGGGCTTGAGGGAGTTGGTAGGAGATGAAACCACCCTGTAATTAGTCTTTTGAAAGTTAGGTAGCCTCCTCTTAGGTAGCCTCCACTTAGGTAGCCTCCTCTTAGATCTAGCAGATGGCCCTGAGAGTCAGGATAAGAAATTTTTCTTTGCACCAAGTCTGTTGGTTTCAACAAAATGGGTTCCCCGTGTTTCTTTTGACCCCTGTGTTCACATCAAATGCTATGACATTCTGTTACAGGTCAAACTCCTATCACCTTATATTTGCAGAAGGGAAACTTCCTAGGTCAGGTTATCTTACCTTGAGCCCTTATCTTTGCCCTTCCTCTTGTTCTTTAGGGATCTCTCAGTTTATCTTCTTGTTAGGTAACTGCTCAGAACTATACTTTTTAAACCGAGAGACATAGTAGGTCAGAGTTTGTAGTCACTCCTCCCAGACTTTCATTCCCCTACACTACATGTAGTAAATGTCTTGTTTATAACATGGATTGAATATCAGCCCAATTCTTTTGGTGGTAATCTGAAGTTTACCTCATGCTTGGATTCACGACTCATTTTACTCTGGGTTTAAAATGTCAAGAGTTATATAACCATTAAATGGAGTCATATTGACATGCTTTCCAAGTCTGTCAGACACACTTGAAGCAGAATTAAAATTCTTACTCATTACCTTAATTATATTCATTATTTTTTCTTTCTGTTGTTAATTTAGGAATCAGTTAATAAAGCTCAAAATGAGCTGATGAAGCAAAAAGAAATAATAACAGCCCAGGACAACATAATTAAAGATAAATGTGCGGAAGTGGCAAAACACAATTTGCAAAACAATGATTCTCAGCTTAAAATTAAGGAGTTAGACCACAGCATAAGCAAACACAAGCGGGAAGCTGACGACGCTGCTGCGAAGGTACGGTTATGTTTAGTTTTACAACCTGGATAATCAGGCTTTTGTTTCTGAGCTGCTGAACAATTCTAGGAACTAGGAAACAAATGGCTACAAATAGGCTACCAATGACAGAAGTATAGCCTAAGGTATGTTTGAGTTTACAGCAGTGATCACTGCTGTCACTACCAGTCGTTTTCAATAATAGCCCAAATGATTTGTTTTTAAATTTAATTGACACATTTATTCCTCTCTATAAGATGTATTTCTGTAATATTTAATGGTATCCAATGTGATTGGTAATCTTATTCATATTTACTGATAAAATGTATTATTAGTAATAATAATATACACTATCTTATTACAAGTTGAATTTGAAGAACTCACAAATGTGTGTGTGTGTGTGTGTGTGTGTGTGTGTGTGTGTGTGTGTCTCATTGTAAAGACATTGGTTTTTCAGAGATGCAAATGATTTTGTACAGTGCAAAGCTATCCTCAGTTTTTAGTTGCACTTGAGATGTCTTCCTTTGCTAGACATTTTAAAGACTGTGGTTGCCTTTGTAATAAATTATTCCATCAGACACTGTACTGAAGCTACAGGGATAGGTAACACATCCATCCAGCACCTTCAGAGACCTCAGAGTCATCAGTAGCCAGACTGTAGTTGAAAGTTTACTTTGTGTTTTAGATCTACCACACAGTTGAAGTAAATAGATTTGACAAGGACTGCACTCTACTGGTAAGAAGGAAACTCAGGCAGTGTAGAGGAAAGCCACTAAGGATTATAATTCCAAATTTGAAGTACTTGTACTATATGAAACATTACAGTTTATCTTGCCAGAAGAGGTGAAAGTAGGGATAGTCAGCATTCAGGGCTTTGTTTTTCCTTAGGTTATAATTCTGAGAAATGATTATGTAGTCACAGTTAGGTTTTCATGACTTCATCAAATATTGTGGCTATTTCTAAGGAACTTAAGCTACACACAAATTACTTTTTGAAGCAATAGGTTGGATTAGGTAAAATCTGAATGACTCTCATCTGATTTAATTTTAATAGGGATGTTTTGAATATACAAATGAAGCATCTTCAATCTGGGAATCTTAAGTGCTTCAAAATTTAAACCATTTTGTGTGCCAACATGCCATGTGGAGAAAATCAACACCCGGTCTACTGGACCCGGTCAGAACCAAAGTCAAGACGCAGTAAAGATGTCATGGGAAATCATCTTCAGATTTCCTGTGAATGTTCTGTTTTGACTTAGATCCTATATCTGAGATATCTCACCATATATATGTGTGTGTGTGTGTGTGTGTGTGTGTGTGTGTATAAATTCCAAAATTGGAATAACAAAACCAAACCAAAACATTTCTGGACCAGAGTATCTTGGAACAAAAGACATTCAATTTGACTTTGTAATGATACTCATTTTTTCATTTATCCTGGCTAATGCTTGGTGGGAAGATGATTCTGTGCATTGTACTTCATAAGTCTGCAATCCCCAGAAAGGAATTCATCCTTACTGCTATTGAGAAGCCATCCACCCTTCCTTTTTCTGTGTCATTGTGATTTTTTTTCTTCCAAAATACTTGTTTTAAAACTAGTAAGCATTTAGGAAACTGGCTTGAAAATGTTTGTTTTGAATATAATTTTATTTCTTTCTTTTGCATGCGTGGCCAGGTATCCAAAATGTTGAATGATTATGACTGGATTAATGCTGAGAAACACCTCTTTGGCCAACCTAATAGTGCCTATGATTTCAAAACAAACAACCCCAAAGAAGCTGGCCAGAGACTTCAGAAGTTGCAAGAAGTAAAAGAGAAACTAGGGAGAAATGTCAACATGAGAGCTATGAATGTGCTGACAGAAGCGGAAGAGCGGGTGAGTGTCCTCCCTAGCAGCGTTGTCCATAGTGGAACAGCATAGCATCTGTGAGGTTTATGGCCTCTCTGCCTAATGTAGTAGGATCTTTCTATTTCTGTTTACCTGTTCCTCCGTTTTCTTTATTTCTTCTTTGTTTTTTGCTGTAGATTAGTTCACTTTCTGTTGTCTTGTATTGGCAGCTTTTGCTGTCTGCTATAAACATGTTTGCCTTACTTTGATGAGACATGACCAAGGAAGCTTTTATAAAAAGAAGCATTTAATTGGAGTTGCTTACAATTTCAGAGGTTCATTGTCATCATGATGGCAGCATGGCAATATGCAGACAGGGGCTGAAGCAGTAGCTGAGAGTTATACCGTGCTCTGTGTAGGAGGCAAGAAATTTCAAAGCCCATCCCCAGTGATCCACTTTCATCAACAAGGTCACACCTAATCCTTTTAGTACTTTACAATAGTTCCATCCCATGGTGACTAATGTTCAAATATATGGCCATTTTTATGTAAACCACTTACTCTTAGACTTGCCTTGTGAATATGGTTTGCTGCTGGTCTGTACCCTCACTCCTTATACCCTGAGGTCTGAGTTCTTCCTCTAGTGTTTATTAAAACCATTGTATAAGTAATGACTAAAACTGCTAAGTGGGTATTACCCACCATTTTACTATAATTCCAGCAGCATTTTCTTGCTTTTAACACTCTCAGTTCCTTGATAGTGTATCCATCTCCTCTTTCGTGACAAAAGGTTTACAGTCTAGGATGAGAATTTAGTATCACTTATTAATGAACCTGAGATGAAGTACTGTGAGGAAGTCGCCCTACTGAGAATCTCACAGGGAAAGAGCATTCTCAGGAACTGTATGCTTTATGTTTTTCTTTTAATTCAGCAAAATTCATTTTGTACTTTGTATTAGAGAATAAGATATGTATGGAATTGATACTAATTCAAAACATGGGACATATACATCATGGTCAAGAATTAAAAGTTTATTCCTGGCACTGATAAAACTGACAGATTTGTACTTAAGTTTTCATGTGACATTTTCCAGCTTGACTCAAATGCTACGAAGAAAAAGGACTATTACTGTAACCTAACTATTTTTAGGACTTAACAAATTCTTGGTTTTGGTAGTTGAATTTTTCTGTATGTGGTTACAGGAGAAGGGTTTACTTTTCTCATAGCTTTGTTTGTATTATAGTTCTGGTACATTGTATCTTTCTAGTAAATAGGATGAGACTTATTTGACTGACTAAACTCATGAATGAGAAAGAAATTTTGTATTTTACAAATAAATTGTCTATTTTCCTTTCAGTATAATGATTTGATGAAGAAGAAAAGAATTGTAGAAAATGACAAATCCAAAATCCTTGCAACTATAGAAGATCTTGACCAGAAGAAAAATCAGGCCCTAAATATTGCTTGGCAAAAGGTACTTGAATCCCAAAATGTAATCCCAAGGCGAGGATGAAGGATCACCTCAGCAGGTTACACTATGAAAGCGGCTAGCTCAGTGTGGCGTGAATGAGTCGAGTGTTCGCAACCTGACTCATGCCTTGTAGACGAGTGTTCGCAACCTGACTCATGCCTTGTAGACATTTTCAAATGTGCGTTGTCTTTTTGACTTTACTACAAGACCTAGATAAGTCTATGTCACATCGGCGTCTGCCATGACTGTTACTTTCAAAGGGAATACCGCTTACTCTGTCTGCTCTTTGAGACTACACCCTTTACAACACTAAAAGCAGCACGTCACACTTTGACAGGAGACTTAGAAATGAGAACCTTCTAAGGACTGTTTTACCATCCATTGTTTTTCTTGCCATTTCTAAAACATTTCTATATTCCAAATCTATATATCTCAAACTATAATGCCAAAATACAGGTTTGAGTATAGTTACAGTGTAATGATGATGATGATTTGCAAGTTCTGTAAATTGACACTTCAAAATAAATAGCGAGACTTTAGAAAATTATCTTTTTTATTGACATATAGTAACTGTACATGTTTAAAGTATGTGCAGTGACATTTTAGTATATGTAGTGTATAATAATGAGACACAGGCATTCAACATACTTCAAACTTCTAAGAACATCAAAATCCTGTTTTCAAACCATTTTAATTTATTCATTAATTGCAGTCAACAATGGTTATCCTGTGATACAAAGCAGAATTAAGTCCTCTCATCTAAAGGCACATCTGCACCTATTGGCCGCCTTCTTTCTAGTCCTTCCCTGGGCAGTCCTTACCAGGCTCCTCATGGCTCTTTTCCTCTAAAGCTTTACCCTTCATATCGGCAGTAGTTAACTTTTCTCATTGCTGTGACAAAAAAAGGGGTTCTTTTGGTTCACATTTTGGGGATATACTCCATCACAGCAGGGAAGGCTGGAGGCAGGAGTAGCGGGCCACTGATCACATTGTTCCCCAGTTAGTTTGCTCAGTCTTTAGTTCAGTCTGTACAATATCACTCATTCAGGATAGGCTTTCTTGTCTCTGTTAAAGCTCTCTACAAGTGACCTTAAAGATACGACCAGGGAGTTGCCTCTAAGTGACTGTAAATCTTGTCAGTTTGTCAGGCAAGACTACAACATAAAATAATATGCAATATTTGTATTTCTGTGCTGAATATTTCATTTAGCATAATCTTTAGCAGAATGTTACATCTTTTGCGGCTAGTTAATATTCTACACTGTATGTGTATCAGTTATATCACATTTTCATTATATACTTATTTATTAATAGGCCCCTATGTTGGTTTCATATTTGACTCTTTCTGCATTTTTGACGGCATCATAATTTTTTTCCTATCAACTATATTACTTGAGTGAGATGGTAGATCATTATAGTTTTGATTTATATTAGTGATGTTGATAATTTTTCCTTTCCTTTTTGGCTTTTGTATAACTGTTTTGAAGTAATTTCTATTCAGGTCATTTACCCATTTTTAAATCAGGTTTTGTTCCTAAGTTTAAGTTACATGTACATTTCATGTAGTAATGCTTTGTAAGTTTATAGATCTCCCATTGTTCAGATTGTTTTTCCTCATTGTTGACTGTTCTTAGTTTTAGTTTTTTAATGTCATATTCTAAATGTCTTTGTCTCTTCCCAGTTTTGATTTAAAGTCTATTAGAGCTGATCTAAGTGTGTCTCCGCTGCTCACTTTCCGTTTCTGCTTGCATGTTCCTATTCATTTTCAGTCCTTGTTTACATATTTTATGGGTAAACTTGAGCTTCTTCTAGGCATTGTACTATTGTATCTAGCTGTTGCCTTTATCACTCAGTCTGTATCTTAAAGAAATCTACCCTTTTACCTCAGAGGTGTTAGTGATGAAGATACACTATCTCATTGTGTTAAACAGTTCCATTTTCAGAGCTTCTTCATTTCTCTCTTCCTTTCTTGGTCATCTTTGTGGTTTGGTAATTTTCTGTGTTGGTAGAATTTTCTTCTTTTATTTAACGATCATCTGCGTCTGTTCCACTGTATTATAACTTTTGTTTCCTGCATCATATTCAGTGTGGAGTACCTAAAGCAGGACCATTTGGGTGCTGACAAGTCCTGCAGTCTGTTTTACCTCAGAAACGTTTCCTTTTTTCCTGATGGAAGGTTTGCTGGCTAGCTGTGTCTTAATTGATAGGAGTTTTTGTTTTGTTTTTATGAATTTGATTATCATTCCATATTAGCAAAATTGAAATAATTTCATGTATTTTATCTGAGTATACAATAAAATAAAAAAGTATTAAAGTAGCAAAAAAACCTATGGACTCTACACAGATTTGTGGAGACTAAATATCCAGCTACTGAATCATGAATGGGTCATTACTAGACTTAAAGGAACTTTTCAACCTAGAATTGAATGAGATAAACATGCCAAAATGTAAGGGACAGAATAAAAGCAGTGCTGTGATGGAAACTGACCTAACAGTGCAGCTCAGGGCCTTAGAGAAACGAGCAGCCAAAGGCTAAATCCGTGGATGGAATGTTAATGTTAGGGCAGAAATTAATGAATTAATAGGAAATATAACAGGGAGGAAGAGTTAATACCACAGATAACAGTGTAATTCAGAAATTCATCAGGGCCTATTTTAATAAAATATATTAAATTAGAAAATTAAAAGAAAGGAGCTTCTAGATTCATACTCATGACCTTACTTCTGTTGTGAAGAAACACTGTAACTGCAGCAGTTTATAAAAGGAAGTATTCTGTCAGGGGCTTACAGTTTTAGAAGGTTCATGACCATCATGGTAGGAGGAAGCACAGTGGCGCCCAGGCAGTCATGGCAGTAGCGAAGTAGCCGACAGTTTATATCCCGATGTGCAGGTAGGAAGCAGAGAGACTTGGCCTGGTATGGGCTTTTGACACCTGAAAGCCAACCTCCAGTAACATACTTCTCCTCTAACAAGGCCATACCCCTTTATCCCTTCCAAACAGTCAACTGAGGACCTAATGTATGAGCCCATGGGAACTATTCTCATTCTAACCACCATACCCACCGAATTAAACCAAGATGAGATGGAAACCCAAACATATAACAAGTAATAGAACTGAAGAAGTAATAAAGTCTTGCTTGACATTTGTTGACTGCGGTTTGCTCTTTCCTAATTCTCAAGATTCACCAATGTAACTTATGTCTGTGGAATATTCAGTATCTAAGTCATCATTCCTCTTCCATATTCAACAGTAACCTACTGTGTTAGAAGCTGTTAATATAAGCAAATATAGCTTTTTGGCTGAAATAATCTAAGTTCTCTAGTCCATATTTAGGAATAAGCTACATCTTTAAGTTATTTGTAGAATGTCTATCATTACTTACATAATACCTAGGATAATTTCATGACCTGATGGAATCATTGCCAAATCTCACCTAATCTTTAAAGAACTAATACCAGTTCTTCTTAAATTATTCTATAAAATCAAAAAGAATGGAATGCTGCCAAACCATCATTTCCAGTCCTGTGAAAGACTCACACACACACAAACACACGCACTCTCAAGAAAAGAGATAATCATAGTTCAACCTTTTCATATGCAGAAACTTGACTCATTTATAAAGCATATAAAATTAATACTGGGTTGTAGAAAAATACCCCCTAATGGTTCAGATTTAGTACAAATGAGACTCTATTTTGCAAAATGAATTTGCTCTTTCCTGATTGCCAAGGTTTTTGTAGTGCCACTGATGTTTACTGAATAATCAGCATGGGTCATCATTCTTTATTTTCTCAATTTTGAACACTAACTTAATGTGATAGAAGGTATTGGTACTCACATAGATATACTTCTTTTGGCTAAGATAAAATGTGTTCCTTAGTTATGTCCATATTCAGAAATACTGCTTGACCCTAGGAGATTTTTTTAATATATTTACTCGTGTATTTTGTGTGCTTGCCCCTGAATCTGAAGATTTCCCTAGAGAACATGGCTGTTAAATCCTGGAAGATACACATTTGACAAGGGGCAGTGCTAGTTTCTTTGTGGTTTGCTCACATTTGTCTTCTGGCTGTAAAAGTTATTGGCCATGTTCGTAAGACAGATGGCAAAATGCTGATCAGGTGTATGTGAATGTGCATTGATCACCCCGTTTGGCCTGCTGTAGCAATTCAGACAGGTCAAATGGCTTCCCCAAATTCTCTTCCCAACAATGCAGTGGATCTCTTGAGTTGCATGTAAATATCCTAACAATTGGAAAATATTCTGATGCTTTAATGTGATTTTTTTAATCTAGGTGAACAAAGACTTTGGCTCTATTTTTTCTACCCTTTTGCCTGGTGCCAATGCTATGCTTGCACCACCAGAAGGGCAGACAGTTTTAGATGGTCTGGAGTTCAAGGTTGCCTTAGGAAATACATGGAAAGAAAACCTAACTGAGCTTAGTGGTGGTCAGAGGTACGTAATCCCCTTACAATTTATAATTTCTCATGGTTATTTTATTATATTTCATAATTTTATTTACTTTGTAATTCTGTTTCAGTTTTGATTTGGTTGGCTGCCTTTGAAGAATTTCTGAAGCCCAATTATGGGGCTACAGATTTGGTTAAAATATTTGTTTAAATTGGCAAATGATAACCACTGTAGCTAAGAATTGAATGTAGTTCAATGTGTGCAAACAAACAAAAACCCAGCCAGATAACTAAATAAAATCTAGGAGCAACAACTTGATAA
Source organism: Rattus norvegicus (assembly GCF_021556685.1). NCBI lineage: Eukaryota > Metazoa > Chordata > Mammalia > Rodentia > Muridae > Rattus > Rattus norvegicus. Next base: position 72,047,593 of record NC_141538.1, read on the forward strand.
ATGTTTAAAATTGAGCAAGCTTTGTAGGGCCCTGACTACCTGAAAGGAAAAATGGAAATGTTAGCCCCGTGTTTACCCATGTTACTCCCTCCTGACAATTAGCAAGGGTTAACAACTAGAATTTAATAGCCTCACTACCTGAAAGACACATGGTCTGTAGTTTGAGGAAGCAGCAGAGAAGTTAACGTTAGTTCTGCGTGTTCCTAAACTGAACACTGTTTTAGACAAACCTTAGAAAACCGAACAGTCAGCCCTGACATCAATTTTATCACAAAAAGAACACTACCTCCTTAACGAAATAGACACTAAACATAGTGTTCAATATTTAATAAGAATTATAAGACACTATGTGGGATGGCTGACATCTGTATTATCAGGACTCCGAGGGCACAATTTTGAGTACATCTTGGTGTACAAGATGTGAGCTGAGTCTGGGCTACACAGCAAAACTGATTTTAAAATAATAATAATATTCATAAGTTTGCAAGAGAAAATTCTAAGTGTGGTGACCTAGAGAAGAATCATTCTTTCAAAGAAGCTGGCGTGGTGAGATTAGTAAGTGTGAAATTTAGATTAACATTTTTTCAGGAACTACAATGGAAAATGCTAACAAACAGATAAAACCCTTTAAAAATAATGAAGTGAAAATATAGAGATAAAACATAAGTGTAATATAAAGTTCCCAAGATTAATGAATTAGACAACATAAAATGAAGAAGAGGTAAGCTGTATACCAGTCATATCTAGTCAAGCTCAACTGAGGAGGGGGAAAATCCCTCAACATCAGTTTGCTGTCCTGTGGAAGCTGCCTGACACATAGGGAATTCGTGTTCTAAAATTAAAGGAAAACGGGACAGATCTACTTAAATGATGACATCAGGTCTCTCACATATGTTGAATTCTGTAAAGACAGTCATTTGAGCTAGTGGTAAGATTAGCTCATAGACACACAAGACTTACAAGATTACTGGAAACCCATGTATATGTTAGAAAACTTTCAGAGGCAGCCAGCAAAAAACAAACAAACAAACCCACATAGCATAGAGGTAAGAATGATTTGAGACTTTAGACTTCTTATCCCAAACTGCCAGCTAGAAGTTTTAGAGCATTTAGAAAGTGCTAAATGGGTCAACCTAGATTTCTGAGTCTAAGAGAAACATTTATATTGAAGCCAATAGACTTTATCCAACAGAAGCCAAAAGACATTCATAATTTAGAAAATTATAAAAAAAATTGATACCTGTGGGGTTTTTATGAAGTTGTTTGTAATCTTTTGAGTAGAAATATAATCTAATTTATCTGTATATGCATATATAGCACAGACATATATGGTGTATATATTATATGTATGGGTACATGTATAATAACATTTTTTAAAGGGGTAACTAAGTTGATATTGTTTCCTTAATAAATCTATAGCCAGTCTCTCACCTGACACCTAGGCTCTAAATAAGCAATTGAGGTAGGGATAAATGTCACTTGTTATAAAGTAATATGATCTGGAGCTGTCAGGAGAGCTAACTCCTAGTTATCGCTGGCTGCTTTTCTAGAAGACATAGATTTAATTGCCAGTACCCACATGATGACTCACAACCTTCTATAACTCCAGTTGCAGGCGTGGCGTGTGAGGGCAGTAGGCAGGTATGTAGTGCACAAACACATGCAGGCATATTAATAAAAGAGTAATTTTTAAGTAGTAACTTGATCTTTAGTATAAATGCCACATGTAATAAGAGTATTAAAGTTGTCTCAGGAAAGTAATAACCTTGTAAAGAGAAGTTTAGAATCTAGGATGAATCTACTACTTACAATGCCAAGGACATCGCAGATTTGCTTTAGTGTTTTGGTCCAGTGTCTTATAAGTGCTTATGGCTTACGTCCTCCGCCATTTTCTCAGGTCTCTGGTGGCTCTCTCACTAATATTGTCCATGCTCCTCTTCAAACCTGCTCCAATTTATATCTTGGACGAGGTGGATGCGGCCTTAGATCTTTCTCATACCCAGAACATCGGACAGATGCTGCGAACTCACTTCACACATTCTCAAGTAAGGACCACTCCAAAAGCTCTCAGTAGAAGGAAACAGTTTCTTTTGGTTTGTTTTATGAACTAAGACTTTATTAGTAATCGTCATTAAGTTAGATATTCGCGATTGCGGCTATAGCTCAGTACTGTGCAAATTATCAAGTGGGGATCAGTCCCCCTTGAAGGAAAGAACCCGACGTCATCATCAACACTGTTGGTTTTAGCGTGATGAAGAGTACAACTTAATTGTCTTCTTTAGCTGTTTGCTACAAGAGTGCCACTCAAGGGGCTGGTTAAGGGCACTGACTGCTCTTCCAGAGGTCCTGAGTTCAATTCCCAGCAACCACATGGTGGCTCAGAACCATCTGTAATGGGATCTGATGCCCTCTTCTGGTGTGTCTGAAGACAGCTACAGTGTACTCAGATACATAAAATATATAAATAAATCTTAAAAAAAAAAAAAAGAATGCCACTCAAATACAACTGCTTCAAGAATGTACTTAAGACATCAAAAAATGTGGCATAAAATGGGGGTTAACTTGGCTAAACATCGAGAAAATCCCTTAAAGCTAAAAAGAGAGGTTTTTTTTGTTGTTGTTTGGTTGTTTTGTTTTGTTTTTATTGCTACAAGAGCCATACTTCCAATGTGACTGAATAAGACACTGTGTTACACAGTTGTGGGGTCTCTGCTCAGTCCTGTCACTCTGGAATAATTAATGTCTCATGGCAGCTCCTGTGGGGCCTTTCCTCGTTACATGAAGGTGAGGTCTGCATGGGAAGAGAACTGTACAAACCTGCAATCCACTTTCGTATTATTAAATTTATCACAGAAAATTATTTCACTAAGGATTAGAGCCAGCAATAAAATAGGGAATGCCAACCACGAAAGTCAGCTCTGGGAAGTAATAGCCCTAAGGAATGAAACACTGAGGCTGACGGTACAGAACTTCTAAGATAAAAGAACATCACTATTCATGGGGGACAGAGTGCCACAGCTGTCTTCAGCTGTTACTTGAGAATGGGCTTGTTTAAGGAAGAGAGCACAGTGATCTCCAGATAATTTTTTTTTTATTAAAATACAGTTACATCATTTTCTCTTTTTTCTTAATTCTCCTCTCTTTAACCCCCAACCTTGTTCTCTAAAATTCATGGCCTCTTTAGTTAGACATACACCAAAAACATATCTATTTCTAAGTATATAAATATAATTTTCTTGGTCCATATAATGTTACTTGTATGTGAAGGCTCTATTAGAAGAGGGGAGCATTGTCAGTCCAGATGGGAAAGTTTACATTTACACAGACAGCCCACCAGAGTTTACCATTTACCTTGCTGTTTTCCCTGTGCCCACTACCATCCCATGGTCTGATTCCAGTTTTTTGCTTTTGTGTTCCATTCAATTCTTAAATCGTCTTTAGAGAGTGAATATTCTTTAAGAATATTTTCTGTAATGCTTTCTCTTTCTTTTTCCTTAAGTTCATTGTGGTATCCCTCAAAGAAGGTATGTTCAACAATGCAAACGTTCTCTTCAAAACCAAGTTTGTGGATGGTGTTTCTACAGTAGCCAGATTTACACAGAGTCAAAATGGGAGGATTCCAAAGGAGGCAAAGGCCAAGGGCAAAGGACCCAGCTGAGTGCATGCCAGAAGTTCAGAGTGCGGGCGTCTCACCTTGACCTTTTACACATGAACGTTTTCAAGGATTTGGGATCTAAAGTTGTTTATATAATAATGTTAACATTATTTCCATAAGTAATTTTTGTAGCACCGGTAAAAGAGCAGATTCCTCTTTTTTTACCTAGTGTGATTATGGTCCAATTATTGTAGTTGTGATTGCATATTTTTCTTACAAAAATCTTTTTTATGTATTAAAGAACCTGAGGTACATCGAGTTGGTAAATTCTGTATGCAAATGCCAAAATACAAAGAAACAGATGAAGTTATAGGATAAATATAGCTGATAGTCAGCTTTTAACTAGTTTAATTTCTAAGGACAGTATTAATGAGTCTTCTTTTGCTTATAAAATCATTCGAATACAGAGTATTTATAAAGAAAGTCACTGGGCCAACAAAGGGGGAACATAGCAATTATGCATACACAAAGCTATTTGAGGTCGGTCCTTGTAGGGATGCAATGCCAGATCCTTGGATGGGAAATGGACCTGGAAACAATTTTTCACTGTAATGATGTTGGACTATCATGTTTATGCATGTTTAATAATTGATCTCACAAGCTTGAAATTTGCATGTTTTTTATCTTTGAGTATTTTAGTAGAAACCTGGGAAGAAATGTGTTACATAGTATTATACCTAGATTGCTCTATCTGAAGTCCTGTAATATTTTTTAAGATTTTTATCAGACTCTCATAGTCTAATCAATAATTTTTTGGACCTAGCAGATTAAATGAAAAGTATATTTTATAAGAGTCTGATAAACCTAAATAAGTCTGCCTTTTCTACCAAGAAAGTCTCCAAAGCTTGATGATTGCTGAAATTCTTGGTGCCTTCGGCTTGTCCAGGTTGAAAGTAAACTCCTTTAGAAAGCAGGAGGGGGCCAGTACACACCCTGAGAGCCTGCAGCTCGTACTGTCTCTACAGACATTTCCACGTCAGCACAGTCATGCTCGTAGTTTTCAGAGCTCTAATGTGACCTGATCTGATTTAATGATTGTGGCCCTATTTCTTCCTGATACTTAGCCTTCAGTGTTTTGCTGTTCTACTTTCTTTGATGCACCATACAGGCCCTGAGTTGGACATTTCTCAAACTTCATTTGCCATATATATCTGTGATGTTACATAGACCTTAAGTAATTTGTACCCTTGGACATTTTGGAAATTATTTCATCTGGAGGGAAGAGACAGTAAGCTGTAATATTCACTGAGCGATAGTAAAGATCACAGATAATGAACCTACACAATGTTTTGTTTTCCAAGGTCTTATAAACTGTTGGTCAAAACAGTTGTGTTTATTACACTGTCACTGATACAGTATTCTAATTTGATCACAATCTAATCAATGCCAGCTGCTAATATTTTGTATTAGGCAGTTATAAAACAGCATTGAATTCCTGTCTTAACAAACTACTTTGTTTGATTTCCTTTGTGTATAAATTATTTCCTTGTATGCATTTCTGTTTTGTGTTCTTTTGTTTTTGTATTATATATAGTTTCACTCTTGAAATTTTTGTGCATATATTAAATTTCTTTGAGGCATATTAAATGTTTGCAATACTGGCTTATTTCTATACAGAAATTGTTATATATGTCTATATATTATTATATTATGTTATACATAATTGTTATATTATGTCTATATAGAAGTTGTTAAATACTAACATTTCGTATATTCATAAGAAGGTGATTAACAGGGTTGGGGATTTAGCTCAGTGGTGGAGCGCTTGCCTAGCAAGCGCAAGGCCCTGGGTTCGGTCCTCAGCTCCGAAAAAAAAAAAAAAAGAAGGTGGATTAACTAACATTAATAACTTAAGCCAAACACTTCTTGCTTATGTGTGTATTTTCTTATTTAGTCCTCACATAACTCAGTAAGGTAAACTTTACTAGAATTCTGTTACTGAGGAAACTGAACAGAGGTTATGTAAATCGCACACAGAAATAGCACTTAGTGGTATCAGATTTGGGGGATACCTCTTTTATTTTCCTAATACCGTATATCCGTGGACTTTTCCACTGTGCCCCAGTTCCCAAATATCCATTCAGAGGCTTAATAAATGCCTAAGCCATGAGCTAAGCTCATTCCCTAACTAACTCAACTTATTATCCCATTTATTCTAACCTGGGTTCAGCTACCTGACTGATTTCCTCTCCTCCACTGTCCTTCAAAAACTCCAGTCTCTCCCTGCTGAAGCGGTGCCTTCTAATCCTGCCTTACCTTGGCTATTAGATTTTATTGACAGGTGATCCTTCCACACAGTGCACAGGTGTTTATCCCTACAATACTGTGTTGAAACCCGGGAAAGGCAACTTATACAAGAAAATATCTGAGGCAAGTGGTTCCAGAGAATGTAGAGTTCATGACTGTCATTGCTGAGAACATGACTGCAAGTGGGCAGACATGACATTGGAGTAGAAGCTATGAGCTCACATTTGGATGAGCAGCAACTTTGCCAGTTTTTAAATAGACTATTAGAAGGCTACTATGTTTTATACTTTATATCACCAAGGAGGAAACAGTGCCTCCTGGGTCTGCTCTGATTCTGACAGGCAGCAGATTGAACAATTGGGAATACTATTTAACCTTTCTACCAAGTGACAGTTTTAAGGACACAACAAGAAAAGGCGCAGTAAAAAGTAAAGCAGCTTTAACACAGGACAAGGTAGTACTCACAATGCAGATCCCTAAGGCAAGACATGCAGTCTATAGCAGCCACTTCACTACCTTCTGAAGAACACTGGTGTGTGCATAACCAGACCCTTGTAGAGTAGGAGCCTCTAACCATGAGCTATAAAATGATCACATAACCCTAAAATCCATGGTTAGCTCTGTTTTGCCAGATCCACCAACACACTTGGGAGCAACAGTACATTTTAAGATGAAGTTGGTGCATTAAATATAAATCCCTTCATTGAACCCAAGATTCCCAGATAATCCACCATTGCCATTGCTGACATGAACCCATGATTTGAGCGGACAAGAGGAGAAAGCATGAGTCACAGATGACAACACTGCTGTGGATTAAGTTTAAAGCAAAAGTACCATAGGTCTGAACACCCTGAAAGATGGTGGCAAGTGAGAAGTCCAATGGGTAGATTTAAATGTTGCAGTTGGCCTTGTACTTTGTGTGGAAACCAGACCAAACATTAAAAATATATGAAGACTCATAGGCAATGGTGAATGGCTTGTCTGGTTATGGAGACTAGAAGAGAAGTAGTGACCAAATGAATACAATCAATCCTCAGACAAAGGTATGCAGAATGAAGTATGTGGGAAGATAGAGGAATGGTGACACGCTTGAAAAGAATTCTACCACTGGAGAATCTCTACCAGGGAAGAGGCACCAAATAGCTAAATGGTCAGTGAGGTGAGCAACCGTCAGCAAGGTTGTGCTTCCTGCCTTCCAAGCATGGGTATAGAGGTGCAGAGTGTATGTTACAGTTCATTGTGCTGCTGACAGCTGGCTAGAATGGAGATAGTGGCTCAGCTTGTGGAAGGGGCCTTGGATTGGAAACCAGCTAATGTGGCTGGTGTTTGTTGGTATTCTACAGAGTTTATTCAGTAAAGTTTGCTATGACCTTTTGGAAACTTTGCAGATTGTACATAAATTTGATTGGGATAGTAGTAGGTTTGGTTAAAGGATTACTGCTTGCCACCGTTGTTGGAAGTACCATTGGTTAGGAGTCTTCAACTGCCTTCTGTTTCAGGTTTTGTTTTAGCTCCCAAGAATTTCTTTGCCCCGATGTATCTCGGCATGGTAGGGAGAATCTGCATCTAACAAGTGATAGATAAAAATGGACCCAAGAAACAAGACCATTTTAATGCCTGACTAGACTTCAAAACTAATCAGAAGAGATGAGGGACAGACACTGTATACTAATAATAAATAAACAAACAAACAAACAAACACAATCTACCAAGAGGATATTGCAGTTCTTAACATCTATGCACCAAGCACAAGGGCACCCACATTCATAAATGAAACTACTACAGCTTAAATCACATAGAGACCTTCACAGAGTACTGAAGTCCCCTACTTTCACTAATAGACAGGTCATCGAGACAAAAACAAAATAAATGCTGGAGTTAAATTGTGTCACAAACCAAATGGACCTAACATATTACAGAGCATTTCACCTAAACAGAAAAGAGTATGCCTTTCTCACCACCTCACAGAACTTTTTCAAAATTAACCACATACTCAGACACAAAGCAAATCTCAACAGATAGGAGAAAATTGAAATGACACCCTACATCCTGTCTGACCACCAAAGATTAAAGCTGGATATCAGCAACAACAGAAGCTTACAAACTCATGAAAACTGAACACCTCTCTGCTGAATGAAAAATGGATCAAAACAGAAATTAAGAAATTTAAAACTTTAGAGTAAAATGAAAACACAAAAGAACAAAGTATAGGGCACAAGGCAATTTGAAAAGGAAAGTTCATAATGTTAGTGTCTACATAAAAAACTTTAGAGACCTTATAATAGTAAAACACCTAACAGAGAACTCTACAACAAAAAGAACAACACACACACACACACACACACACACACACACACACACACACGAGTAGATGTCAAGAAAATAAACTCAGGGATAAAATCAGTAAAATAGAAACAAACACAATGTTACAGAGTTAGTTCTTTGATAATAGGATTTACAAACCCTTAGCCAAATTAACTAAAGGCAGAAAGAAAATATCCAGATTAACAAAATTAGAGATGGGGTAGGGGGAGGACATACTGAGATACTGCAGAAATACAGAGAATCATAAAGACGAACTTTAAAAACCAGTACTCCACAAAATTGGAAAATCTAAATGAAATCAATAATTATCTTAATGCATACCACTTACCAAAGGTAAGTCAAGATCAGATAAGCTATAATCTCTAGTAAAATAGAAGCTGTAATTAAAAGTCTCCCAACCAACAAAAGCAAAGGGCCAGATGGTTTAGCACAGATGTTCAAAGCAGAATAAATGCCAGTATACCTCAGATTATTTCACAAAACAGAAAGAAGGAGCATTGCCTAATTCTTTTACAAAGCCGGTTACTCTGACAGCAAAACGATAGCCCCAACAAGACCAATTGCCCTCAGGAACAGACATAATAATGCTCAATAAAATACCTGCAAACTGAATAAAAGAACACATCAAAAAGGCTATTCACCATGATCAATTAGGCTTTATTCCAAAGACCCAGGGGAAGAGTCAACGTATGTAAATTGATTAACATGTGAACCATATGATGGAATTAAAAGACAAAAAACTGCACCATTTCATTAGATGAAGAAAAGGCTATTGAAAAAAATTCAAGCAACTGCCCTTCATGATTAGAGTTCTGGAGAGATAAGGGATACAGGGACATACAAAATAACAAAGACAGTTTACAGCAACCCTTTGGCCAACACCGATTTAAATGGAGAGACTCAAAGCCATTCCACTAGAATTAAGAAGGAGACAGGTTGTCCATTTTATCCTATCCATTAGAGTACTTGAAGTCTTACCTAGAACAATAAGAAAACTGAAGGAAATGATCCTAAAATTTCTACTAGGAAACTCCTACAATTGGTAAATACTTTCAGCAATGTAACAGGATACAAAATTAATACAAAAATCAGCCTTCCTATATATAAAGAATGAACAGACAGAAGGAAAACAGAATTTCTGACAGTAGCTCCAAAACTCATTAAGTATTATAGGGTAACTCTAACCAAGCAAGTGAAAGACTTGGATAATAAAACCCTTCAGATGTTGAAGGAAAAAAAAAAATGGTAACAAGATGGAAAGGTCTACCATTCTCATGGAATGGTAAGATTGATATAATAATAACAACAACAAAAAAATAACAAAAGCAGTCTACAGATTCAATGCAATCCCTATAAAAATTCCAACACAATTTTTACAGATATTGAAAGACAATTCTTAACTTTATATGAAAATATAAAAAATTTGGGATACAGCAACCATGAATGGTAGAGCACCAGGCCCAATTTCAAGTAGTACTGTGAAGCTAGAGTAATAACACAAAAGTAGACATGTTGATGACATCGAGTCAGACCTAGATATGAATCAGCACACCCGCTTTTCTATAAAGAGTCAGAGATACGCACTGGAAATAAGAAAGCATCAAAAACCAGTCCTCGGTCAAGTGGCTGCATGCAAAAGAATCCAAATTTATAGATTCAGTCCAAACTAGATCCATCCCATCACTGCACAAAACTCACGTCCAAATGGATCAAATACCTCAATATAATGTCAGCTACATTGAATCTCATAGACGAGAAAGTGGAGACTAGTATGGGACTTACTGGCATAGAAAGGACAGAGCAACATTAGCACAGACAATAAGAAAAAAACAATAAATAGGAAGCTTATGAAACCGAGAAACTTCTGTATGGCAAAGGACACCACCAACCAGATACACTGACTCTATTAGAAGAGAAAATGGAAAAGAACCTTGAATACAGCGGCATAAAGGAGTATTTCCTGAACAGAACACCAATGGCTTATGCCCTAAGATCAACGATCGACAAACAGGACCTCATAAAATTGAAAAGCTTCTGTAAGGCAAGGGATACTGTCAATAGAACAAAGTGACAACCCACAGTTTGGGAAAAGATCTTTACCAACCCTACATCCAAGAGAGGGCTCATATCCAATATATACAAAGAACTCAAGAAGTTACACTCCAGAGAATCAAATAACCCTATTAAGAATGGAGTACAGAACTAAACAGAATTCTCAACTGAGGAATCTTACATAGATGAGAAGCACCTAAAGAAATCCTCAACATCCTTAGTCAACAGGGAAATGCAAAGCAAAACATCCCTGAGATTCCACCTCACACAAGCTCAGAATGGCTAAGATAAAAAACTCAGGTGACAACAGATGCTGGTGAGGATGTGGAGAAAGAGGAACCCTCCTCCATCTTTTGTGGGATTGCAAGCTGGTACAATCACTCTGGAAATCAGTTTGGCGGTTCCTCAGAAAATTGGACATAGTACTACCTGAGGACCCAGCTATACCTCTCTTGGGCATATAACCCAAAAGATTCTCCAACATATAACAAAGACACGTTCTGCACTATGTTCATAGCAGCCTTGTTTATAATAGTCAGAAGCTGGAAAGAACCTAGATGTCTTTCAGCAGAGGAATGGATACAGAAAATGCAGTATGTTTACACAATGGAGTACTACTCAGCCATTAAAAACAATGACTTCATGGAATTCTTAGGCAAATGGATAAAATTAGAAAATATCCTGAGTGAGGTATCCTATCCCAAAAGAACACACATGATACGCACTCATTGATAAGTGGATATTAGCCCAGAAGCTCAGAATACACAATATACAATTCACAAACCATGTGAAGCTCAAAAAGAAGGAAGACCAAAGTGTGAATGCCTCAGTCCTATTTAGAAAGGGGAACAAAATAATCACAGGAGGTTGAGGGTGGGCGGGACTAGGGAGAAAGCGAGGAAGGGGAGGAGAAAAAGGGGGAGCAGTATCAGGTGTGGAAGGAGATGGGGGAGATGTACAGAGGATCAGGAAATTGAACAGAGGTATGTAGCAATGGGGGATGGGGAACTTGGGGTACCCAACAGAAAGTCCCAGATGCCAGGAAAGCAAGAGGCTTCCCAGACCCAATGGGGGTGACATTAGCTGAAATATCCAACAAAGGGAAGAGAGAACTTGTAGAGACCATATCCAGAGGTTAGGAAAGGCCCCCAGTTGCAGGCTGGGGCCACCCACCCTTCTCAAAATTTTAACCCAGAATTGCTCCTGTCTAAAGGAAATTCAGGGCCAAAGAGTGGAGCAGAGACTGAAGGAAAGACCATTCAGAGACTACCCCACATGGGAATCCATCCCATAGGCAGCCACCAAACTATTGCTGATGCCAAGAAGTGATTGCTGACAGGAGCCTGATGTGGATGTCTGCTAAGATACTCTGCCAGAGTCTTACCAATACAGACGAGGATGCTTGCAGCCTGACCAGGGAGACCCCAATGGTTAGGGGAAGGACTAAAGGAGCTGAAGGGATTTGCAATCCCATAGGAAGAACAATATCATCAACCAACCAGACCCCCTAGAGCTCTCAGGGACTACACTACCAACCAAAGAGTACACATGGAGGGACCCATGGCTCCAGCTGCATATGTAGCAGAGGATTGCCTTGTCTGACATCAAAGGAGGGGAAGCCCTTGGTTCTGTGAAGGTTTTATCCCCAATGCTTGGGCAGTGGGGCAGGAGTGGATGTGTGGGTGGGGGAACACCCTTTTGGAGGCGGGGGAGGGAGTTGTGATAGGGGTTTTCAAAGAGGAAACCAGAGAGGGGGATAACATTTGAAATGTAAATAAAGAAAATAACCAATGAATAAAAGTGACAGGCCACAAAGGGAATGAGCAAAGTCTGGTCTTCCTAATACACTCTCCAGTACTGGAATTTTCTAGCTCAAAAGCAACTCTAAAGAGTAGACTGGAGCTCTCTTTAGTACTTCATGAAATTTGATTTTTCCTGTAGTATTCAGTCCTCTTTCCTTTCAACTCTTCCACAGAGATCATTCCTGAGGAAACTCTTCAATAGATGACTGGCAATCCAAACTCATTGCTTGCGTTGGCTCCTGAAGAAATTAGTTTATACTCCATTTAATTATTTGTGTTTCATATATATTAGTCTGTTGACTTCGTTTGAAATTGCCCATCGAGTTATAGTTATATTGTAGTCATCTTGTTCTCCAGTGTAGACAAACATTTAGGACTGAAAGAAATATCGGTGGCTATCTGCCCAGTTCTCTTCTGATGTGCTGAGGTGGTTTTTCTCTATGGTATTCTGCCCCTCAACCTGTGTTTGAAGTTTTCAGAGGTACCTAGTTTAGTCAGTCAAGTACAACCCTCATACTTACTGCCTTTTCTGATGCTGCTCTGAAACCTGCCTGATGTGTCTCCTATACATTTACCTTTGTTTATTAATTAATTTCCATATGACAGCTTCAAAAAATAAAAGCGTGTGTCACATCTTCCACTGAGTCTTCATGACACTGAGTAAATCCAGTTTCCTCAACCATTACTCTCAGGACTCAACATTTTTTTTATTTTTTATTTTTTTTAGGATCCAACATTTTAAACATCTTATTCCACCTCCTCTGTGAACTTTCTAGAATACTTTAGCACAGGGACACATATTGATTATTTAGATATTCTGGTATTGACTTTCATGAAAAAGTCTAATTTTAAAACAAAAAATACATAAAGTAATTAGAAAGATAATACCTTGAGTTATCTAGTCCTCTGTAAGACTACATAGTTTCCCAGTCTTTCTTCAACATAATGACTTGCCCATAAGTCAAGCAGGGAATGCTAGTCTCCTTGTAGGACTTGAATGACTTAATGGTATTGCTACTTTCTGCAATGATTTGACCAATCCAGGGCATTTTCACTTTTCTTTCCTTTACTTAAAAGTTAATGGTTCCTATTCTGACTGGCATCACTAATGAGAGTGTGGGGTTTGGTATTCCGCACTCTGCTTCAAGGACAGCAAAAGGGTGAACAAGCTGCCAGTTTGACTGGCATTTCAGGCAGATGACTGAATCAATGCATCTCTTGCACACGGCTCATTGAAAATTATAATTGTGCATTTAAAAATGTATACAAGCCACATTCTATATTGAGAGCATGTGTTTTGTGGATCAAGTTACACATGACAGAAAACAAACATCCTTACCCTGCTCAGAAAATGAGGCCTCTACAATAAAGCTCATAATTTTTCTTGAGAATGAAAAGTGTTCACTTTAGAGAGAAATTTTAATTATTAAAGTCTGTATTTAACTAAGGCCCATAGAGGACTGTGGACTGTGATCCACACACTCTTTGATATCTTAACTGGCAGTTTGGTTTGGAAAATGGAATGATATGAGACTTATGTTATTAAGAAGGAAATCTCATTAATTCCCAGTTCCTAATTTACTTTAGAAATCATTAATGTTGAAAAGATTAGTTGGGAGGAAGATTGATGAGTTTAGTTTTCGCAGGGAACAGCAAGGTTGTAAAGAGAAGTCAAGTGTGATTTATCATTTTTATATTGTTTGTACTTTGTGTCTTAATGAACAAGTTGACATTTGATGCACTCAATTTTTATTATTTTATAGCTCACTAAGAGAATAAACTTTGGTAGAGTTTCCATCTTTGCTGAGATTTAATGGCATAATTTGTGTGAGCAAAGACATGAATCTTAGAAATCTAAATCCTAAGTCTGCCCTATTGCCTACGTGTTTAGATTTATATTATTATTATTATTATTATTATTATTATTAGCCAAATTACACTTATCTGTAAATTGAGAACAGTGATAGTAGTCACTTATTTCACTTGCTCGTATTAAATGAGATAGTATACCCACTCATGGTAAGTGTTCTCAGGTGGTAGCTGCTCATTATAATTTCAATGGAGTCTAAGTTAAAAATGGTGCAATTAATGTTCTTTGAATATCAGAGTGAAATAACTAACTTGAGTTCATGAATTCCCAGAAAGTAGTGCCAAATGTATCTAAGTATATTAATTTTCAATTTCATGTCCTCCTACCACTTACCTCAAAACACAATAGAGTGTCTGGTGAGGAGAGGATTTTGAAGAGAAGATTTTGATAATTCTGTTAGCGAAATATGCAATATATTTTTCTTTTCAGCCTCAGAGAGGAAACCTGTAAGCAGTATATACTATTATTTTTTGACATGAGGTAATAACCACAGGGATAAAATGAATGTTGTGCCAAATATGTTCAAGATTCAGTATTATCTCCCACCCCTGTCTTTTTCTGTATTATGACTGTCATTTTTTAATACAGTTTTATGTATATGTGTTACACATACTATGCAATTTAATCCTCACACTGACTTACACTGTTATTTTGTCTAATCTATTATTATTTGGCCTAGTTTAATTTGGCTAATCTAAATCAAGGGGTAGAAAATCGAGGGAATTTTTCATAGACCACTATTCTGGTGAATAGTCAGTCACACTATACCTTGGATTCATTTCTGCTCAGCCACGACCCATAGAAGGAAGGAGTATTCCATTCCAGGTTGCTTTGTTTACGTTTAGACCTGACAGAGCTGGAAAAATGTCATTCCTGGGTAACACCGCAGAGGTCACAATGAGGAGTGGTATGAGCTGTTATATGTGTGCCCACAGAGAGCACACCACCTCCAGGATTTCACAGATTCCCTTGATTTGTTCTCTCCTCTTAACCTCCCTCACCAACATACATATAGTATCATGAAATGGTGCACACAAAACCCACTCTGAGAGGCCCCAGTTTGTCCAATTGGTACAAATCTCCCAGCTTCTTCTTGAAGGAACCCATTTGCTGGGCTATCTTCTAGGCATGGCTGTGCTTCCACAGAGAAGCTGGAGAAACCGACCTGGGTAACAGAAGCCTTGCCTTAGGCTATGTGCAGGTCCTGCTTCTTTCAGAGTCATCGTATTCTTTGGACTTTATCCTATCAACACGCCTACGATAGAAACTTTGCTGGCAGCAGGGCCTTTGGCTGTTTGAGTTCACCTGGGTTTTCTCTGCTGACGACTTTCTAGAACTCATGGACCCCAATGTTCAACTCATAAGTCAAAAGTAATAGCCTATTTCCTCCTTACCATGTTGCCTCGTAAATAAATTGTAGAATTTCAGTTAGGAAATAAACAAAGTTAAAGTAGCGGCTTCATAGCCAAACAGAAACATTTAATCAATTTTAGAGGCACCTGGTAAATTTATAAACATAATCTACAAAGCAACTTGGACTTCTAGCATGGGCTGTCAGTATGGATCTTTTGTATTAAATTTAAAATGCTTCTATTCAAAGGCACCAAGAGATACACAAAGGTCTCACGGGAGAAATTCTGTTGACAGAAAATGATATATTATGGGAATAATATCTTCTTGAAGGAAAAAAAAGGACCTAAGGTACCTTCGATGGTTTCTTATCTGAGGCACTGAGATCTCAATTGTGAAAGATATTTCACTTGGGAGCATGAAAAGAAAGCATCCCAGAGGCTCCAGTGAGTTCAAAAGAAAGGTCACCGGCTGAGACTATCAAGGTGAATGATGCTTGTATGATGCCCAAGGCCCAGGCTGAGGACCAGAGGGACCCGATTTCAAGGATAATGTAAAAGCTTATCCAGTGACCTGGATGTCAGTGGGGACATCAAGTAAATCAGACACAATTAGTTCAGCACCCAGTGCGTGGTGAGGGAATTGAAGGAGAGACAGATGTGTTTGCCGGTGGCCCCGTGGGCAGTAGTTTATGCTGAAGTTTACATTGCAGCATTCCAAGTTCTCTCCTGGAGCCTTCATTACGACTCTGCTGCTGACCTGTGACTGGGATGCTTGACGACTGCAAAGGCAACCTTGGTGAGGGATGCTCTACTTGGTTCAGGCTGGACTCATCGTGAAGTTTCTGTGTTAGAAATAGAAAATATAAGGTCATAACTGTCCCGCTTTTCAGTTAAAGTCATTATAAAGCAGACAGGGTTATTCCACATCACAGCAGGGCTGGAAACCTGTGTCTTTTCATTTCCACCGTGGTATTACTTGCCCGTGCATGCACCACTCAATAAAAACAAAAGTCATAAAGAAACACAGAAGAAGTGTGTTATAAAAGAAGATATCCAAGGGCTGACTGAACATGCTGGCAGATTTTTTCCCGTTGTTGGCTACTAGTGTTGCTGATGTATTTTTTTGTTTGTTTGTTTTAAAAGACATCTATTAGTGTTCCAAAATATTCTAATTTAAACCACACAATATCATTGGGAGGTAGTATATTCAACTTAGGAATGATGAAGCCAGGGCTTTATGAGGTTAAATAATTCTATCCAAAAGACAACGGTAATTACCAAATTATTTTCCAATCGTCGTCTCTTTTCATTACAAAGTCCACGGTGGTCTCCCGAGTATTTAAAACAAGTTTTGCAAATAGATATGTTCTGGCCTTCACCCTACTGCTTCACTAATCAATTCGCCGGAGAACTCTGAATTTGAAATATGACTTCAGAGATATTTATTGATCGAGGAAATGGTTTTCAGGCATTTATACTTTGGCATGGGCCAGTGCTTTCATTGAGTGTCAGCTACTGCCACCTTTGGCCAGTAGTCATTCCCAAGAACATTAATCCACAGAACAATGATTCTGTTTGTACTGCTACGGAGGCATTTTCTGTAATTAACCCAAACCAACAGGCTAATGATTTATAAATGTACAAAAGAGCAAATATAGATCGCCAAACTGGATAGCTAACTGCAGAATCCAGTGGAGACTGATGGTCCAGATGGCAACAGATTTTGTTTGCTTGTTTAACCAACATTTATTTTCTTAGTTTTAGAAGCTGGCAACTTCTGAGGCTCCTCTCTGGCTTGTAGATGGCTGTCTTAAAAGTCGAAATCTTGGGGCTGGGGATTTAGCTCAGTGGTAGAGCGCTTACCTAGGAAGCGCAAGGCCCTGGGTTCGGTCCCCAGCTCCGGAAAAAAAAGAACCAAAAAAAAAAAAAAGTCGAAATCTTTAATGCCCTAATTTCCATTTTTTACTTGTTTATTGGATATCTTATTTATTTACATTCCAAATATAATCCCCTTTCTTCCTTCTCCCATTGCCCCTCCTCCTGCTTCTATGAAGATGCTCCCACTCCTGCCCACCCACTCCCACCGCAACACACTGGCATTCCCCTACACTGGGGAAACGTGACTTCACAGGACCAAGGGCTTCTCCTCCTAATGAACCAGACAATGTCATCCTCTGCTACTTATGTGACTGGAGCCATGGGTCCATCCATGTGTAAAAAATGGTTGGTGGTTTAGTCCCTGGGAGCTCTCGGAGGGGAGGGGAAGGTGTCTTGTTGATTGATGTTGTTGTTCTTCCTGCGTGGTTGCAAACCCCTTTGGCTCCTTCAGTCCTTTCTCTAACTTCTCCATTGTGGTCCAGGTGCTCATTCCCATGCTTAGCTGCAAGCATCCTCATCTGTATCAGTAGGGCTCTGGCAGAGCCTCTCAGGACACATCCATATCAGGCTCCTGTCAGAAAGCACTTCTTGGCATCAGCAAGAGTGACTGGGTTTGGAGGCTACATATGGGATGGATCCTCAGGTGAGGCAGTCTCTGGATGACCTTTTCTTCAGTCTCTGCTCCACTCTTTATCTCCATATTTCCTCCCATGAGTATTTTCTTCTCCCTTCTAAGAAGGAATGAAGCATTCACATTTTGGTCTTCCTTCTTGAGATTCATATAGCCTGTGAATTGTTTCTTGTAGTCCAAGCTTTGGAGCTAATACCCACTTTTTAGTGAGTTCATGCCATGTGTGTTTTTTGTGACTGTTAATTCAGGATGATATTTTCTAGTTCCATCCATTTACCTAAGAAATTTGTGTAGTCATTGTTTTTAATAACTGAGAAATACTCCATTGTGTAAATGTACCACGTGTTCTGTATCCATTCCTCTGTTGAAGGGCATCTGGGTTCTTTCCAGCTTCTGGCTACTATAAATAAGGCTGCGATGAACATAGTGGAGCACGTGTCTTTATTATATGTTGGGGCATCTTTTGGGTATATGCCCAAGAGAGGTATAGCTGGATCCTCAGGTAGTGCAATGTCCAATTTTATGAAGAACCTCCAGACTGATTTCCAGAATGGTTGTACCAGCTTGCAATCCCACCAAAAAAGGAGGAGTGTTCCTCTTACTCCATATCCTCACCAGCATCTGCTGTCACCTGAGTTTCTGATCTCAGCCATTCTCACTGGTGTGAGGTGGAATGTCACGGTGTTTTTGATTTGCATTTCCCTGTTGACTAAGGATGTTGAACATTTCTTTAAGTGCTTTTCATCCATTCAGTATTCCTCAGTTGAGAATTCTTTATTTACTTCTGCACCCAATTTTTTAATATGATTATTTGATTCTTTGGAGTCTAACTTCTTGAGTTTTATGTATGTGAGTGTGAGTGAGTGTGTGTGTGTGTGTGTGTGTGTGTGTGTGTGTGTGTGTGTGTGTGTGTATTAGATATTAGCCCTCTAGCACATGTAGGATTGGTAAAGATCTTTTCCCAATTTGTTTGTTACTGTTTTGTGCTATTGACAGTGTCCTTTGCTTTACAGAAGCTTTGCAGTTTTATGAAGTCCCATTGGTCAATTGTTGATCTTAGAGTATAAGCCATTGGTGTTTTGTTTAGGAAATTTTTCCCTGTGCTTATGTGTTCAAGGCTTTCCCCCAACTTTTCTTCTATTAGTTTCAGTGTATCTAGTTTTATGTGGAGATCTGTGATCCACATGGACTTGAGCTTCTCACAAGGATAAGAATGGTTCAATTTGCCTTCTTCTACATGTTGACCTTCAGTTGAACCAGCACCATTTGTTGAAAATGCTATCTTTTTTCCATTAGATAATTGTAGCTCCTTTGTCAAAAATCAAGTGACCATAGGTGTGTGAGTTCATTTCTGGATCTTCAATTATATTCCATTGATCTACCTGCCTGTCTCTGTACCAATATCATGCAGTTTTTATCACTATTGCTCTGTAATACAGCTTTAGGTCAGGGATTCCCCCAGGAGTTCTTTAATTGTTCAGAACAGTTGCTGCTATCCTGGTTTTTTGTTTGTTTGTTTGTTTGTTGTTGTTGTTCTTGTTTTTTTTTTGTTTTTGTTGTTGTTTTTGTTGTTCCAAATGAATTTTCAAATTGTTCTTTGTAACCCTGAAGAATTGAGTTGAAATTTTGATGTGGACTGCATTGAATCTGTAGATTGCTTTTGGCAAAATGGCCATTTTTACTATATTAATCCTGCCAATCCATGAGCATGGGAGGTCTTTCCATCTTCTGAGGTCTTCTTCAATTTCTTTCTTCAGATACTTGAAGTTCTTGTCATACAAATCTTTCACTTGCTTGGTTAGAGTCACACCAAGGTATTTTATATTATTTATGATTATTGTGAAGGGTATCGTTTCCCTAATTTCTTTCTTAGCCTGTTTATCCTTTGAATAGATTTGTCTGATTTAATTTTATATCCATCCCCTTTCTTGAAGTTGTTTATCAGGTTTAGAAGTTCTCTGGTAGAACTTTTGGGAACTTAAGTATACTATCTTATCATCTGCAAATAGTGATATTTTGACTTCTTCCTTTCCAATATATATCCTTTTGGCCTCTTTTTGTTGTCTAATTGTTTTGGCTAGGACTTCAAATACTATATTGAGTACATAGGGAGAGAGTTGGCATTCTTTTCTAGTCCCTGATTTTAGTGGGATTGCTTCAAGTTTCTCTCCATTTAGTTTGATATTGGCTACTGGTTTGCTGTATTTTGCTTATACTATGTTTAAGTATGGGCCTTGAATTTCTGATCTTTCCAAGACTTTTATCATGAAGGGGTGTTGAATTTTGTCAAATGCTTTCTCAGCATCTAATGAGATGATCATGTGGCTTCTTTTCTTTGAGTTTGTTTATATAGTGGATTACATTGATGAATTTCCATATATTGAATCATCCCTGCATCAGTGGGATGAAGCCTACTTGATCATGGTAAATGATCATTTTAATATGTTCTTGGACTCAGTTTGCCAGAATTTTGTTGAGTATTTTTGCATCAATATTCATGAGGAAAATTGGTCTGAAGTTCTCTTTCTTTGTAGGATCTTTGTGTTGTTTAGGTATAAGAGTAATTGTGGCTTCATAGAACAAATTGTGTTGTGTTTCCTCTGTTTCCATTTTGCAGAATAGTTTCAACAGTATTGGTATTAAATCTTCTATGAGGGTCTGATAGAATTCTGCACTAAACCCATCTGGTCCTGGACTTTTTCTTTTTTCAGTTGGGAGACTTTTAATAACTGCTTCTATTTCTTTAGAAGTTATGGGACTGTTTACATGGTTTATCTGATCCTGATTTAACTTTTGTACATCACATCTGTCTAGAAAATTGTCCATTTCCTCCAAATTTTCCAGTTTTGTTGAATATAGGCCTTTGTAGCAGGATCTGATGATTTTTTAAATTTTCTCAGATTCTTTTGTTCTGTCTCCCTTTTCATTTCTGATTTTGTTACTTTGGATACTCTCTTTGTGCCCTCAGGTTAGTCTGGCTAAGCGTTTATCTATCTTGTTGATTTTCTCAAAGAACCAGATCTTGGTTTTGTTGATTCTTTGTATAGTTCTTTTTGTTTCTACTTGGTTGATTTCAGCCCTGAATTTGATTATTTCCTGCCATCTACTCCTCTTGGCCTGTTTTGTGACCAATTATATGGTCAAATTTGGAGAGAATATCATGAGGTACTGGGAAGAAGGTACATTCTTTTGTTTTAGGCTAAAATGTTCTATAGATGTCTATTGAATCCATTTGGTTCATAATTTCTGTTAGTTTCTCTATGTCTCTGTTTAGTTTCTGTTTCTATGATCTGTCCTTTGATGAAAGTGGGATGTTCAAGTCTCCCACTATCATTTTGTGTGGTGCAATGTATGCTTTGAGCTTTAGTAAAGTTTCATTTATGAATGTGGGTGCCCTTGCATTTGGAGCTTTGAAAAAAAAATTCCAGCCTTTACTCTGAGGGAGTGTCTGTATTTGTCACTGAGGTGCATTTTCTGTATGCAGCAAAATGCTGGGTCCTGTTAATATGTCCAGTCTGTGAGTCTATGTCTTTTTATTGAGGAATTGAATCCATCGAGGTTAAAAGACATTAAGGAATAGTGATTGTTATTTACTGTTATTTTTATTGTTAGAGGTGCAACTATGTTTGTGTGGCTCTCTTCTTTTGGGTTCGTTGAAAGATTACTTTCTTGCTTTTTGTAGGATGTAATTTCCATCCTTGTGTTGGAGTTTTCCATCTATTATCCTTTGTACAGCTGGATTTGTGTAAAGATATTACGTAAATTTGGTTTTGTCACGGAATATCTTAGTTTCTCCCTTTATGTTAATTCAGAGTTTTGCTGTTTATAGTAACCTGGGCTGGCATTTGTGTCCTCTTAGGGTCTGTATGACATCTGTTCAGGATCT
Source organism: Rattus norvegicus (assembly GCF_021556685.1). Lineage (NCBI taxonomy): Eukaryota > Metazoa > Chordata > Mammalia > Rodentia > Muridae > Rattus > Rattus norvegicus. The sequence goes on from NC_141538.1 coordinate 72,069,291, forward strand.
TACAGTTTTCATAGTCTCTGGTGAGAAGACTGGTGTAATTCTTATAGATCTGCCTTTATATGTTACTTGACCCTTTTCCCTTATTGTTTTTAATATTCTTTGTTTTGTGCATTTGAAGTTGATTATTATGTGATGGGAGAAATTTCTTTTCTGGTCCAATCTATTTGGAGTTCCGTGGACTTCTTGTATGTTCATGGGCATCTCTTTCTTTAGGTTAGGAAAGTTTTCTTCTATAATTTTGTTGAAGATATTAACTGGCCCTTTAAGTTAGGAATCTTTGTTCTCTTGTCTACCTATTATCCTTAGGTTTGGTCTTCTCATTGTGTCCTGGATTTTCTGAATGTTCTGGGTTAGGGAGCTTTTTTTTGTTTAACATTTTCTTTGACTATGGTGCCATTGTTTGCTATGGTATCTTCTGCCCCTGAGATTCTCCCTTCCATCTCTTGTAATCTGTGGGTAATGCTTCAGTCTATGACTCCTGATCTCTTTCCTAGATTTTCTATATCCAGGCTTGTCTCTCTTTGTGATTTCTTTATTTTTTCTATTTCCATTTTTAGATCCTGGATGATTTTGTTCAGTTCCTTCACCCGTTTGATTGTGTTTTCCTATAAGTCTTTAAAGGATTTTTGTGTTCCTTTTAAGGGCTTCTACCTGTTTACCTGTGTTGTCCTGTATTTCTTTAAGGGAGTTCTTTAGGTCCTTCTTAAAGTCCTCTATTATCATCATGAGTTGTGATTTTAAATCCAAGTCTTGCTTTTCTGGTGTGTTAGGATATCCAGTACTTTCTGTGGTGGTTGAACTGGGTTCTGTAATGCCAACTAGTCTTGGTTCCTGTTGCTTACCTTCTTGTGCTTGACTCTTACTACCTGTTTATCTCTAATCTCAGTTGGTCTTGCTCTCTCTCACTGGAGCTCAACTCTCCTGTGTGTCTGTGAGCTTGTGATCTTAGGAGTGAGAGTGCACTTCTTAGACCAGCTCTCTGTAGGCAGCTTTGCATCTGGAGGACTGTGGGACAGCCTTAGCTCTGGGCACAGATGGAGACCAGAAGAGGCCTCATTTCCTTTTCTAAATTTATTTTTTAAATTATTATTTAACAATTTGACACATATATTTGTTGTATTTTGGTGGGGTTTTTTGACCCATATTGTTCTTTGTTTTTATCCCCCTTCCATTGCCACTGAACCCCTTCTTCCCAGCAAGTCTTCTTCCTATTATCCAGTCATTTTATTAATTTCCCTTATTCCTAATGTTGTATATACATTGAACTTAATTAGGGTTGTCTAGTCAGGCAGTGGTGAAATACACTTTTAATCCCATTACCTGGGAGGCCAAGGCAGGAGGGTCTCTCTGATATCAAAGCCAGCCTGGTCTATATACTGAGTTCTAGGACATACAGGTTACTGTCTTGAAGTAAAGCAAAGACAACAGTTAGTTTTGCTTGCGTGAGATGATGGGTATTCTTTCTTGGAGTACAGACAACTTCAGAGTGCCAGAGCACTGAAGAAAATGTCCCCTCCCCCAGCAACTGTTACCTGCTCATAACTCATTCAGGAATAGTGAGGCTTCCTATGCCACTCCCTCACCATTATTGACAGGCTCAGACTCTTTCTGGTTTGTAGATCACCCCATGTGCTGTGAGTTCATGAGTACAATGGGTATCCGTGGCCTGTCTAGTACACAGTGTTTCTCTTCCTCTGGCTTTTATCTCCTTTTCATCCCACTTCTTTGGTGTTCCTTGATTCTTTTTTTTTTTCAAGTTAATGGAAACAAGTCTTTATTAAGTAACTTTTAATATCAGAAAAATAAAACTCTTATAATTCTCTTTACAGCAAATATCAGTGCTTTGTGTTCCTTGATTCTTAAAGGGTGCCATAAAGTCATCTAGTTTGGGGGCAAATGCATCAGAAGGATTTACTCTCAGCAGTCTGACCCACTCCAAATGCATTCATCATTGTTTGCTGCATAGAGAAGTTTCTCTCACCAAGGAGAGCTTGTGCATGTGTTCTTCATGTGTGTGCGTGTGTATGTGTGTGGTTTGTGTGTGTGTGTAGGTAGGAGGGGGTGAGTGCGGTAGCCTGAGGGCGCCACAAGAGGACATTGGATCCCGTGGAACTGAAACTGGAGTTATGAGCCAGTTGTGAGTGTTGGGAGCTGAACTCAAGGCTTCTAAAAAGAACAGTTTCCCAGATGCATGCTTCTTAAGATGAATGTTGACTTTGACGACATTGTTCTTTTCACTCTGAAGGAAGGCATTTCATGGGAAACGTGAGATTATTCCACTCACTTTGTTATCCGAGTCATGCTGTTTGTAAAAATATTAGTTGATGAATAAAACTGTTAATACTCAGTTTGATGTAACTTGGTGCCCATAGTTTGTATGTGTAGCCTGTGAAGACGTAGAAAATCTTTTTTGTTGAATTTCAAGTAAACAACTCAGTAGCATTATTAAGTATGACTCCACGGACAGCATTCCAGAGCTCACTATAGAACTGAAAATCTTTATCCTTTGCTCATCCTCTCCCGTTTTCCTTAATTCCTCACTCTTATCAACCATTGTTCCCACTGAACTTGCATGAGATCTTGGAGTTTAGGATCCATATCAATGAATTACACAGAATAATCTTAGTCTGCTTATTTACTTAGCATAGTATTCCCAAGACTCACTGAAGGTCTCACAAATGGCATAATTATGTTTTTATGGCTGGATAATATTTATCATTATTTCTAATATTTATATTTCTCCTCTCTCTACCCCCCCATTTTATCTTTATCCATCCATCCATCTGTCCTTGAAGACTTACACTGATTCACATTTCTTATTTAATTGTGGATCATTCTGCAATCACAGAGCAAAGTGCAATTACTTCTTTGAGATACTGATTTCATTTTTTAAAAAATAAATATCCCAAAGTGGGACTGCAGGGTTTGTTTATCAATGCTTTTTTTAGTTTCCAATGAACCTTTGTATTGTTTTCTAGCTATTACCATTTATCATCCACTAACATGTTAAAGGAATCCCTCATCAATGCTCTTTTCTTTCCTTTTAAATTGACTTACAGAGTAACAAGTTTCTGTGTGGCAAGTTTATACAGTTTCTATGTTGGTAGGTTTTTTTTTTTTTTTTTTTTGGAAGTAAGAGTTTTCAATGTCTAAGTGCCTGTTGTAGGTACATAAATATTCAACTGGGACATAACTACATGCCCAATTAAATTCATTACATATATCAATCACCTGGTGAGGATTATGATTAAATGGCTATATCCTTGCTAGCTGTACAAAACATTTGTCAAGCTTTCTGAGTAGATGGCTATTCCAACTAAGTAGATGGTAAACTAGTGCTGGACCCTAATTTTTAAAAGTACTTTCCCATCTCTGTGACCCCCATTTTCTTCCAGCATCCCCCTTTTCTACTTTGTTCTATTGACTTTCCCATTTCTCTCTCAGTGCTTGCTTTTTCCAGGCTCATGGCCTTTTTTCTGGACTTAACCCACATTTTCTCCCAGCTAGATATGCCTATTAAACAGTCCCAGATGCTAAGCTCTACACATGAGAGGACATGCTATTTGTCTGTCTGATCTTAGGTTACCTTCTTAATATAATGTTTCCGGTTCCTTCATTTTTTTTCCCACTGCAGATTAAAATTTCACCACGTATGTCATCTTTTGTGTGCTTGCTCATGGCCATCCTAAAGGGTGAGATGTTACACCATTGTGGCTTTGATTTCCACTTTCTTGATGGCTATTGGCAGTGAGGATCTTTTCACACATGTGTTTGTATGGCTTTTTAAAAAAAATACCTAAAATACAGTAAACCAGTGGGGAAAACAGTCCAAAATTATTATATACTCACACATGTGCAATCCTCTAACCCCACACGCACTGGTGAGAAGTCAAAGTCACCTTGAAAAACAAGTCACATGGAAACTCAGGAGGGAAGTGGCATCGTTTTAGAGTATGGAAGACACAGGGCTTTTGCCTTGGATTTAACAGGATTGTGTTGACTTTCCTATCTACTTCCCTGTATCTTCGCACTTACTTTATCAGACTGTGTAAGTAAGGCTGAAATTCCTTTGGCTCAGCAGAGTAGCAGCTTAGTCCTTGCTTACGACGTGATGTACTGGTATTGGAACAGTGCTAATCAGAAGAGCAGCCTGAAGTTCTGCCGTCTATGCTTGCACTATCAAGAACCCCGTCTCGTTCATGTTTACTGCAGAAAACGGCATGTTTCTATTTGCCCTTTTGTTGTTTTACTGACCAGACTGCAGACAAGTCTTCACCCAGGGCAATAGAGTTCATATCAATTCTATTTCCTAATATAAAGGTTCAAAAAAATATTGTGAGCAGGGTGTCTCTGTCTTAGTCAAATGTGATGTGTGTGTTTGTGTGTGTGTGTGTGTGTGTGTGTGTGTGTATGTGTGTGTGTGTGTGTGTGTATGTGTCTGTGATCGTGCTTGACAGTACATGAAAGTGTAGAAACTAGAGGTTGACCTTGGTGTATTTCTCTCACTCTCTAGCTTATTCCTTCAGACAGCCTCTTTCACTGAACCTGGACCTCACTGTTTTGGAGAACAGACTGCACCACTACACTTGGCTTCCACATGGGTGCCAGGAGACCTGAACTGAGGTGTTTGTGCCTTTAAAGCAAGCACTTTACCCACTGGGCCATGTCTCTAGCCCCCTTAGTGCATTTTTTTGACAGAATTGTGAGAAATGACTTTAGGGTGAAATGAAGTGCATGTCTGCAGGTCAAAAATGGCAAAGTATCAACAGCCTTATAGAGCTCAGCAAAACTCCTAAACGCATTATCTAATAATAGCTTTGCTGTTGTAACACTGCTCCTGGGAACAGAAAGACCACACATGAGGAAGAACAAACCTGTATATCAATAATAGCAACTCAATGGAGCCGATATATGTTCTGGTGTGATATAAATCATGCAGTCACTGCTGCGTTAATTTAAAGAGGTTAATTTCAAAGAGGAAGCTGTGTTTGGGGCTTGTATTTCAGAGGTTTCAACCCACGTTTGCTTGGTCTCAGGTTTCTGAGTCTGTGGTGAAGCAGGGTGGTGGGAAGCAGATCACTGCATGACATCCAAGAAGCAGAAAAGGCCACAGAGACCTGTGTTAGTATTTACCAACCCCTGGGATACAGCCACAGTGATTTCCTCTGATTAGGCCCCACCTCCAAAGATGTCAATCCCCAAATGTTACCATCAAATTTATGAATCCATCAGCAAATTAACCCATAGATTAGGCCAGAGCCCAAGATGTATTCTCTTCTCAATAAGTGGTATATTAGCAGAGGACAAAGATTCAACCCAAGAGCCTTCTAATGAGAAACTTTATGGCCAATCCATAAAAGATGCAGACAGAAAGAAAATGTGAAGGATAGGAGAATGGATTGTTTATTGCAGTTGACCATCATGAAGAGGAAGTTACTAACACCAAGACAAAGGAATGACTGCAAGTGTCAGGAGTGAAAGAAAATGGTCATGTTTAGAGAACCCAGGAGGGCAGGGTACCTCAAAGAAAGGCTACCTTGACATATTGTCAATATATGAAAGCATAGACTTAGAGAGAACTCTGTCTTTTCCCTTTCTGCAGAAGACAGCTTGAAGCTATGCCAGGGAAGGCCTGGTGGGGTGGGATCAGCTCTGTCTCCAGGGAAAGAAGTGATTACCCTGCAGGAGGTACTAAGTATTTTAAAGAAGGGAATTCCTTTTGCAGTGATGAGTTTCTTTACATGTTGCATTGTAAAATTTTTCAATCTTACAGCAATCAACTGGTATAAAAAAATCTACAGAAGACTTGTAAACATATAAGACAGCTCTGCCGCTAGTACTGAGCTAAATGGCTATAGGACAAAGTATTTACCACAGCTCTACCATGTCCCCCTGAACTAGACATCTTGATATCTTTTAAAGGTCTTGTTCTGTGTAAAATGAAACATTACTTTAAAATCATAATACTGTGATGGGATCACCAAGATTGTGGGGTCCAGACTTTCCTGTTAGAGAATTTTCTTACCATCTAATAATCTTAAAAGTAGTCTTACACTTATAAATGAGGGTGCAGAGAAACAACCAAGCTAGACCACTCCAAGGGTAGGAAGAAAGGTCTATTTGGGCTCAAACCGTCAAGACCACGTCTTGGTGGACAGAGAGAAGCAAAATGGCAGAAAAGCAAATGAATTTTCTAAGGCAGGGAGCATGGGGGTCTCGGAGCTGACACAACCTATTCAGATGAATCAAGAACCAGATATCCTTGCCTGGGGTAGTTGACATTTGGTGTGATTGTCCTTACCTGGAGTAGTTAGTTGATTTTTGGGAGGATTAAGGAGGTTCCTAGTAAATAAAAACTCATCTTAAGAGATTACTGAGGAACGCCAAATTGAGGCTTCTATTATATGATAACCCTCAATCCTCCCAGTGGCAGTCCTTCAGTATACCTGGCCAGAGTCTTTCTGTTTAGCACATTGTCACCATCATTGGAATTTTGTGGAGCCTACATTGGATCTACCAGTCCTGAGTTGGAGCAGCTGCTTGAGCATCTGTTTATTCTCATGAAGTATCATTGCATTTGAAAAAGGGAAAGAGTTTTGTTGCCTTTTGCATACTTGTCACTAACAAGGCCAAAACTTATCCCACCCCATCCCCAAAATGAAGGAGGTAGAGGAGAAGGAAGAGAAGAGTGGTATATAATGACAAATAGTGGGTTTTTTGCTTGTTTGTTTGCGTTTTGCTGGTAAGGTAAAATGTCTATTAACATAGACATACAGCTGAGCACAATGGGGTTTGTGATAATTACTATGACTGCTTCAATTGTCTAACTTCTTGGTTCACAGAAGGTCACTCACGTGATCTGAAAATGAATCCCTCTGCTGACTTCCTTTGTGGAGGAGTGTGGTAGCAGGAATGACACAGTGACATTTTTCTTTGCCAGTTTTCTGGTTTCAGTTGCAACAGGGGCACTGGTATCGAGATACTGAACCAGGGTTCACTGGTGTGCACCATAAATTGGGGTGCAGGGATACTATGGAGTGAAATTATGTGTGGTGGCACAGGTCTGGTTTCATTTCAGTCTGCATGCAAATGCTTTCTGTGAAGACAGGTTTAGAGTTTTCAAGCAAGTTCTATCTAGCTTGTAAAATGTAAAAACTCTCAATGTTTGATAATTGTATGGAATATAGTCATGATTTAGGGGATCACTAATTTAGCAACATTTTTTTAAAAGTAAATTAAATCAAGGATCCCCTCAATCATATTCCAGTCGCTCTTCAAATTCTAAGTAGCTTATGGGAACTACGTGTCTTCACACCATAAGAAATAATACACTGTCATCTTTACTAAAGGGACCAAGGAGTCCAGTGTAATATAGGTAAGTACTTCATTTTATTCAGATATTTACTTAGAGACTAGGGCATCCAGTGTAACATATATGAGTGCTTCAATTTCATATGTTTGTTTGCTTATTTTGACACCCAATCTCTTGTAGCCCAAGCTGTACCTGAACTCACTTGGTAGTTGAGGATGACATTGGACACATATTCTTTCTGTCTCCACCCCCCAGTGCCATCATCCCCAGTGTACGTGGTAGTGAGGATCAATCCCAAGCCTCTTTGTATGCTAAAGCAAGAACTCTAGTGACCAAGCTATATTCTCAGCTCCTGTATGCTTCTTTACGCTGTGGATTCCCCACACAATCATAATGCCCATAAGAAGATGGAAATTTTTCTATGGAACCATGGGTCAGGCCATGGATAGTCTTAGGGTAATGGTTTAGTCCCTGGGAGGTCTAGCTGGTTGGCATTGTTGTTCTTATGAGGTTGCAAGCCCCTTCAGCTCTCTATCCTTTTTCTAATTCCTCCAACATGGGTCCTGTTCTCAGTTCAATGGTTTGCTGCTAGCATTTGCCTCTGTATTTGACATGTTCTGGCTGTGCCTCTCAGGAGACATCTGTATCCGGCTCCTGTCAGCATGCACTTTTTAGCTTCATCCATCTTATCTAGTTTTGGTGGATGTATATATATGAGCCACATGTGGGGCAGGCTCTGAATAGCCCTTCCTTCAATCTCTGCTCCAAAATTTGCCTCCTTATCCCCTCCTATGAATATTTTTGTTCCCCCTTTTAAGAAGGAGTGAAATATCTGCACTTTGGTCATCCTTCTTCTTGAGCTTCGTGTGGTCTGTGGATTGTATCTTGTGTAACTCTAGCTTTTGAGCTAATATCCACTTATCAGTGAGTGCATACTATGTGTTTTTCTGTGATTGGGTTACCGCACTCAGGATGATATTTTCTATTTCAATTCATTTCCCTATGAATTTCATGAAGTCATTGTTTTTGATAGCTGAGTAGTACTCCAGTGTGTAGATGTACCACATTTTCTGCATCCATTGCTCTGGGTTCTTTCCAGCTTCTGGCTATTATAAATAAGGTTGCTATGAACATAGTGGAGCATGTGTCTTTATTATATGTTGGAGTATCTTTTGGGTATATGCACAGGAGAGGTATAGTTGGGTCCTTAGGTAGTGCAATGTTCAATTTTCTGAGGAACCTCCAAACTGATTTCTAGAGTGGTTGTACCACTTTGCAACCCCACCAATATTGCAGAAGTGTTCCTTTTTCTCCACATTCTCAGCAGCATCTGTTGTCACCTGAGTTTTTTTATCTTAGTCATTCTGACTGGTGTGAGTTGGAATCTCAGGGTTGTTTTGATTTGCATTTCCCTGATGACTAAGTATGTTTAGCATTTCTTTAGGTAACTTCACAGCCATTTGAAATTCCCGAGTTAAGAATTCTTTGTTTAGCTCTGTACAATGGTTATTTGGCTCTCTGGAGTCTAATTTCTTGAGTTCTTTGTATATTTTGGATATTAACCCTCTATTAGTTGTAGGATTTGTAAAGATCTTTTCCCAATCTGTCGGTTGCCATTTTGTACTGATGACAGTGTCCTGTGCCTTACAGAAACTTTGCAATTTTATGAGGTTCCTTTGTCAATTCTTTGTCTTAGAGCACAAGCCATCAGTGTTTTGTTCAGGAAATTTTCCCCAGTGCCCATGTGGATCTAGATTCTTCCCCACTTTTTCTTCTATTAGTTTGAGTGTATCTGGTTTGATGTGGAGGTCCTTGATCCACTTGGACTTAAGCTTTGTACAGGGCTATAAAAATGGATCGATTTACATTCTTCTACATGCTGACCTCCAGTTGAACCAGCACCATTTGTTGAAAATACTATATTTTTTCATTGGATGGTTTTAGCTCCTTTGTCAAAGATTAAGTGACCATAGATATATGAGTTCATTTCTGGATCTTTAGTTCTATTCCACTAATCTATGTGCCTGTCTATATACCAATACCATACAGTTTTTATGACTATTGCTCTGTAATACTGCTTGAGGTCAGGGATGGTGATTCCCCCAGAAGTTCTTTTATTGTTGAGTATAGTTTTCGATATCCTGGGTTTTTCCTTTTTCATTCCAAATGAATTTTCAAATTTCTCTTTTTAACTCTGAAGAATTGTGTTGGAATTTTGATGGGGTTTGCATTGAATCTATAGATTGCTTTTGGCAAAATGGCCATTTTTACTAAATTAATCCTGCCAATCCATGAGCACGGGAAGTCTTCCTATCTTCTGAGATCTTCTTTAATTTCTTTCTTCAGAAACTTAAAGTTCTCACCATACAGACCTTTCACTCCCTTGGTTAGAGTCACACCGAGGTATTTTTTGTCTCCACCCACCGATTCCCTCAGAGAGTGTACTCTTCACATCCCAGTTTTCATTCCCCTGCTTAGTTCATTTGCCAGCTGACCTGTATGTTCCAGGCCATGGGTAAGGTGTAGAGAGCACATGCAAGTAAGACATGTTCCTTGTATTAGATATTTTTTTTACATCAAGTGAAGAGGGAGAAGAGGCATTCTGGATTCAAGGGCGGTTTGTGCAAAACCTGGAATTTAGGGACAGGAGTTGCATCCTCAAAACACCAAGATAACACTGTCTGGCTGTCTGAACCACAGAAATTAAGGCAGAGGAACATTGTTCCAAGGCAATTAGGAAACATGCTGTCAGCTTCCTGGGAAAAGAGAGCTTGTCCTTTTTCTAGGCACTTGAGCCCCAATCCTAAACAGTCCTTTACTTAGTTCCTAACCTAATTAGCCTTTGGTATCTCAGGGGAGAAAAGTCATTTCTTTTGCACCAACAAACAATTTCTGTAGTCAATTAACTTACTTATGGAAAGACAATGCATACTTAATTACACAAAATATAGGCCACATTCAATTAATTAATTGTTGAAGCAAATATTTGGAGAGATACACAGTATATCTAGGACATGTAATCATCAGGCCACAGTGTTACGGGTCGAATGAGTTGTTTAAATATCACTTCTCACTTTTAAATGAGAATAGCTATTCCTATCTCACAAGAAAGTTTTGAAAATTTCCATAATTCTAAAGCATGTCCGTTGGTTGTCTTTTTAGTTTTATGCCTCCCTCTAAGATCTGCTGTGCCCCAGAGCATATGTCTAACCATGACATTGCCAAGACTCCCTTGTCTGTCTAATTTCTCTGGTTCTGGCACCCTAATGTCCTAGGCTTAGTCACCTGTGCTCCATAGAACAATTAAAGATACAATTAGTAGTGAAAAGCAGAAAGAAGAGAATTCTGCAGTGTGGCCACATTGGGGAAAGGAAAACTAGAGTGCAGTGATCTCCACGTCCATCTTCCAAATTCTGCTGTGAGGTTTAGGTTTAAACAAATGGCAAGAGGTATGCATCACATGGCCATCCTGATTAATGTGTGGTCTGCCTATTACAGACCTATCCATCATTTCTGGACTATATTTCCTCCTGCAAGGTGTTCTGAAAAGTTATCAGAAGTGTGAGCTTTAAAATTCTACAAGACAACTGCAATATCTCTGTCCCATATCTTATCACCTATTGATTCTATTTTCTTGTTGAGATTATCCTGGTCCTTGGTGTAATGGGTGAGTTTTTTTGAAGCCTGAGCATTTTGTACTCTATGTTATAAGAAATCCTATGACAAGGGCAGGGCTGTCTTACTGCTGGGGAATGATTGAGGCTTTCTCTGTGAGACTATTACTGATCCCACCATGTCTGGGAGAAAAATGGACACTGTATTTCTGATTCTCCTGTGGTGAGAGCAAGGGAGAATGAGGATGGCATTGCAAACCCTGGGTGATGGGACTCCACCTTGTCTGATACCAGTAGTGAAGGAAAAAGCTGCCTTGTTGCCACCAAGCCAGGGATGAGACAGCAGGATTTCCACATGGCCTCCAGTGATGTGATTAAGTAAGGGTAGCTCATGGCTACTGGGTAGGGATACAATCTCATATCCCCATTTAGTCTTCCTTCTTTGATGCTATCTTGGCTACACTGGAGGACTGAAAAGCTCCTTGGCAACCTTGTGAATGTATAGCTATAGCTTACACTTTCAGCTGGCCTCTGAATGGGAGGGGGATGGTTCTAATTCTTCTGCGTCTCACGATACATGGTTTATGTGTCTTGACCTGGAGTCTTTATTATTTGCTGTCATTGGTGTTACCAGATTTCCAAATTCATGATACTAGATATAAAGTCACCATTCTTTTGTTCTTTGAGTCTTGTGGTCTCTAGCAGATCTGCATTTTTCTGTTGACTTTTCAGTCTAATGTTTTTTTTATACATAACACACAGGGGTTTACATGGTTAGTAATAAGAAATAATATAAGTAATAAGAAAGAAATAAGAAGATACATTTACCATGTTGACCAATGTTACTTTGGATGGGGAAAAATGTTTGTTGCCTGGATATAAGGTCTGAATAAACTCATATTATTTTCTCTCCAAATTGAATTTAGCTATCTTCTCAGGCAGAGAACAGCTAGAATAATCTAGGTCTTCTAGAGAGAAGGGAATGGGTGTGTATGACCTTAGTGGCAGCAAGTATTGGAGAAGGATGGCAGCTTCCTCTTGGTGACATTCTTTCGTTGTTAAGACCTTCTTTCTGTAAGCGCCATGAGCAAAGGGGAGGAAGGCAGAGAGTTTGTTCTAGTATGTTGAAGGAAGAAATAGCTCCTAGTTAGGAGTTGGCTGAAGGACTCATGGGAGGATTGTTGTTCTACAGTCAGCAACTGGAGGATAAAGATTTCATTTGCCTACTGCCTCAATTAGAAAGCACTCTTTAGAAGTCCCAGTTCTTAAAAGTCACAGTGAGCGGATGGCTAGCCAAACTGTGCTGGAAATTGTCCATTCAGTTCTGATGAAGATTTAAAATTGTGTAGCTTGGTTTTAGACAATTTTTCTAGTGCACAATTAAAATGTCCTTCCCTACCACTCCCACTTAACTGGGGGCCTTGAAGCACTATTCATGAGCTATTTTGTGCCTCTCCTTTCAGGGGCTGATTCTCTTCAGAATATTAAAGGAATAGTAGGGAACCTGTCCTTCTCTTCAGATAGGCTAGTCAGACACACCAGTGGGCTCAGCTATTGGCAGCAACAATTAAAACGAAAAGGACTAAAGAGGGACTCTCTTACTGGGGAAAAAAACAGGTTAAAGAAGCTGCCTGCAGATTAGCACTGCAGAAGTCTCCAAGGCAGCCTGATGATCTTCCTCCAGCACTGAGGTTTAAATGGGTATGTTTTAGGTGAGAAAGTACACATTTCAAATCCTGTCAATAAAGTGAAGTTCTCTTAAAAAAAATAACTAGATAATAATTATACTCAAATGAAGGGATTGAACTGATGAGTTGGCTGTCTAATTTTCTTTTAAAAAATACACTTTTTTGTGTGTATTTTTACATCACAAATGAGCCCAATCAACACACACCCCCACCCTAGAAAGGAAAAAAATGTTGGGGAAGTTGTAGTGTGTCACAGTGTATCCCACAGTATACCCTTCTATCCACACTTCTTTGCTTGCAAATGTTCATTGCAATGAGTCATTGGTTTGATTCGAGGCCTCTGGCTTCTGCTACATTATCAATACCAGAACTCCTCTTGGAAATCCTGTGGTTCCCTTGTGTCATGGCGATGTTGTAGTTTTGGAATTGTAGGGCCAGCCCCTTCGAGCACTCAAGCACCTCATCAATGGGGTAGATACTGGGGCAGGCCAATTCAAAGCCCTGACTCTGACCTGGTCAACTCCGTCAGTTCTCCTGCTCCCATACCCTCAGTGTTGGCTTGTCCATGCTCAAGCCTTAGGGCCAACTCTACTATGCTGCCCAGGGAGAGGTGCCAGGTCATGTGCAGAGTACTACAGCTGGCTTGAGGTAGGGGTCAGCTTTCCTGCTCTCATGCTTTCCAGGGCTCCCCCAGCCTACCCAGGAGATGGGTAGGGCCAGTTTTGCATAGCTTGCAGATGTCGACATGTCCCTGGGTGGCAGCCTAGACCAGCACATCTGCCTGGCCTTTGATGGTAATGGACCCTGGCTGCCTCAGGGCCAAGGACCCAGATATGGCCCCTGGTGGCATCACAGGCAAGGACTCCACCATGGTCCCAGATGGCATCACTGGCTCCCCACATCAGAGTGTTCCTCATTACCTTTGAGTCTTCAGTTTGCCTCTTTTTGTTGTGTCCATATCCTTCCCTTTTGGCTTCCATTTATCTGCTACTTACTTGCTTCTCTTAGTGGTGCCCAGGTTTTCTGAGTATCTGAGATCATCTGAGGAGTGGTCTCAATAGTGCTCTGCCCCATTTGTGCTTTATGGCTTCGATCAGAGGTATTCTCAGGCATGGTTTCACCCCTATCGTCTTCAGACCTTTGAGATGCTGTACTGGTGGTCATCTCGGGCTAACTCCCTATCCAGACCCAATGGCACAGGACTGATGGTCATCTTGGGCTCACTCTGGTGGTGGTCATTTAGTCTCTCATTTGTTCCCCTTGTATTTGCATAGCACTGCACTGGAGGGCATGTCAGGCTTGCTTTTCTCAGGGAGTGTTAGCCTACTAATTATGCAGATGTTCACAGGTCAGGGCACTGAGTGTAGACATATCTTCTCCCCTCTCTACCACCTTCTGATGCACACGTGACACAGCCGTACCTGCAATCCCTCTAGGAGCAGATAGAAGTAATTTTAATTGACTTTTTCATACACTGTGGTTTGAACATGCTTCTCCTCTCCCTCAACTCCTTTCAGATCCTCCCCACCACTCTCTACTTTCCTCATCCAACTTCTTGATGTCTTCTTTCTCTCTCTCTCTCTCTCTCTCTCTCTCTCTCTCTCTCTCTCTCTCTCTCCTTCCCTCCTTCTCTCTGTCTCTCTCTTGCTGCCTCTGTCTTTCTATCTGTCTCCCCGAAATAAAACAAGGATAAAGGTCTTGTGTATGTGGCCACAGTCTGTGTGACTTCATATGTGCATCATATGTTGTGTCTGAAAGACCCCATTCTTTGGAGTTATCCATCATGGCTTGATCTTGCAATTGTTCTGTTTGTCTCTTTTGCATAGATCCCTTAGCCCTGAGAGAGGGGCTTTAATGAAGACATCCCATTTAGGACTGAGTACTCCAAAGTCTTCACTCTCAGCACACTGCCCAGTGTAAAGTCTCTGTTAGTTCCCATCTACTGCAAGAGAAAGAGCCTCTGACGTGGTTTGAGCAAGGCACTGGTCTATAAGTATAGCAACATGTCATTAGAAGCCATTTTGTTGCTATGTCTCTTTAGTAGAATAAGAGTATGAGGGTTTTTCCTAAGACCATAACTTATCTAGTCTCAAGTTCTTGACCACTTAGCAGTATCAAGCACTGGCTCCATCTTTTGGAGTGGGCCTTAAATTCAAATGTAAAAAGGGGTTGGTTACTCACATTACATCTGTACCATTATCACACCAGTTTATCTTGCAGGCAGGACATTGTTGTAGGTTTTAGGGTTTATAGCTGGGTGACACTGATGATTACTGAAAGGTAGCATGCAGTGTAACTTCCAGTACCATGAATGCTAGTCAGTAGGTGGTGAAACTTCTAGTTAGGCACCAGCTACCTTCTCCATGTTCAATGATATAATTAAGTGTTGGTAATAGCCTTAGGCCCTAAGGTCCTAATCATCAAGTTGTGGAAAAAAGCCAATAGCTTTGGCAATAAATAACCTGTGATGTTTGTGGGGCAGAGTTCCATAGTGGAATACTCAAGGATAACTCCAATCTATGTTTTTATGATGACCTTTAACATGCTTTCAGGAAACCCACACTGAATTTCTACAATCATCTTTTCTATTTGAATTCATATTTATGTAAAGATTGTATGTGTTATTAACAAACTGAGCCAAGATCCTATATAATGGGTAAAACTTTTGTGTGATAGTTTGCTTTAGAAGCTCAGTAGATGTGACAGACCAGATTGTCTTTGCCTGACTGAAGAATCTTCTCAGGTCTGTGATGGTCATCAATGGTAGTGTTGCTGAATAAATGTAAAAACTCACAAATTACTTTCTGTCGGAATAAAAAAAAAATCAATATTTCAGGCTTTAAAACTCCTGACAGTGACAAACAGCTTGGTTTTTCTTTGAAGCAGCAAAACTGTGAAAATTATTTTAAAAATTTATTATTATCTAAAATTCTCACATTGAAGCCTTAGTCACTAAATATAACACCCCATTTTACACCATATGTTGATTTCAACAATGTTTTACTACTCTTTGATTACTTAATTTATGCAATTTCTTTGCAAAACAGCTAATTGAGTCACAAACACACAAAACTAAATATTTTTGAAGTAAATATGTAATAGAAATAAATATGAAGTAATTATTACTAAATATTACTGGAGTAAATACGTAATAAAAATAAATAAAATGAAAAGTTGAAATTTGCTATCATTCAATTCCTAACTTCTCTGAAATAATTTCTTTCTCTGACTATAATTAGTGTTAATATTATCTGTCTCCTCACTTATATATAAAAGTATATATTATGTATGTATATTCATATATGCTTGTTCAAACTATAAAAATGTTGCTATAATACATTGTGGTATAAACTTGTTTTTGAAATAGTACACAGAAATATTTTAAATAATTAATGGTTACTTAATAGACAAAACATGTCTTCGCTAATGTCCACTTAAGTGTCCTTTTATTGTTGTTGATTGGTTGATTTATATAATGAGTTCACAAATTCCCTATTATGTACTTTTTCTCTGTTTGGCACAGGATGAGGATAAAACAAATATATTTTTCAGACCTCCAAGAGGAGGAACAGAAAACAAAGTTAATCTACTTCTGTTAAATGTTAGGAAGTAAAAAGGAAGAGACAGAGAATAGTGAGAGATCTGAAGTTACACGGAGTGCTCAGTAAAACCTCGATTAGAGTAAATATTTGAGATACAAACACACAGATCCTTTATCAGAAACACGGAGGATGGAGCTTCTCTGACAGGGGGTAGCATCTACAATGTCCCATGAGAGAAGCCTGTGGAGTTCAAAAAGATGGAACCAAGCCAGCAGCATGAGGTGCTAAGACGGGCACGGAGAGCTATGAGCTCCTGCAAGGAACTCTAACCTTACCCTCCATGGACCTGAAGTAGAAGGTGACATAACACAATGTCCAGCTGTATGGAGAACTATCCAAAAGGAGGTTGAGAAGGTAAAGCAAGAATTGTGTCTGCGTCTAAGTGAGACATGAACATGAACTGGCTTAGTGATGATGGCAACTGACAGAGAGAAATGGATGAATATTACATGTATTTTTGGGTTAAAGCCTGTGGTAGGATTAGTGAAACAACTGACTGACTTTTGCCATTGAACAATTCAAATTATGAGATTCCTCACATCCAGCAGAGGGCACGTGCATGCCCCCTCACTCTACCTGCTAGCAGCTAGGTTCACCATAGCCAGGGGTTTTTAGAGGGCTCTATCATGGCTCAGAAGTACATTTGATGAGAAAAATAAATAAATAATTGGCACTTTGTATCTATTTTGTAGTGAGATCAATGTGCTCACAAAATATCCCAGTTCACATGTAACTCATGTACTTAAAAAAGTTAATTGTGTAAAACACACAAAATTTGCCATTTTAATATCCCAAGTGTTCAGTTCATGACTTGTCATTGTTGTACAACCACCACTACTATTTATCTCCAAATTCTGTTTATTTTACCAAAAGTGAAACTCAGTGCCCATTCCCTACTCCCTTGCTTTTTGACAACCAAAGTTCTACTTTCTGTCCCTAATATTCTGGTATCTTTTAAATATCTTTTAAACATTAAAAGAGCAGAATAGTTTTTACCTCTTTGTGACTGGCTTTTCTTACTTAGTATAATGTCACTTAAGTTTCCTCATGTGCCAGTGATTGGCAGAATCATCGTCTTCAAGGCTAGATTTTATTCCGGTCTGTGCAAATATCGCATTTCAGCTCTTCATCCATGGTTGTTACACCCAACAATTGGGTTGCTTCTGTCCTTCAGTATTTTAACTAATACAGATGCTCTGAACGTAGCTGAAAAGTATGGATTTTGTAAGGCCCATGTTTCAGTTATTATATATAAAATCCTAGTATGCTTTGATAATGATTTCGTTTTTTACAGTGATGTGTTTTTTTTTCCCCCTATGAAGCTCAAACTTTTCAAGGCTGGTCTTGAATTCACAATCGTCCTCCTCCAATTCCTTTAGTGCTGGAATTCGATATGTGACACCATACCTGGCTGGTAACTCCAAATTCATAGACTGCCTAACAGCTGGGATGAGAGATCACGAGGAGAACAAAGATAGATTCATTGAGTGACAGCATGTGGTATAAAACTACCTAGAATGTAAGGTCAGTACAGTATAAGAGTTAGAGCAAATGCTTTAAAGGGCCCTTTTTGCATTTATTTCTTCATTTATTTGGAGAGAGCGGGTACTACATTGGAGGAATGGAGCTCAGAACAAACACAACTGTTCAGAAGTCTGTTATCTTTCTCCTCATGTGGGCTCTGGGAGATTAGACTCCAACTGTCAGGTTTGCCAGCCAACTCTTTCCCTCTGAGCCATCCTGCTTGCCTTTAAGCCCAATTTTTGATGGATTTTCGTGTAAGGGAAAGTTCATTTTCCTGAGTCTCAGTTTCTCATCTGTGTGTGTGTGAATAAGATTCCTGCTTAACATTTCACCAAGCTGTCAGTATGACAAAAAAACAAAAAAAAGAGAGAAAATTATGACAAAAATATATTATATACTGAAAAACAAAATGTAATGGATAATAATTCATCCTCTATTTGAAAAGTCAATGAAAATTACTGATGTTTCTTCTTAGCCTTTTAAAACAGATATATCAAGATATGATTGATAAATGATAGGCAGTATACAGATAATTAACTTGTAGCACTGTTAATTATCACCAAATGTCTCTCATCTCCGTAATGCCCCCTTTCCTCTATCTCAGCTCATACCAAAACAAGGCTCCTGTCTCTATAGATTTATTTGCACTTTGTGGCAATTTATGTTCATGAAATTACTAAGTTCTTACTCATTGGTCTAACAGCATGAGGTCCTCTCTTACTCATCTTTATGTTTCATGACCTCGTCTGACCAAGCTCACATCCTTAGGAAAGAAAACCAAGGAGAATAAGAACCAAGATACCCTGTGGGAGAATGTTAATATAATATTTACTACCACCATCATCTGAATTTCAAGAACAGCTGAATCATAATTTAAGAGAGAGCTAAAGGGCAGAGCAGTTGATAATCTGGTGAGATGTGACTATAAGGATGCTCCCTGCAATTTAAACAGCAAAAGTCATGGAAAGGACTTAAATGCTCAACACTGACTAAATAACAAGTTTTAGCCATGGAAAGGCCATACTGCATCTTTAGCCCATCATAAAGTGTCATAACTAAGGATGCAAAAATCCTGGAAGGATGCTGTCCTAAAAGTTAACTGTGACAAGATGGATGTGGGGAGGCTTCTTTGAGAACTTGGATTTCTTACAAAAACTAGTATTTTCTTCAAACTCAGAAAAATCAATGCAACCAAAGAAAAGCAGTCAGTGCTGTTTTATGAAGCTAAGTCTGCTTTTGCTTAGCTTTGAAACTTAAAGTCAAAAGCATATCACTTTTATAAGGAGTCATATATAAAAATACTTTAAAAAGTAATTATTAGGGGCTGGGGAGATGGCTCAGCGGTTAAGAGCAGCGACTGCTCTTCCAGAGGTCCTGAGTTCAATTCCCAGTAACCACATGGTGGCTCACAACCATCTGTAATGGGCATGTCTGAAGTCAGTGACTCTTCTGGTGTGTCTGAAGTCAACGACAGTGTACTCACATACATGAAATAAATAAATAAATCTTTAAAAGAAGTAATTATTTCTGGTGAGGCCATGAGTATCTTTAAAAGGCTCTTTTTTAAGACAGGAATCAAGTATTCCAGAGTAGTCTAAAACTTACTATGAATCTAAAAATGACCTTGAAGTTGTGGTTTCACTTCCCAAGTCCCGGGATTAAAAATGTATACCAACAAATTTAGGTTTTAGAGTATTGGGTAGTGGAACCCAGGGTCTATGCATGGTAGATTATTATACAAATTGATTCTATCTGGTCAAAATATTTGAGTGTTGCCCAGTATCAGTAAAAACAATTAGCAAAACATCTTCAAACTAAAAGTAATTGTGTTCTACCTTTACTAAGGTAAGGAAGGAAAAGAATACCTTTTTGTCTCAAGTGATAGAGAAAATAGTTAACAACTTCTGGCAAAATAGTTGATACTTCTATACTTCAAACTTGTATATTTTTTATTATTAAAATAGTCTCAAACTATGACAGTTATTTTTATCACAGAAATGCCCGCAATTGTCAAAGCACAAGAAGTCATTGTCAAATGCTCTAATTACTGCACTAAGAAAGTCTCATTTATTGTAGTGAATTCTCTGGTGTTATTGAAGAACTGGGGGATTTAACCACATTATCTATTCATAGTCACTCATTGACCCCAAACTGCCAAGTCATTTAGGTCAAGATCCAGAGCAAATGAAGATAACTTGTTAGAGAAAGACTTCGTGTGAATAGCCTTCTTCAATTTAACTTTAATCCACAAAAAGCTATTTTAAATGTATATTAGCCATGGAAACATGAATGAATAAAAACTCTCCAAGTTAAAGCATGAAAAAGGAGCAAAGTTGTTTATCAGGAGTAAGAAGGAGTTCTCTGGTGAAATTTTTGGGGTCACTTAAGCATGCTATCATATCATCTGCAAATAGTGATATTTTGACTTCTTCCTTTACAATTTGTATCCCGTTGACCCCCTTCTCTTGTCTAATTTCTCTAGCTAGGACTTCAAGTACTATATTAAAAGGTAAGGAGAGAGTGAGCAGCCTTGTCTAGTCCCTGCTTTTAGTGGGATTGCTTCAAAAACTCCATTTTGTTTGATGCTAGCTATTGTTTGCTGAATATTGCTCTTACTGTCTTTAGCTATAGGCCTTGAATTCCTGATCTTTCCAAGACTTTTACCATGAAGGATGTCGAATGTTGTCAAATGCTTTTTCAGCATCTAATGAGACGATCATGTGGTTTGTTTTCTTTGTGTTTGTTTATACAATGGATTACATTGATGGATTTCTGTATATTGAACTATCCCTACATCCCTGGGATGAAGCCTACTTGATCATGATGGATGATCATATTGATATGTTCTTGGATTTGGTTAGTGAGAATTTTATTGAGTATTTTTACATCAATATTCATAAGGGGAATTGGTCTAAAGTTCTCTTTCTTTGTTGGGTCTTTGTGTGGATTAGGTATAAGCAAAATTGTGACTTCATAGAAGGGATTGGGTAGTGTTCCTTCTGTTTCTATTTTGTGGAATAGTTTTAAGAGCATTGGTATTAGGTCTTCTTTGAAGGTTCTGTGGGTGGATAAAAACTTAATTCAAACAAATCAGTACTCTTCCTCTACTCAAAGGACAAACAGGCTGAAAAAGAAGTTAGGAAGATGACACCCTTCATAATAGTCACAACTAATATAAAATACCTTGGTGTGACTCTAACCAAGCATGTAAAAGATCTATAGGGCAAGAACTTCAAGTCTCTATTGAAAGAAATTGAAGATCTTAGAAGATGAAAAGATCTCCTATTTTCAAGGATTGACAGATTAATATAGTAAAAATGACCAATTTGGCTAAAGCAATCTACAGATTTAATGCATTTGCCATCAAAATTCCAATTCAATTCTTCCTAGAGTTAGAAACAACAATTTGCAAATTCATTTGGAAACTATTGTAAACAATAAAAGAACTTCTGTGGGAATCACCATCCCTGACCTCAAGCAGTATTACAGAGCAATAGTGATAAAAACTGCATGATATTTGTACAGAGACAGGCCGGTAGATCAATGGATTAAAATTAAAAATCCAGAAATGAACCCACTAACCTATGGTCACTTGATATTTGACAAAGGAACTAAAATCATCCAGTGGAAAAAAGACAGCATTTTCAACAAGTGGTGCTTGGGCAACTGGAGGTCAGCATGTAGAAGAATGCAAATCAAACCATTCTTATCTCCTTGTACAAAGCTCAAGTCCCAGTGGATCAAAGACCTCCACATAAAACCAGATACATTGAAACTAATAGAAGAGTAAGTAGGGAAGAGCCTCGAACACATGGGCACAGGTGAAAATTTTCTGAACAGAACACCAATGGCTTATGATCTAAGAACAACAGTTGACCAATGGGACCTCATAAAACTGCAAAGAGTCTGTAAGGGAAAGGACACTGTCAATAGGACAAAATGTCAACCAACAGATGGGAAAGGATCGTTATCAATCCTACATCTGATAGAGGGCTAATATCCAAAATATACAAAGAACTCAAGATGTTAGACTCCAGAGAGCCAAATAACCCTATTAAAAATGAGGTGCAGAGCTAAACAAAGAATTCTCAACTGAGGAATACTGAATGATTGGGAAGCACCTGAAGAATCGTTCAATATACTTAGTCATCAGGGAAATGCAAATCAAAACAACCCTGAGATTCTACCCCACAGCAGTCAGAATGACTAAGATCAAAAACTCAGGTGACAGCAGATGCTGGCAAGAATGCGTAGATGGGGAACACCCCTCTATTGCTGGTGGAATTACAAGCTGGTACAACCACTCTGGAAATCAGTCTCGCTCTTCCTCAGAAAATTGGACAAATGAGGATCCAGATATACCATTCCTGGGCATATACCAAAAAGATGCTCCAACATATAACAAGGACACATGCTCCACTATGCTCAGAGCAGCCTTATTTGTAATAGGCAGAAGCTGGAAAGAACCTTGATGTCCTTCAGTAGAGGAATGGGTGCAGAAACCATGGTACATTTATACAATGGAGTAATACTCTGCTATTAAAAACAATGGCATCAAAAATTCTTAGGCAAATGGATGAAACTAGAAAGTACCATCCTGAGTGAAGTAACCCAAGAACATACATAGAATGTACGCACTGATAAGTAGTTATTATCCCAAAAGCTCGGAATACCCAAGATACAATTCACAGACCACATGAAGCTCAAGAAGAAGGAAGACCAAAATGTGGATGCTTCAGTCCTTCTTAGAAGGGGGAACAAAATACGTATGGGAGATAGAGGGTGGGAGGAACATGGGAGGAAGAGAGAAGGGGAGAGGGCAGGAGGGCAGAATAAGGTATGGGAGGAGATGATTTAAAAAGGGTCAGGAATTTGAACAGAGGTGTGTAGCAATGGGGGATGGAGAACTGGTGGTAGCCACCAGCAAGTCCCAGCTGCCAGGAAATTAAGAGGCTCTCAGGACCCAATGAGGATGAGATTAGCTGAAAGGCCCAACGAAGTGGAGGGAAAACCTGCAGAGGCCATATCCAGAGGTGAGGCAAGACCTCCAGTTGGGTGATGGGGCAACCCACTCATCTCCAAATTTTTAACCCAGAATTGCTCCTGTCCAAACAAAATTCAGAGACAATGTGTGGAGCAGAGACTGAAGAAATGCTATGCAGAGATTGCCCCACCTCGGTATCCATCCCATCCATATACAGACACAAAATGCAGACACCATCACCAATGCTGAGAGCTGCTTGCTGACAGGAGCCTGATACAGCTGTCTCCTGAGAGGTTCTGCCAGAGCCTGACAAACACAGAGGTGGATACTTGCAGCCAACCATTGGACTGAACACGGCGTTCCCTATGGAGGAGTTAGAAAAAGGACTGAAGGAGCTGAAGGACTTTGCAACTCCATTGGAAGAACAACAATATCAACCAATCAGACCCCCCAGAGCTCCCAGGGACCAAACAAACCAAAGATTACACATGAAGGGACCCATGGCTCCAGCTCCATAATTAGCAGACTATGGCATTGTGGGGCATCAATAGGAGAATAGGCCCTTGGTCGTGGGAAGGCTTGATGCCCCAATGTAGGGGAGGTGGGAGTTGGTGGGTGGGTGGGGGAGCACCCTCACAGAAGCAAAGGGAGGTTGAATGGGATGGGGGTTTCCAGAGGGGAAATTGAGAAGAGGGATAACATTTGAAATGTAATAAATAAAATATCCAGTAAAAATCAATCAATCAATAAATAAAAACAATTAAGAAATTTTTAAAAATTGTAGAGGTTTAAACTATTTAAATTGTTAAGAATCAGTGGTTCTTGAAACTGGTTCTTGAAAGGGGTTTGACCCTTTCTTTCAGTTTGCCTGAGCTCCAGCAAGGCTCGGCAGACCCCTTCTCTCAGTCCAATGGGTTGTTGTTCCTCCCTTCCTAAAGCTAAATTCTATTGACATATGCTACAATTTATGACCTTTTAACAACAGCTTCCTCACAAAGGTCCTTGCCACTTTGCCAATTTAAGAAGGCTGCCCTGTCCTGACACTGCCTTCAGCTTCAACTTAACTATTCAAACACTTATTCAAGCTGTATCACGTGGAAAACTTTTATGTTCTATATATACTTCTTATACAGGTCAGAAAAGTTTCCTGTCTCTTTATGGACTCTGTGGACTAAAAAGTTTTATTTTGATATTAGATGATCTTCAATTCAAAATCATGGTTTTTAAGACCCAAACCTTTAAGGAATGGAACGTAAAGTTCTAGTCTCATGAAAGATGCTATAATTAGGAAATGCAAGTTTATAGTCAGTAACCATATATATTTGATCATTTGATCAAATCCTTTAAAATATTATATATTTATATATATATATATCACATAGTAATGCTAAGAACTGATGCAGTTAATTTCAAGATAAAGTTCTATTTAATCTCTGTGTGCAAGGTGAAATTTAAACCAGATAATTAAAGACAGACAAAGATTTATTTGGTAGGTACTAGCCCTTAAATCTGTCAGAGATCTGCTCAATATGGCATTTAATATATTTAAATGTATCATGATAGACAGAGACACTCAGTTCCTAAGACCACCCTACCTATGGTCTTCAACATCACATGGGCAGCAAAAACAAACAAACAAACAAAAAACAAACAAACAAACAAAACTGAAACAAAACAAAGAAGAGAGTGGTGAGCGAGTAAATCAAGCATTAGTTTCAGTGATCAGTGAGTCAAATGTGTGGCAGATGATACATGTTAAGTCTAAACCAAAACTTAGCAAGGGCATTATAAAAAACAAATGAACAAACCAAAACTCTTGCACATCTGAATGACAAATTCCTGGCCATTTTGAATTATCTAAAATGCATTTTCCCTAAGCTTCCAAATTATTACTGTTTTTGTTTGTTTTTCTTTTATTGGATATTTTTATTTGCATTTCAAATGTTATTCCCTTTTCAGGTTTTCTGGATATAAACCCCCATCCCATCTCCCTTTCCCTTCCCATTCCCTCCCTCCACCCCCTGACATTCCGCTACACTGGGGGGTGTCCAACCTTGGCGGGACCTAGTGCTTCTCCTTCCACTGGTGCCCAACAAGTCTATTCTCTGCTACATATGCAGCTGGAGCCATCGGTCAGGCCATGTATAGTCTTTGGGTAGTGGTTTAGTCCCTGGGAGCTCTGGTTGGTTGGCATTGTTGTTCTTAAGTGGTTGCAAGTCCCTTCAGCTCTTTCAGTCCTTTCTCTAATTTCTCCAATGTGGGTCCTGTTCTCAGTTCAATGGTTTGCTGCTAGCATTTGCCTCTGTATTTGAAATGCTCTGGCTGTGTCTCTCAGGAGACATCTGTATCCAGCTCCTGTCAGCATGCACTTCTTAGCTTCATCAATCTTATCTAGTTTTGGTGGATGTATATATATATATATATATATATATATATATATATATATATATATATATATGTGTGTGTGTGTGTGTGTGTGTGTGTGTGTGTGTGTGTGTGTGTGTGTATATATGTATGTATGTATATGAGCCACATATAGGGCAGGCTCTGAATGGTCTTTCCTTCAATCTCTGCTTCAAAATGTGCCTCCTTATCCCCTCCTATGAATATTTTTGTTCCCCCTTTTAAGAAGGAGTGAAGTATCTGCACTTTTGCCATCCTTCTTCTTGAGTGTCATGGGGTCTGTGTATTGTATCTTGGGTAACTCTAGCTTTTGGGCTAATATCCACTTATCAGTGAGTGCATACTATGTGTGTTTTTCTGTGGTTGGGTTACCTCACTCAGGATGATATTTTCCAGTTCAATCGATTTCCCTATGAATTTCCCTATGAGTACTGAGTGGTACTCCTTTGTGTAGATGTACCACATTTTCTGTATCCATTCCTCTGTTGAAGGGCATCAGGGTTCTTTCCAGCTTCTGGCTATTATAAATAAGGTTGCTATGAACATAGTAGAGCATGTGTCTTTGTTGTATGTTAGAGCATCTTTTGGGTATGTGCCCAGGAGAGGTATAGCTGGGTACTTAGAGAGTGCAATGTCCAATTTTCTGAGGAGCCTCCAGACTGATTTCCAGAGAGGTTGTACCAGTTTGCAATCCCACCAACAATGGAGGAGTGTTCCTCTTTCTCCACATTCTCAGCAGCATCTGTTGTCACCTGAGTTTTTGATCTTAGCCATTCTCACTGGTGTGAGGTAGAATCTCAGGGTTGTTTTGATTTGCATTTCCCTGATGACTAAGGATGTTGAACATTTCTTTAGGTACTTCACAGCCATTCTAAATTCCTGAGTTAAGAATTCTTTGTTTAGCTCTGTACCCCATTTTTAATAGGGTTATTTTGACTCTCTGGAGTCTAACCTTTTGAGTTCTTTGTATATTTTGGATAAAAGCCCTCTATCAAATGTAGGATTGGTAAAGATTTTTCCCAATATGTTGGATGACATTTTGTAATAATGACAGTGTCCTTTGCCTTACAGAAGCTTTGCAGTTTTATAAGGTCCCATTTGTCGATTCCTGATCTTAGAGCATAAGCCATTGGTGTTTTGTTCAGGGAATTTTCCCCAGTACCCATGTGATCGAGACTGTTCCCCACTTTTTCTCCCATTAGTTTGAATGTATCTGGTTTGATGTGGAGGTCCTTGATCCACTTGGTCTTAAGCTTTGTACAGGGCTATAAGAATGGATTGATTTGCATTTTTCGACATGCTGACCTCCAGTTGAACCAGCAGCATTTGTTGAAAATACCATCTTTTTTCCATTGGATGGTTTTAGCTTCTTTGTCAAAGATCAAGTGACCATAGGTGTGTGGGTTCATTTCTGGGTCTTCAATTCTAGTCCACTGATCTATCTGCCTGTCTCTGTACCAATACCACGCAGTTTTTATCACTATTGCTCTGTACTACTGCTTGAGTTCAGGGATGGTGATTCCCCCAGAAGTTGTTTTATTGTTGAGTATAGTTTTTGGTATCCTGGGTTTTTTGTTATTCCAGATGAATTTACAAATTTCTCTTTCTAACTCTATGAAGAATTGAGTTGGAATTTTGGGGATTGCACTGAATCTCTAGATTGCTTTTGGCAAAATTGCCATTTTTACTATATTAATCCTGCCAATCCATGATCATGGGAGGTCTTTCCATCTTCTGAGATCTTCTTCAATTTCTTTCTTCAGAGACTTGAAGTTTTTGTCATACAGATCTTTCACTTGCTTGGTTAAAGTCTCACCTAGGTATTTTATATTATTTGGGACTATTTTGAAGGGTGTTATTTCCATAATTTCTTTCTCAGCATGTTTATCCTTTGAGTAGAGGAAGGCTACTGATTTCTTTGAGTTAATTTTATACCCAGCCACTTTGCTGAAGTTCTTTATCAGGCTTAGTAGTTCTCTGGTGGAACCGTTGGGCTCACTTAGTATACTATCATATCTTCTGCAAATACTGATGTTTTGACTTTTTTCCTTTCCAAGTTGTATCTCTTTGACCTCCTTTTCTTGTCTGATTGCTCTGGCTAAGACTTTGAGTACTATATTTAATAAACAGGCAGAGAGTGGGCAGCCTTGCCTAGTCCCTGATTTTAGTGGAATTGCTTGGTTTTTCTCCATTTAATTTAATGTTAGCTACTGGTTTGCTGTATAGTGCTTTTAGTATGTTTAGGTATGGGCCTTGAATTCCTGATCTTTCCAGGACTTTTATCATGAAGGTGTGTTGAATTCTGTCAAATGCTTTCTCGGCATCTAATGAAATGATCATGTGGTTTTTTTCTTTGAGTTTGTTCATATAATGGATCACGGTGATGGATTTCATGGAGTCCATTCATGTTAAGAGATATTAAGGAACAGTGATTGTTCCTTCCTGTTATTTTCACTGTTAGAGGTGGAGTTATGTCAGTGCATTTCTTTTGGTTTCGTTGCAAGGAGATTACTTTCTTGCTTTTTCTATGGTGTAATTTCCTTCCTTGTGTTGGAGTTTTCCATCTATTATCCTTTGTAGGGCTACATTTGTAAAAAGATATTGACCTTTTCCCCTTACTGCTTTTAATAGTCTTTCTTTGTTTTGTGTATTAGGTGTTTTGACTATTATGTGATGGGAGGAATTTCTCTTCTGGTCCAAAATATTTGGAGTTCTGTAGGCTTCTTGTATGTCTATGGGTATCTCTTTCTTTAGGTTAGGGAAGTTTTCTTCTATGATTTTGTTGAAGATATTTACTGGTCCTTTGAGCTGAGAGTCTTCACTCTCTTCTATACCTATTATTCTTAGATTTGATCTTCTCATTGTGTCTTGGATTTCCTGAATGTTTTGGGCTAGGAGCTCTTTGATGGTTATATCAATGTTTTCTATTCTATCTTCTGCCCTTGACGTTCTCTCTTCTATTTCTTCTATTCTGTTGGTGATGCTTGCATCTATGACTCCCAATCTCTTCCCTAGGTTTCTATCTCCAGGGTTGTCTCCCTTTGTGCTTTCCTTATTGTTTCTATTTCCATATTTAAATCCTGGATGGTTTTGCCCATTTCCTTCACCTGGTTTTGTTTTCCTGTAATTCTTTAAGGGATTTTTGTGTTTTCTCTTAATGGACTTCTACTTCTTTACTTGTGTTGTCCTATATTTATTTAAGAGATTTATTCATGTCCTTCTTAAAGTCCTCCATCATCATCATAAAATTTGATTTTAAATTTAAGTCTTGCCTCTCTGGTGTGTTTGGATATCCAGTATTTGCTTTGGTGGGAGAACTGGACTCTGATGATGCCAAATAATCTTCGTTTCTGTTGCTTAGGTTCCTGTGCTTGCCTCTTCCCATCAGGTTGTCTCTGATGTTAGCTTGTCTTGCTGTCTCTGACAGAGGCTTGACCCTCCTGTCGGCCTGTGTGTCAGCACTTCTGTAGACCTTTACTTTCAGCCAGATCTGAAAACAGAGAGCTCTGCTCTCAGGTGTGTAGGCACTCCAGGCTACTGGTTTTCAGCTGTAGGTGTAGGTAGAAACTCGAAGGGTCCTGCCCCTGACTGCTCCAAGTCCCTGTGCCTGGTGGGCACAGATGGCACTAGGCAGTTTCCTCTTGCGTCAGGAATGTGGGCAGAAAGTAGTTGCCTCCTCTGAGTTCTCAGGATAGTCTGTACATCTAATGGTCCAGCTCTCTCCCACTAGGGATTTGGGTGCAGGGAGCTCTGGGGCCAGCTTAGTTCAGTTCCGGGGTAAGGCAGAAGTCAGCAGGTTCCTGTCACTGACTACTCCTATGTTCCTGTATCCATAGGCCACTATACAGGTTCCTCTTGGGCCAGGAATGTGAGCAGAAGTGGCAGTCTCCCCTGAGCTCTCAGTATTGTCTGCATTTCTTGGAGTTCAGCTCTCTCCCCCATGTTTTTGTTTTGTTTTTAATTACCATATTTTTCTTACAGGAAGACAAACATTTTTCTAATTGGTGCTTTATTTCCAACCTTTCTACCCACCTCACTAGAATCTATTTTCTTTAAAGAAAGAATGACAGTTTCAAGATGAAATAAAATACTGTTATTCTATTGAACACTTACAGCTTTCCATTTTTCAGTAAGTAACTTTGTCTCTGTCCACCTCCTAGATGCATTTTGCAGAATTATCTCTGTTCCTCTCATCTGTAGGCTCCCTGGGAACCTTCCTCTTTGCCATCCTTTTCAAGATGGATTCCACTCTTTACTTGCCCTAGCCTCACTATTCAGGACAGGCCTCTATTTCAAGTACTTTAGATATCATATTCTCAGAGAAGCTTTTCCAAATTACCCAATTTAAAAAAGCCCTTTCATCTTTCTGTGGTTATTCTCCATAACAACGTATAGTTCTGGCTTATACCCATATCAACTTTGGTTTATACTAACAGCTGTGATGGAAAGTCATCTGATTTATTTGTTTTCTCACTCTACGACTGTAGATGATGTTTTCTAAGACACACATATCTAATAACATCATCTCCTATGTTCCCTAAACTGATGGATTTTGTCATGTTTATTCACAAGATATATAAAGGACAGTATAAAGCCGTATGTACCCATTCAATGCTCACTGCTGTCAGGTGCTGTATGGAAGAAAACAAAAACTGAGCCAACTGCAGATAAGTTAAGAAATGGGTAATTGGAAGATTAGGAAAGTCTATGATAATCCAAAAACAAACAAAAAAAGTAAGAGTCAGATGAACAAGCAAGCAATATACTGGGGTTCTCATAAAGTGATTTGTGAACTTAAACAAATCTTATGAAAATATTTTACATTGAAAGCTACAGAAAACCGTACTCATGAGCCATATTAGGTGCAGGCAATGAAAAATCATCAGCTTTAATTGCTACCTTGCTTATCTATGTAATTTTAATTTTTATTGAAAATAGGTCTCATACAGTATATTCTGATCATTGTTTCCTGTTTTCCAGATCCTTCCAGATTCTCCTCATCTCCCTATGTACCCAAATCAATACTATTTCTTTCTCTCTTTATCTCATTAGAAAACAATCAGGCTACTAGAAACCAACCAACCAACCAAGAAGAAAATAGAAACAAACAAACAAACAACAACAACAGCAACCCAGACTGAGCAAAACAAACAGAAATAAAAGAACCGAAGAGGAAAGACAAGATACACACTTGATGCACACTCACGAACACACGGAAATCCCAATAAAACAGAACTGGAAACCATAGTTTATAAATAAAAGACCTATAAGGTTTTTAAAAAATGACCAGAAAGGGCTATCTTGTCTATGTTTTATTCCTATGCATACAATAGTCTGCACCTATTCTACAAAGAGCCTGGGTAGCATTGGTCCTTCTCCATTGCAATAACTCCGTTTACTTCTGAAGCAGACACCCTTCTGTGACTGACAATCAAATGCTTATTAGATTTCCATATGTAGCAAGGCACAGAATCACTACAAGACTTATCTTCTATAATCTGGAGAATTATAACAACAGTGACAAAAGGCAATAACAAGAGTAACAAGAAATGTGACAATTTTAAACTTTTGTTATAGCGGACAATCACTGTGCTTTGAATCACGAGAGAATGAAGTGTCAACCATTGATTACAACTCTAAAATATGGAGTAGGAAGTCAAACAATAGGTGGAAATTGTGACAGATGCATGGTTTATGAAGGGTGGCTATGGTTCTTTCCATCCAACCTTCCTTAATGTTTACTAAAATCAAACCAGAAAGATGTTGCTATATGTCTTTCACACAAAGCCAGTGTGCTTCTCACTGAATGAGGCAAAGTGTTTCTTGCTCTGCTTTTCCAAGTGTTCTGCACTCCCCTGTCTATATATATTTAGAATACTCACAACTTTCCACAGCCATTGGCAGGATTATGATAGCAGTTTACTTGAGCTCGTGACTTTCTGGTTGTCTTTTGGCTTTGTTTTGCTGCATATTGTTTTGGGAAGTTGATAAATAGGTACAGAGTGGGAAGATGGGGATGCCTTCCTTTACTCTTCAGTTTTCATACGTATCACAATGACCGGTAAAATGCCTGTGTCCAAACAGCAAAGCCACTTTATCTCCTCCGATTTTTCTGAATTTCGTTTTGTGCCCGACTTTAATACCGTGATGAGTCAATACACTTTGTGCATCCAGGTGGTTCTCATGAACCAGGGTGTGAAATGACCCTGTAGCATTCCTCCTGGGAGAATTATCTCTGAGAGTCTGGACCATATGGCCAGCCTGGATCACAAGTTGAAGGAATTAGCTCTCTCAGATAACCCTTCAGTGACCCCAGTGTGTTCATCCTTGAAATGAGTCTTACGGTTACAATGTTAGCTCCTAGATCACCACCTGGGCCCATATGATGATGATGTTACAGGAATTACCCAGCTGCTCAGTAAGTCCTGAATAATGATCTGGAAGCTTCTGACTGGGAGACATATGGGATTCATGGTATCAACTCAAATGTGATACCATGCAGTTTTAAACTATAAGAAATTTCCAGCCTCCACTTTATCCCAGAGTCAGGGCCACATCTTGCCTTTACTGAGAAACAGCCGCGGACTTTTGAAAAAATGGAAATGGGGAGGCAAAGGAGATCCTCCATTATAACAGCTTAGCATTGCGCATGCTCCTTGTCATTGGTTCTGCTCTCCCCTGGGACCTCAGCTGCTCCAGCCTCACTTTGCTCCCTTAAAGATCCGGAGAAAAGGAGTTTTGAAAAAGTGGAAGATTTGTTATGAGAACTACCTGAAACACATATTTCGCATTATTCCTCAAACTTGCTGGGTAGCCAGGCATGACCTTGAGATCCCAGTTCTTCTGATACAGGGGTTAGGATCACAGGTACAGGTTGTTATGTTCAGCGTCTCTGACTCTAAATCCCATTATTTCACACGTACCCTCTTCAGAGCAAGCATCCTGTCACGCTCTTTCCTGTTCTCCAGGTGTTCCGTTACATAACGTCTGGCATCTGTATTTCCTTGTCCCTGTGTGAGAGGCTAGATTTCTTCCCAGTTCTTGGCTGCCCTCCCGTTTACAGGGCCCACATTCCTGCACTGGTGCTAGGAGTTGGCTAATGGCTGGTACTTTAGGTCATTACCAATTACTTGTTTCATTTATTTGTAGATGCTTGACAACTATTATTTAGCCAGACAGTTGTTTCTACATGTCAATTCTAGGCTGTACTCTCCAGTTAGTTAATCAAAAATTGTGTAGACATTGCTACGAAGGTACTCTGTAGATGTGATTAGCAGTTATAACCAGTTGACTTTTTAAGTAAAGATTCATTCTCATGATGGAGTAACCTTCCTCTAATCACTGAAATACTTGGAGGATAAAAATTGAGATTCGTGGAAGAAATTCTTTAATAAGACACCAGGGTCAGCTTCTCCTCTATTTGTAGGTGATTCAGATCAAAACTTTATTAACTTCTGTCTGATTTTCTACTTGATCTCTAATTTTAGACTCACTAGCTTGGCAATTTCATTAAGTCAACTATAAAAACCACGGAACATATTTATAGAGCAGTGACTTCATTTGCAAAGGAGACATTTAACTAGTGTTTTAAAAAAATAAAGCTTTAGTCCTTGTTAATTAATCATATTTTATTAAAATGTGAAATAATTAGCCACGTATCATTCAATGTAAAAAGGTTAATCTAATTAACAGTGAAATATTGTCAGGATATTGAATTGTTTACTGAAAAATTATTCATTATATTTTTAGCCTATATAATTGTCAGAGTCTGCTACGTTTTAGAAAAATGCTGTTTCTCTGTAGATTGTTACAGGGTGGTTGAATTAATTCTTTCAATCAGACATTTGTCCACTAAATATGCGCTGGGAACTTTTGTTTTAAACATTATACTGTTTACTAGGACTATAAAAATGAGGATACAGTCATGATTTTCCCTTTCCCTCTCCATGGAGAAGACTAAATGAGATGTAGTCCAAGAACAAGTGAAGGTCATGCCCTGGAAGGTGTGGGGTGCTTTGGTATCGAGTGAAAAGGCAGCTAACCCGCACATTAGGGAACTAAGAGCCAAGTTGGGACCAGGCAAACAAGTAAAAACCTAATGAATACAGAAATGTTTGCTCTAGGAAAAGTCTCTGACTGTATGAAGGCCATGGGATAAGAAGGCTTTTGGGTATTAAACAAAGCTCCATACTTGGAACGCATCGGTGAGAAAGAAGACGGGTGGTAGGAGCAGGAAGCAAGAGATAAAGCCATCATCTCGGGGAACGCTCTACAAGCTGCACAAAGGAGGTTAGCCCTGAGCGTGAGAGTGACCTCGGCTTCAGTATATCATTTCAAGCACGAGTAGCAGCTATTCATACGAAAGTATGTTCTGCTTCAGACTCCACGCCAGACCTATGCGATCTGGGCTGTAATGCTCCTCAAATGATTTACATGGCATTAATCTCTGGGAAGCACTGACATAGCGTCACTGGGGAGCTTTAACTGGGACAGGTTGAAAGAGAACCTTGACTTAGCCCAGCTCTTGCTGTAGGTGTTAATCTGACTTAAATGTTTGTTCAGCGGACCCTCCCAGGAGCTCCCACTACAACTCAGGGCTCAGGGTTCCCCTGCTCCCGGTTTCCCTCCCTCCTATTCTGCTGTGGCCGAGCTCTCATTCGTAACCAGATATCGTTTCAAGGAGTTATTCTGCAGTACAGAAAACTTGTCCCAGCCTTGGGGAATTTCACTTCTGCATTGAAACTTACACTCCATGTAACTGGATTTTTCCTCTGACTAACTTCATTCCAGTCTGTGCTCAAATATCCCCTTAATGCATGGAATACAATTAGGGCTGCCCACATGTACATGGGTGTCATGCCTTAGTGCATGGCAGCCTACCAGAAGCCAACCCCCTAAAGAAAAGTGACTCATCCTTCCCAAGCAGCCACCAAC
Source organism: Rattus norvegicus (assembly GCF_021556685.1). Classification (NCBI taxonomy): domain Eukaryota; kingdom Metazoa; phylum Chordata; class Mammalia; order Rodentia; family Muridae; genus Rattus; species Rattus norvegicus. The sequence goes on from NC_141538.1 coordinate 72,103,352, forward strand.
TGCTAACAGCTCCTCAGTTAGGGGTGGGGTCTTAGGAGCTCTTTCCAGGTCAGTACTGGAATTTTTAACTAGATTTATCTTGTACATGTAACCATAGCTACCCTGAGTTCATATGAGCAACAGCCATTCTGTCCAGAGGACAGAATTTCACAGCACTCTTCACCATTCCCTCGCTCTTACATTCATTTTGGTCCCCATCCCCCACTTCACTTTTACTTGATGTTGTTTCCTTAGCCTTGGGCGGTGGGTTAACATAATCCATCTACAGCTAAGTACTCATCCATTACCAACTGCAATAGCAAACTTTTATGATCCAAGTTAGAACAGCAAAAAATCTCTGGATGGAAACAAAAATTCTCAGAAGGCAGTTTGATATGGGACCATTTAGCAGAGCAACATCAGTAGATGCAGCCCTTCTGCCTATAACTGTTCTTGCCGTGGCTTTTAATCATGTTTATATTACAATACAACTATGCATTCTCTCCCATGGAGCAAGGCCCAAAGCCTATCAGGAAGGCAGTTGGTTAGCCCCATAACAGTCCTGCCACTATTGCACATCTTGCCTTCAGGCCAGTGTTCTAACAAGAAAATAGTAAAGGACCATTGACTTTTTTTTTTCCTCCCCAGCTGCTAGTTTTCAGTACTGTGAAAACTAGCCAGCCAGGATAATTCAACATATTTCTAGGTACAAGTCTAAAAGTACCTATCATGCCAGTGTCATTCAGGAAAGCAGAGAGTTTAAGAGGGAGTAATGTATAGGAAATGAAGGGAATGTCCTTCGTGTCTTTCATCCAGTGCTGTATGACACAGACATTTGGTTCCCGGCATAGGAATTGTCTTCAGTGTTTCTACAAGAAATGGCTACACCACCTCCTGGTGAGATAGAAGTGTGTGACATGTGCTAGGGGAGATTTGGACAGTCAGAACAGGGCATGAGATGAGGGCATGTTGCTGTTTGTTGAATAGACAGAGTTAGCGATCAAGCTTCTGCTTGTGTGCAGGAGTGTTTCTGTATTGTACATTCACTGTTCAGGCATTTTCCTGTCTATATGTAATAGTGAACTTTCACTGGAGATAAATGTAAATATAAGAAAGTATTCAAAGAGCCTCGGTCTGCATATTTAAATAAAAATCTTTTCCGTGTACCTTACCACCACATTGCCAAGGCCTTTCTAAAGAAGTCCTATTGATTCAATGCAACCTGTAGCACTCCTGTATCTTATTTCATACATTCACACATATATAATATATATCCTATTTGTGGAATATATATATATCACCACAATAGAACTGAAGTAACTTGATGGGCTTATTTGAGAGTAGACACATCTGAAGAAAGTATTCTTGCACTTGAAGAAAACCTCACAACTGAAAAGCAGAGACAGCAAATGGCATATGTGATGGTTTGTATATGCTCAGCCCAGGAAGTGGCATTATTGGAAGGTGTGGCCCTGTTGGAGTAGGTATGGCCTTGTTGGAGTAGGTGTGTCACTGTGGGTGTAGGCTTTAAGACTCTCATCCTACCTGCCTGAAAGCCAGTATTTTGCTAGAAATGTTCAGATGAAGATGTAGAACTCTCAGTTCCTCCTACACCATGCTTGCCTGAATGCTGTCATGTTCCCACCTTGATGATAATGAACTCAAGCTCTCAACCTATAAGCCAGCCCCAATGAAATGTTGTCCTTATACGAGTTGCCTTGGTCATGGTGTCTGTTCACAGCAGTAAAACCCTAACTAAGATACCATTCAACAAAACAAATTTAAGCATTGTGGAAAGGTACAAAAATGTTGGCATGAACTCACACATACTGGAAATAGCAATGGAGAACAGACAAGGAATGGTAAACCATTGAAAGACCAATGGCTAGGGCATCCCCAGTTAAAGGTCACACATGAAAGCACAGATGCAGGAAGCTAGAACAACAAACTATAGGAGGAAGCTGCATCTAGGCATAGCATTTTCAAGTTATAGAAAATCAGAAATAGAGAAAGGCATTTTCTGAAAGGAACCATAGGAAAAATCTCACTTCCAGAAGAGCACACAGAATTACACTCGTTTCTCTCACAAGCTGTGTAAGCAAGAGGAGAGTGGGATGAAATATTTACTGTGCTGAGAGAATAAAACATCAACCTAGAATTTTGTACCCTGTGGAATTACCCTCCAAAACTGAAAGCAAAAATACTTCTCAGACAAATTGGAGGAATTTGTTGTCAGGAGACGTGCCTTTGAAGAAATGTGAAAATAAGCTCTTTGGATATAAAAAATAATAATAAGAGTTCCGAAGTCAAATCTTCAGAAAGAAACAAAGAGGAAGAACAACACCCCCATTTATTTATTTATTCATTTATTCATTCATTTATTTATTTATTTATTTATTTATTTATTTATCTTTACTGAAGTATGGTTGCCTAATATAAATTATATATATGTGATGCTTGGGCATATGCATACACTATAAAATGGCCACGTAAATCAAACTAGTTAACATATCCAGCATCCCCCATAGTTAATATTTCTCTGTGTGTGGTAAGTACACATGAGAACCACTCTGCTGACAAATTTCAAGTATACAATACATTGACTTTAGTCATGACACTCTATTATAGAGCTCTAGAATTTACTGTCCTATAGTTGAAAGTCTATGCCCCTGTGCCAACATTTCCTCATTTCTCCACCCTTCAGTACCGTTCGATCTTTCCCCCGACGAGTTCTGCTCTTTTAGATTTCACATATAAAAACCACACAGTCTCTATCCAAGACAAGTCAGAGCTTATATATGATGGCTCAGGCAGTATCTTGCTTAATGTCTGCCTTATATATTTATCTCACTCAGAATAATCACTTTGAGCACAAAGGGGTCAATATCTCTGTGGAATGTATTGAGAAAGACCCTTATCCTGGATAAACTTGTGAATCTCTCAAGTGTCTTCTTCAATCTATCCTTTAATCCGTCAATTTTGCTTCCTGCTCTATGCATTTATGTCTCAAGGCTGCCTACTTACCCTTATGTGTTCAGCTCCACAGTCAATATTGCATCTAATAGCTGAGATGCTCTGTGACTTTGCCTCTGTCCTCAGACTTGATAATCTGTACTCTTTAGGCTCCATTGACTCTGTGTTTCCATAGGTAATCATTCTGACAGATTCAGCCTTGGCTTGCAATAGTCAGTTAAGATTAATCCAAAGGACAGCATAGCTTTCAGGACCTCTGTGTGCAAGGGACTGATCTAGGAGACCTGGGGACCTCAAGTTACATGCAGAGGCATGAGGACCTCAGGTTACATGTAGAGGCTAAGGACAGATTTTTATTTATGCTATCCTTGGTTATATTTCAAGCCTATGCAAAATTTACTTACTGCCTTCTAAACTTCCTTTAGCAGGACATCTTCCTTTACCAATACACTCTTTGCCCTGGTCATCTCTCTTTCTAGCCATCCTTACATGATTTGTAGTTGGTTCTTCATTAGCTCTTGTAGACAGTAATTTTTCAATAAAATCACAAGATTAATTAACACAAACAACAAATATTTAGGGGTTTCTCCATTGTCTGTTTTTGAATTAAACCACAATATATAAACCTGAGTGACTTATAGAATTATTTGTAATTATATTATGATGTGTATAAAATATATGGAAACATGACATTACAATAAACTTTGAAAAATCCTCCATGGCATCCTGATTTGTAAATGCTAAAAAGTATTGATTGTGACAAGTATCAATACTTTTCAGAGATGTAACTTTCAGCCTCCTAATACAGTGTAAAAGCTGAATGTTAGTGATTCCCAGAAAATAGGTAAATCTTGTTTAATAGCATATTATTAAAATTTCAAGAAGATCCTAGTGTCTTCAGTATTCTGCAAAGATAAAATTGCCCACCAATGTGCATAAATAAATGCATCTAAAACTGCTTATGTTTTTGGAGAGATGCGAAGGATTTCCAAACCTGTAAGAAAGGCAGCTTTAAGTACTGTATAATTAAGGAATAGCTGTGTTCTTCCTCAATTTTCCTAAAGCCAGAGCTCCTTTATCTGAATAGAATATGCTAAAAATAAAAGGTGGCACTTCTCTATTCTTCTTAGAGTCCTTTGTAAAACTATAAAACATGTAAGGACGCTTTCTATATCATTATTTTTGAATGGAGTGAACTCCTTTAAACAAAGCATATACGGAGCTCAGTTTTCTTCAGAGAAACCAATAGGCAACACCAACAAAAATGAGCCCACATCCCACCATACCTTCTTGCTGCGCAGTCTTTCCCCGTTACCTAAAGTTAGCAAATTTTGTCTTTACTGTAGAGTTTTAGCTGTGTCTTATGTAGAACACCATGTCCTCAAGGGAAGGATTGTCCCATGTATGCCATATTTCAAATGTCTGTATGCATATACATTGTCTTTAGTGCTCTCTGTCCTTAATTAAGCTCAGTATGTACGTTGGGGTAGTTTTACTTGTCCTTGTTGGTCTTAGTGGCTTTGGGAGAGTTCATGGGGAGAATAGATTGAGATGGCCGTCCATAACTTACATGAACCTGACAAGTTTTGTTTCTATGATGAAATTTAAATGAGAAGATGTGATAATTCAGCTTCACGAACCATTTTCGCATTCTGAACATTATAAAAAGATGGGTGTTTGGAGTCAGCTGTAGCTAATATCTTAGGCTTATCTCTTACTGTCTTTAAAAGCTCCACCTTCGTGTCTTTACAAAAATGATTATCAAATGCTCATAGTCAAGCTAACTGATAAATATGCATTTAAATACTGCGGGCATTTCCCTTTTAACTAGAGGGCACAGATATAATCATAAGGCATGGGCAAGGTTAAAGACAAGGAAGTTACTCTGGGATAGAGAAAATGTTTCAAAATGCTAATTTCATCTGTATCACAACCCGCTTCTTGTATTCATGGCAGAGGGCCTTGTCATCCTGGCTACACATGTAACAAAGGGCATCCTATTGAAGTTACATGTGGTTTCTCAGTGGGTTGAAATGTTTGTTAATTTGTGACCAAAAGAACAGTGAAGAGGGCAGATGAGAACATTGTGGGGAAATAAGACCTTGCCCTGGAGAATGATCTTGAAATGAATTTTGACAGCGATTGTTGTTAAATGCAGTAATTTTCCTATTCAGAAAGTCTAGTAAGGCAGATGCTCGCAGCCAACCATTGGCTTGAGCATGAGGTTAGTCCCCAGTGGAGGAATTTAGAGAAAGGACTGAAGGAGTTGAAGGGGCTTGCTACTCCATAGGAAGAACAACAACCAACCAGACCCCCCCCCCCCAGAGCTCCCAGGGACTAAACCACCAACCAGAGTACACATGGAGAGACCCATGGCTCCAGCGGCATATGTAGCAGAGGACAGCATTGTTTGGCATCAATGGGAGGAGAGGCCCTTGGTCCTCTGAAGGCTCGATGCCCCAGTATAGGGGAATGCCAGGGCCATGAAGTGGGCGTGGGTAAATGGGAGGGGGAGCATCCTCATAGAAGTAAGGCGAGGGAGGAGTGGGAGAGGGGGGTTCTGGAGGGGAAACTGGGAAAGGGGATAACATTTGAAATGTAAATAAATAAAATATCCAAATTTTAAAAAAAGTAAGTCTGACATGGAATATATTATTAAATCAAAGTTTGTTTGCTTTTTGTCCTACAAACACATACATGTTGGAAGACATAGAGGAAATGGTGATGTATCCTTTAGGATACTCCAGGCCTTAACACTGTGTACCTAGATTCAGTTTTATAAATCAACTCCTTTTCTGTCTTTTGTTGCATTAAGCACATTAACTCATCACAAGGGAAGCAAACCCCTCAGAAGCCCAGCGTTGGGCATTCTGAGTTAGACACAAGAATCAGAACTTCCACTGACTCCTTTCTCTCGGAGCTTCATTGTTGGTAGGGCTAACGACACCAAATATCTACTATAGCATTTTCTTTGGGGTTGTGGAAGGTCGAGCCTGAGATGTTTTCCTTTTTTTGCATCTTAGGGGGCAAGTGAACCGTGCCACCAGAAGAACGGGTAAGGCTGAGTGAGCCCGAACAAGGTAGGTGTAGAGACAGCTGCCTTCAGAACTACTGCTCTGGAACTCGTAACCACAGCACCCCACTGAGAGGACTGTAGTAATCAGTTCTGTAGCATGAGAACCTGGGGTTCTCCACATTAATGAGCTATCTAGTTAGGCCCCAAGTGTTCAATGAGCTTCCCCTCCTGGGTGGTCCTTCCCACAAAAGGTATTTAATCCCTGGTTCACCCTGAGTGAAGAGTATGCCTTTACATCCACCATCAAAACAAGCAGTTTCTACAACAAGGGCTGTCCCTTCATTAAGGATCCTGCCATAAAGAGTGAAACAAATCTCCTGGAGAAGGCCTTCTCTCTTCCAGCTCCTTCCATACTCAAACAGGGTTCACCCCTGAACCCCAGCTCTGCCTTCCCTTTACTGTCTGGCAAGTGGACCCCCTGTAGAGAAGCTCCAGGACCAAGGACTCCTTCCCAACTCTCAGCAGGTACAAAGGAAAGTGGGAACTTCAGCAATCATCCCAGACTCCACTGTTTTTCACCAAGGAAACAAGGGCTGAGAACTCCCTTTATGGACAGCATTCTGCCTCCCCTGAGCATCGCTCCAGCACCCCAGCAGTGAGGCAGACACACAGACCAGACCA